>NC_056736.1:475958381-476320881 GCF_019279795.1 Protopterus annectens | reverse complement strand
GATGCAATACCTTTTGCGGCCAGTTAATTACCCCAAAACTGTAAGCTAGAACAAAAAGAGCAAATTGGTTTATAGCTTGGACTTTGTTTCTATATGTCAAAACTGTTTCTAGTGTTACTTTTAGTCTTCTAAAATATTCCTTACTAAGTTTTTTTTCACATTTGTTTATTTTTGATTGCTTATCCTTCATCAATTCCCTAATATTTATACACTCCCTTTTGCTCAAGTTCTTTTACATCACAATCCTGTCCCAGACTGACATTTTCTTGGTGCTGCAGCTTTCCTGATTTAAAGGTTGATTTTGCACATTTACCAAGACTAAATGACATTCTTATATCATCTGAGAAATTTTTGATTACTTGCAGTTCCACGATGATGGAATGTCCATTGGGAGAGTCAGCCTAAAGGAAGTACTATGATGGTATTAATGGCTTTAACCAGTATGTGAAAGCCCCGTTAAGGCAGTATACTCAGTCCCTGGTAAAAAAGGAAGTCTTATCTACCATTTCATTTCATGAAAGCATGTTCTGGTTCCTATGAAAATGAAATAACTTCTTATCTAAATGCTATAGCCAATCTTGTGTTGATACCAAGGTATCATTCCAGATTCTACTCCAGAAGAGTTTATTTTCTGATTCTAACTCATGCATAGTAACTTCCATCATGTCTCTCTCTATGTCCCACTGGGTGAAGTGGCTCAGATCATTCACTGTCATATGGGGAGCTAAGTCATACTCAGACATGTACGTCTGGTTTAATTGACCTTAGGGCATTTGTGGCTTCACGGATCATGGCGAAAGACAAGCAGTTTTATTTACCTTATTTTTGTTCAATCTGGTGGGTGTGGAATTTTAATTCATCATCTACTATTACCTATGACTAAAACATCAACTAAATATGAAAAGGTTATTATAACTAGGATATGTTTTTGTTTATAGTTATTCATTAAATTATGAAATCATTTACCTGTTTCAATGCAGTTTACTATGTAGTCTAACATAAAAGAAGAAACTGATGAACCAAACCAGGGAAGGATAAACACATCAAAGTTCAGTCCAAAATAAGTCCAATACAAATGTACAAACGTTTTATTGTTTGAACGCTTTCGCAGTTTAACCAACTGCTTCATCAGACAATGTTCCATCATTTCAAAAACACTTTTAAAGGAATTTCAGCCAATGAGGGAAATACAGCAATTATCCAATTACTAAATGACATAATTTACTCCCATTCTAAAAGCAGAACTTACATCTAAATAAATATATGCATTCATAGCGTGTACAGCTCTTGTACATATATCCAAAAAAGAGCATATAAAAGATTACCTATAAAAGCACAAACACATATAAGAAACATATATAAAAACATATATATAAATGAATAAATATAGAGTAAGGCTCTGCTGTATTTTATAATAAACTAACATCATTATCTGACTGCAGATGAAGTGCATCACTTTCTATAAACACTAACATCAAATCCTATACATAAATATAATATATAGCCTACTACCTTTAATAAAAGACTAATAAAAGCATCCTATTGTCTGTACATAATAAATTTTAAATGTTAAAACAAAAATCTTATGGAATAAAATAATTCTAATACATTTCTAATGAAATTAGCATTAACCCACAATATTATACACATTAATGAAACTAAAAAAAAAAAATATATACATATATATATATATATATATATATATATATATATATATATATATATATATATATATATCCTATGAACCCTATGGGTCTGCTCTTAAGTACTGGCTTAATGCAAATGTTATCATTTAGGCTTTTGCCCTTATTTGTCCTTATTTGCCCTCATTCTAATTATCCATTTTAGCTCACTTGTTTCTTTATTCCTTATATCACCCCCACGTTCATCCTCAAGTACAACGTCTATCACCATAAACCTAAATGTATGTCTATTGCCATAAATGAAAACGTGTTTGGCTAAAGCATTGGTACATATAGAATTATTAATATTGTATAAATGTTCCCTGATATGATCATGCAACTTCCTGTCTGTCTTACCTGTATAGAAAGAAGAACACTCCTGACATATAGCTAGGTAGACATGGTGACAGGTGTTACAATTGGTTATAAGCCTAAATTTAAGATATTTCCTCATATCAGGGTGCATGAATATCCCAGTAGTGTCCATTCTGAACAGGGGAAAGTGGCATATGATGTTACTTCATGCATACTCTTTTCTATACTGCTTCTATAGGGTAGCATAACATTCTCTTCAAATTATTTTTGTTTTTATATACAAACAAAGGTTTAGGTCCTACTACAGGACTAACCTCATAATCTGTACCTGCCAAAGTTTCGTCATTACCATCTCAGTTCTCTTGATGTTACTTGAGTATGTTAAAGGTACATACATTTGTGTGGCTATCCTTTGTTGACTCTCACCCCAAGGTCCATTAGAAAACTAAGGTTTACCATTAGTGTTTTTCATATCTCTAACCCCCTTCAAAATATTCTGTTTCAGAGACATTATATCCTCTTTCCTCAAATCTATCTCTTAAGTTGTCCATTTCAATTATAAAATCTGTTTCAGTGGCATTCAATTTTGAAGCCCTCAACTCTTGGCCTTTAACGATATTTTTGAATATGTGAGGGGGATGCATACTCCTCCTGTGTAAATATGTGTTTCTATGACTCATTTTCCTATAAGTCCTGGTTGTTAATTTGCCATCTGCTGTTTTCATAACAGTGACATCTAAGAAATCTTTTCTCTTTGGAACTGCTCATTGTGAACTTCAAAAATGATGTTGTGAGGATGCTGAACTGATAGCTGCACTTCATTTCAGCTCTCTTACCTCAATACAATTCCTGACAGGAATTTTACAAAATAATATTTAATTTGAAGAAATTTTTATTACTAACTTATTTCTAATAACTCTGAGCATCTATAAGAAAAATTTTATTGTCAGAACTTGAATAATTCCTGTCAAATTAATTACTGGAAAATCAGCACCAATATCAGCTTTACAGCATGAGTCATCTAAGGAATACAGCACAAGACTCTTCTCTCAAAAAAGACCTGCAGTCTCTCATTACAAATATACAGGAACTTACAATAAAAATCGACAAGATGGACAATAAAATAGATACTTTTAAAGAAAAGTGCTCACAACAACTGGAACAGCTTCAAGAAATGTTTATACAGCAGAAAGGACAGATATCACTTATTGAACAGTCATTAAGTGACATTGACACTAGAGTCCAAATAGAAGAACAACAAACTGAATTCTTACTTCAACAGAATACATATTTACTAGAAAAGCTTGATGATATGGAAAACCGAACAAGAAGAAATAATATTAGAATATATGGTCTACCAGAAAAATCTGAAGGGACAATATGATAAACTTTCTTACCACCTGGATACCAGATGTAACAAAAATACCTGAAGCTCTTTCATATGGTATAGAACGGCATAGATCACTAGCAGCTTCTGGAAATGCTTCTTCTCCGGTAAGAACAAGCCGAGATCTATAATTGTGAGACTTTTTCTACACAAGATAAAGATCTTATATTAAGAAATGCTTGGGCAAATTCTCCCATCAAATACAATGATTCATTAATAAGGTTTGACAATGATTATTCTACAAAGGTGGTTTCAAAAGAAAAGAATTTCTACCAATAAAAAACCTTGAAGAAAAAGCAACTGAAAGTCCATCTTTTATTTCCAGCAAGACTGAAAGTTTTTCTACCAAATGGAATAAAAATCTTTGAAACAGTAGATTCAGCAATAAAATACCTTACCAACAACAACATCCTAACACATGAAGAATCTATGGACTGGACAATAAGTACACGAAGAGAAATGCTGAAGTAAATAATTGGAAAACTGTTGAGCAAAAGAAAAAAACTAAAGGACAAATAATCTTACATATGTTATATTCTGTAAAATCTAAATAATAATACTAACAACAAAAGAAAAGTTCTTACTGTCTTCAAGTTACACCAAAACAGGTACTGTTTTCAATTATATTTTAAATGTCAAAATTAGCATAAATGTAAATACATTTATCTCAAATCACATCAATATACTAAGCATAATTTAAACATTACTCTATTTTTCATTATTATTCATCTATTATTTTCATATTCTTAATCAGAGTAATCAATGCATAATAATGTTCCCAAATAGTTTATTTATTTATTTATTTATTTATTTTCTCTCTTTGTGTTTTGTTGTTTTTATTTTTCTCTTCTTTTTATTAAATCTTCATTAACTTATAATACTTTCATCAGTATATGGTTATATTGCTTAATAGGTATAGTAATGGCTGCTATATAACTTATTATTAGTTACATCCCTGATAGTATTACTTTTATAAGTTAAAAGTGTCCCTGTTTGGATAAACGCTAATGCTGGGCAGAAATGTGTTGCTTTTGAAATGAAGTATTTCAGTTAGGATGTATCATAAGACTACTTTAAATAATCTTAAAAGATGTTCTGCCTTTGACCCATATGCACATACTGATATAGTCCAGTGAAAAAATATGTTTTAAGTGATATTTTGAGGCTATAAGTCATGTGTGTTGTGGCCCAGACATCCGGAGTTGAAAGATGCTTGTGACTAGCTTAGATATCCTGTTGTCTTTTCTTTTGTAGAGAAATAAGGCATAGCATGTTTAAAATGCAAAGTTTGACAGTTGTGAACACTACTCCGTAAACTAGAGTGCTTGCGTGCACACTACATGAGTTTGTCACCAAATAAGAGGAGGTAAAAGAAAAAAGAAAAAACACATACCTTTTCCTGCTTGGTTCTCGAGACAATTTAACAGCCACAAACATCACTAGAAACTTGAGTTACTTATTGCTTGTCGCATTTACTTGTGTACGCCATCCCCTGACTCTAATTGACATCTAGTCAGAAAATAAGCTAGGTTCACATTTAAAGATACAGAAACCTAAATTCCTTCTAAGGAAACATAAATAATATAAAAGGTTCATATAAATATACACAGATATTTATTTTTGAAGCACTTTCAGTTTATGGCTACTGATGTCTTCTAGCACCTTGATAGATAAGGACATATATCTGCTTGTCTTTCTATCAGTTTAGATTTCCAGACATTTTAGCTATCCCTTACTATGTTTTATACAGCAGAGTTTAAAAAGCAGAAATTAATCATCAGCAAATAAAATCACTGCTGTTTTACAAATTCTCTAAAGAAACTAGTAAATGTCAAGCAACTGACAGGTTTGTTTTGGGGAGGGTTGCCATTTCCCATGCTGGTGCTCCTGCAGAATACTACTGATGTCCTGCTGCCAAGGTATGCCCTCAGGTGGGCAGGTGGGATGCAACAAGAAGGTTGGATGTGCATTTGGCAAATCAAACATTTAGATGGCGTTATGGTATACTAGATGGAGAAAGTGGAAGCAATGATTGTATAGGCAACTATAATGAGTAACATAACAACAGTGGATTTGACCCGGTGTGTCAATTATACAATGTTTATATCCCATGTGGCTTTGGGCTTTGTCGAAGCATCTGTGTTCTACACACATATTGTGTTGGATCTGATTTGAGTGGAAGGGGGAGAGGCTTAGCCCGCACCCTAATTTGTTACTGGGTTGCCATGCATTATGGGCATGCATTGTGGCAGGTACTCAACGTGCTATCCATCCTTAGATGGCTCATGCTGTTCCCGTTTGCTCATCTGAATGGTGACTGCGACTGTGCTCTTCTTGTTATGTTTCCTGGCTGTGGCTTCACCCTTCTTATAATATTGTCTGGCTTTTTACATTATCAAGAATGACACAATACTAGTGTATGCGGGTATATCATGTTACTGTTAGTGTGGACAAGGATGCTTGACAATGCAACTATGATTCTTGGACCTTTCTGCAGACGGGTGTGTTGTCTGGCAGTTGAGAGCCTGGTTGTTCCTGATCAGCGGACCTGTATTTTTGTGTTTCAATGTGACTGCATGAAAGGATGCCAGTATTGGCCTGCAAGTTTGGTGGGCAGTAGATTCGTTGGGGATTGATTTCAGGAGACACTTGTATTACGGCTGGGGCACATGACATTTGATAAATGTATCCTCTCAATGATGCGTTCTGTCTGGTCATTGGCTGTAAAACAGCTTTTCTGAGAAATATTGTTGTGGTGCCAGTTAATGATTTGGATTAAATGTTTCTATATACAGTCGTGAAGCAATTGCCAGGATAAAATGGTACTCTTGCAGTGCATGGATCATCGTGGCTGTCCTCCGATGTTGGAGGAAAAACAAGCTTCTTGGACACCTTTTTGACGTGGTAAAGGTGTTACCCCATGGTTTGAATACGTTTTGTCTCTTTGCTGCAAAATGGGTTGGGAATTTTGGCCTGTAATATTTTCGTACATGGTGGTTTGAATCTTGGCAGCTTCCATTGTTTTGATGTGTTCTCCAGTATACTTTTGTTCAGTCATAGGTTTGAATTACTGGTGTTGAGTAGGTCAGGATTGTATCTCCAGCACTTGTTGTCAGCAGACAGACTCACTGGTTGGGTGTCAGTCTAAGCTGTGGGAGTTGATGTGTGATATACATAGATGTTTGCTTTGAGGGTGTGGTCAAGTGCGCTGCAGTTTTACCTCTGTACTGTGTCAGTTTTCATTGTGCAGGGTCCCTCTGAGGGTTGATGGAAGTGTTGGCAACAAGACACTCAATCAGGTAACAACATTATGAGTGGTCTCTTGGATAAGGGAGCTGTCTAAATTGTGATCTTGTTGTCTCCAGCCATGGGAATTGTCATTGAAAAGCTGAAAAATGCAATCAGAGGAACATATTTAATGTCTACTAAAGAAATATTAATATACTTATACATTGTATCGCATTTCAGTTTATGTTAAACATGAAATATGATGTGGTTTCAGAACTATTCATGTTTTATTCCAATATGACTTTGCAAATATTAATTTAAACACTGGTTTCGACTTGAGTAGTCTAAAACAATTGCACAACAATGGTACTGTATTATACAGTAATGCCAGTAAATAGTTTTCAACAGATGTATGAAATATACAGTTATAGATTTTAATATGATGTTTATTAATACCCTAAATTATTTTGAAATGATACTACCTTAATCTAAATATTTGTACCTTTTTGAAACCTGCTTAGAAGTAAGTATTATTGAATTACAATAAGATGAGTAAAGAATATATGTATATATTTTAACTGATTAGATTATCTTAATATATTATTCAATTATCTTTATTTAAAACTAAGAGGATAAGAGAAACTGATCCAGATATTATTTGTGAGGGTAGAAAGTTTGTTTGGTTAGATTCACTAACCAAACGAAGAGGTATATTACCTCATAGCAATAGGGAATGGTTTTTAAGGTTAAGAATTACAAGTTTGGAAGTTCTTTGTTTTTTATTCTATCACTTTGGTGTCACTCAGAAACATGCAAAAATCATACAAGAAAAACTTTTTGAATTCTGTATCCAAGATGGAACTAAGAATAAACAATATTTACATAAACTTACACATAAAACAAAATCAAAACTAGGAAATGAAATGTTTATCCATAAATGTTAATGGTCTAAATAATAGTAATAAAAGGAGAAGCCTATTCAAGTACATAAACTTACATAAACCACAAATAGTCTTTTTACAAGAGACACACTTATTAGATAGAGATATAAACAACTTAAATATTAATAATTACACAGTACTAATAAACTCTCAATACAAAACAAAAAAGAGGAGTAGCTATACTACTAACTCAACTATAACACCTAAAATAATTACTACTCATCAAGATACATCAGGTATGTTTTGTCTAGTTTCAATAGAGTTAAATAAGAGAATCTATACGTTAGTAAATCTATATTGGATCCCAGGACTAGGATTAAAAACAGTTAAACAGCATTTTGAAGAGATAATTCATTTAACTAAGGGTAGCCTGATATTGGCAGGAGACTTCAACTGTATAATGAATGAAAAATATACAGATTCTAAATCCAAAAGAAGAAAACAACCCATCTCTAAAGCACTATCAAAATTTATAGATACATTATATTTAAAAGATATAAATGAATTTGCAGAACCAGACTCACTAATCTTCACATTTTATTCTCATAGATATAAAACTAACTCTAGAATTGATAGAATATATGTTGCCAATGACCTAATAACAAAAATTGACAAAGCCAAAATCATAAATTGTCCTTTATCTGATCATAATGCCATAGTCTTTGAGATAGAGCTTACACCATTTTATTCAAATCCCATTACTAGGATACCTTCCTATATCACAAAATTGAGAGATTTCAAAGAATTTTATGAAGAAACAATCAAACCTTTCTAGAAATAAATTACACAGAAGATATTTCAGAAATATATGTCTGGGATTCATTAAAAGCAGTTACATATGGGAAGATATTATCCTGGTACATAAATAAAAGGAAGTTATGGAATAAAGATATGCTAGACTTACAAAACAAAGCAGATACATTGAAACTGGAAATACAAAAGGGTAATGCTACTCAAGTTCAAGAACTTACACAAATCAATAAGAAGTATACAGAATTGCTACACCATAAGATTATGATTAACTTAGAAAAGATAAAAATAAACTCATACTCTACTAATTCAGCACACCTGAGATACTTAACTAATAGAACAAAAAATAATTAAATCTAAGCAAATAAAAGAAATATTTATTCCCAATACTAACAAAAGAGTTATGAACTAAATGATATTTTAGAAGCATTCAGACTCCAATTTAACATTGATAATTCCATAAATACTCAAGATACACCTACTAAGGATATAAAAATACTTAGAAAACAATATTCATATTAAATTAACACAAGAACAAATAGACATTATAAACAAACCAATCAATATGACAGAATTAAAATCACAAATTAAAAAGCTCAAGACAAATAAAGCACCTGGCCCAGACAATATGCTACCAGAAATGTATAAATTAATACCCAATCAAGCCATATCTTTATTATTAAAAGTATATGATATAGCCAATAAAGATTTGAATATACCACCCTCTTGGAAAGTTTCATTGATATCCCCAATTATCAAACCAGATAAAGATGAGAAACAGTGTTCCTCATATAGGCCAATATCATTACTCAATATAGACTACAAGATGTTTATGGCTATATACGCAGATAGGATCAAACACTTTCTTCCTTTCTTAATTCACAAAGATCAAACAGGTTTTATTAAAGGAAGAAATACTTCAGATAATATTAAAAGAATACTAACATTAATAGATTATAGCAAACATAAAGTCCTAAATTTAAATGTAATCTCATTAGATATTAATAAAGCTTTTGATTCGTTAATTGGAACTTTCTTTCACTAGTTTTAAAAGAATATAACTTTCCTTCTAATTTTAATAATCTCATCCAAATACTATATGAAAAATCTACTGCATATGTTAAACTGGGATCATATAGATCAGGCCCTATAACAATAAAAAGGGAACTAAACAAGGTTGCCCTTTATCACCATTGTTATTTGCATTACTCATAGAACCCTTTGCAAATCAAATCAGATCAAACAATAACATAAAGGGCATTTGTATTAATAAAGTGTTAAACCTTAAAATCCAACTCTTTGCTGATGACATACTATTAACTCTCTCAGATGCAAATGAGTCTTTGAATGCTCTATTTAACTCCATGAATAAATTTCAAAATATTTCAGGCTTAAAATTTAATGCAAACAAAACTAAAATTATGCCCTGTAATTGTAAAAAAAATAATATAAACAAAAGATTTTCCAAATATATAGTAACAGAAAGTAAATTATTATATCTGGGAATAAATCTACTCAATGAATTAACAGATTCTCTAATATTTAACTATAATAAAATACTAGACAAAATAGAACAAACAATTGGTTACTGGAATAAATATATCTTTTCAACAGCAGACAGATTATATCTTATTAAAATAATCATATTTCCCAAAATATTATACTTAATACAAAATTTTTCATTGCCACCTCCCAAATATATTATTCAAAGATACAATAAACTAATTTTTAATTTTCTATGGTTTCCAAATAAACCTCGTATAGCCTTAAATAAACATTTGCCAGATTGGGAAGATGGTGGAATTAATTTACCGGATATTGATTTATATATTACCTCATCTGTTATTAAAAACATAACACTATGGTTAAATAATTCATACACACCTATATGGAAACAAGCCCATGAGCAGATTTACATAGAAATCAATTATAATCACATACAAGACAACTTAACAGTAATACCATCACCCCTTATATGGATGTTAAAAGATTATTTTTAGGAAAAGGAATAATATTAATAAATTGCCATCAAACTATGTAAGTTCTACACTTTCAGTGTTCAGAACATATATAAACAAAATACCAAATATTAATTCTTGGATTTTTCTTATTTTCCCTATAGCTTTTACACCAAATATTCTAAATACATTCCAAATATCTAAAATAAATATACTTAAAGAAGAAACATTACTCTTTTGGCATCAACTTATAGAGAAAGGGAAAATTCTAACAAAGGAACAGATAATTTATAACTATAATATAAATAAAGACAATTGGCTGTTTTTACAAAATCTAAGGCATTTTCTTATAAATAAAATAGAACAAATGCAACCTTCAGTTAGACATGAAGCTCCAAAACTCATTGAATACCTTATTCTTATCACAAAACAGCCTTATCAGGGTACAGGTTATTTGTCTAATATCTATAAAATTGTTAAACAAACAAAAACTATCATGAAAAATCATACTGGGATTATTATACTTTAATAAACAACCATCCTCCAGTTGAAGAAGAAAAAGTAATATTCTAAAATCTTCCAAATTTTCTACATTATCAAAATACTGGCAATTATTCACTTGGAGATATCTACACAGAAGTTTCTATACACCACTTAGGTTATCCGAAATGTATTCTCTTGAAGACCAATGTTAGAGATGCCATATCAAGATAAAAGCAGATTGGCAGCATGTTTTTATGAATGTATATGTCTCAATATGTACTGGAAATCCATTAATTATTTTTTCAGACTGTTTATAATGATAATTTTCAATTAACAAAGTCTTTAATTTTATTCAACTCTCCTATTCCAAACTGTGTACCAAAAAGACACTAAAATCCTATGGTCACTATTGGCAATTTCACGTAAAATCATAACTATACACTGGAAAAATGAGGCTTCACGTTCAAGGAATTTGAGACTTTAACAACAACAGTTGCTCACATGGAAATATTAACAGTGAAGAACAGAACTAAAAGATCTACTTCTTACTATTACTCTTGGATGAAAGTACTGGAAATACTTGAAAATATCGAAGAAGATATATCATCTTATGTTTCTAACTCTATATAATATAGAATTTCAATGTTATTTGCATAGACACCAATGTAAATAGTTATATAATGGTTTGAAGTTAGTAATGTTTTAGAATTGTAAATATGTTATTTATCTTTATTTCATGTAATGTTTAAGACATCTTATTTGAAATAATAAAAAAAAATATTTAGTGAAAAAAAAAAATGATGTTGTAGTATTTATATACTCGTGAAATTGCTTAAGTGTTTCTTCACTTCCATCCCATACAAGAAAAAGATCATCCACAAATCTTCAGTAGAAAACACTCCTTGGGATGATCCTACAATGTATTTTTGTTCCCATAAAGCTAAGACCATGTTGGTGTAGCTATTGGTACTGGATATGCCCAAAGCCATGCCATCTCTTTGTAAAAAAAAGTGAGCCATCAAAAGTGAACACATTATTCTCTAATATTAATTCCATAAATAAACAGGGAGCATATGATGTGCTAAAGAAAGCTAGCCATGGCAGGAAGACTACTGCATGATGTGTGATCTTTGAAAAAAAAAGCAGGGAATGTCTAAGAGCCAAAGATATCTAACTCAGAGGGATCTAGAATTCAAAATGAAACAGGTTGCATAAAAATGAGAGAAGCAACAAGAATCATTTTATAGGTTCATAGGTTCATAGGTTGGTACTAGGCTATCAGCCCTAGGGCCTATACAAGCCTAGCCATAACAGTTCCCTGGCTATTTCTTCCCACACTATTTACTTCCCTGGATGCCTGTCTAGCAGGGCGACTGACGTGATCCCCGGGGTGAATTTCCTTTCTCCCATCCAATCGTCAAGGTTCCTTTTGAAGAGGGCCAAAGAGGCACTCTGCTTGATATGTATGGACAATCTATTCCAGAGTCTGGGTAGTCTCTGGGACAGGAACCTATCCCTCCAGCATGTTTTGTTTATTGTGATGACAAAGTTTAGATCCCTGTAGCATGTGGCTATGAGGAATTGGGATTTCTTTAAGTGTAGCATGTCCAACAGCTCTGGGTTTGACATGGCCTTGTATGTTAAGCAGAGATCACTGCTGAGTAGACGATATGCGACAGAGTATAGCTGGAGTTTTTTAAGGTGGTCAACATAGGGCATCTGCTTTAGGCCTGTGATTCTTTTATTGAGGTATTTCTGCAGCCTTTCCAGTTGTGGCAGATGTCTTGAGAGGAACATACCAAACGAGGTGTTGTATTCTATAATGGGTCTAATGAGGGATGAGTACAGTGGGACAATGACCTCCTTTTTTCTGGATGAAAAGCCCTTAGTGATGAGGTGTGCCACATAGAAGGATTTCCTGACTGTTGTGGTGATGTGATTATCGAAGGTGAGACCACTGTCCACATGTGTCCCTAATTCTCTTATCACACTTTCGGTGCTTAGTGTACTGCCACCTATATGGTAATTCACGGGTACATGTTTTTTCCCAAAGGGGATAACTATACATTTCTTGGCATTGAGCTTGAGCCCATGGCTCTGGCACCAAGCATCTGTTTCTGTAAGGCCCTTTTGTAGAGTATCCACATCATTTGGGGATTCAATAATGGCTCCCAGTTTGCAGTCATCTGCGAACTTTGTTAGGCAGAGTCCCTTAGTGTTGGCCTGTACTTCAGAGAAGTAGATGCCAAACAAGAGCGATCCCAGAACTGAACCCTGAGGTACTCCATTTGTCACTTGTCTGGAGCTGGATTTGGAGTCGTCTACTTTTACAGTGTGGGTTCTATCAGTAAGCCAGTTAGCAACCCATTGGGTGACGTGGGGATTAATGCCCAGCTTAGTAAGTTTATCTATGATTCCAGAGTGGGGGATGGTGTCAAAGGTCTTGGCAAGGTCTAGATAGGCTGTGTGGACCACCTAACCCTTGTCCGTGACTCTGGAGACTGATTTGAAGGTCAGTCAGGTTCAGGAGACAAGATTGGCCCTTCACGAACCCAAACTGGTTGCGGTCCAGTGTTTCAAGATTGCCAATGTCTTTGTTTATAAGTTCCATGATAATACGCTCCATGGCCTTGCAGATAAGGCTCGTCAGACTGATGGGGCTGTAGTTTCTGGGATCCAAGGTGGATCCCCCCTTGTAAAGTGGGATAAATGTAGCTCTGCACCACTCAGTGGGCATGAAACCTGAGGTGAGGCTATGATTAAACATGGCACTTAGATGAGGTGCCAGTTCATATTGTACTTCATGTAGTACACAGCCCAGGATATCATCTGGTCCCATGGATGCTGTATTCTTAGCTTTGGAGAGTGTGTTTTTTTACTTGTGTGGCCGTTATTATCGGAATTTGGCAATCTTGCGGTATTGAGATGGGCCATTTAGGGGGTGAGAGAGGGGTAAAGTTGGCACTGAATCGATCTTTCAAGATATTGGCAATATCCTTGGGATCAGTATATTTAATGCCATTCTGTTTCAGCTCAGAGCAGATATGATAACCTCTCAAGAGAATAATTTATTCACAAAGAAGAAGAAGAAGTAATTAATAAATTGTGGGATAAGAATGATCTTACTTCCATTCTAAGCTTGTTTCTACAGGAGAAAAGAAGTGAAACTACAAGCAGATACACTGGGCTTTACAGTAGACTGCATGCGTGCAACATCAATCTTGAGGCATAGATGTCCAGAAGAAGTTTTCATACCATTGTATGCAGTTCCACTTGCAGATCAGTAACATGAGAAAAGATAAAAAAATCACAATATGTTAGCAAGCTGGATAGTCATCAAGCAAATACAGGTATTAGGCTGCAAAGACAAGGCTATTGCTTTTATTGCATATGAAACTTTGAAATCTGCATTTTTGAAGTGAAGACTTAAGAATACAATAAATGAGGTTTAAAGAGGTGTCATCTTATACCTATGGGAATCTACCATGTTGTTTTGCTTGGGAGGCAGGCTCATATCATATTCCTTTGTTAATACAAACTTATTTTATTTTACATCGGTGGAATAAAAGTAAAAATAGCCAAACATTTGCCTGGAGCATGATGTAACAGCTGGTCCAAATATCATACATTCTCTGTATTGTATAATGTCACAGCTATTCAGCATTTTGAACTTAAAGAACTCTACACAGTGGCTTCAAAGCTATCACAGATGCTACTGAGAGCTGTGATATGTAACTCACTGCTAAATTAACGTACATTCATTTTCAAGAATACTGTCTCCCTGTTAATCTCATTTTAATTTCTCCAAGACATATGGGCTTCTATTACCATGACTGGAATGGACACTATTCCTAAGTCAAAGCATGATCAAAGTTCATAAAATTAGTATTGTTTCAATCTTTAATGTTAGCCAAAAGTGCTCACCTGCAATGTACTCAGAATTGACTCTTTCTGCAATTCACATGGAGTTGCATGCATCAGTAACATATCTAAATACTACTGTAAATACTTTTTTTACGAGATTCATTCCTCCAGCAACCACTATTGGAACTGTCTGGGTATTCCTCATTGCCCTAATTTCTGCTTGCAAATCCTGGTATTTATGACTCTGTGTCCTTCTGTACATAAGGCACTGTAATCACTGGGTGAAACAATTTCAATGATCAATGGTACTTCTGTCTTCTTTTCCTGGACTACTATATCTGGTTTTCTCGCATCTATTTTTTGAATTGTTGGTAATGAGTGATCCCACGTGAAATTAACTTCAGCATTTTCTATAATGTTTTGTGGCTCATATTTCCAGTGCTTCTCAGCTACTTCAGTATTATAATGTTTGCAAAATCTCCAGTGTAACAGTCTTGTTGCATTATTATGCCTTTCAGCATAAAAGTCTTTTGCCATTAGTGTGTCACACTCAGCAATAACACACGCAATTGTTTCCAGTTCTGTTTTATAAATCCTGCAATTGTTTGTTTCTCCATATTAGACTTTGTAAACCAGCATGTATGTAGTCTACTATACACAGCCTTCAATATTAACCTTTCATCCTTTAGTTTAAATTCACCTGTCATTAACCATTCCTGTGTTAGATCCTAATCAACATGAGGTTGTTATCCTCATGTTTTACAACGTTCTATATGTTTGGATCTTGTGAAGTCAGCAGATATGTATGCAGTCCTTTGACCTATACATCTAATTAGTTTTGAAGAGGCACATACCTCCTTTAGAATGTGACCAAACCACGCCTACCGTGGGTAAAATCCAGCATTACCCACACCCAGGAGTGGGTTATTGCTATAATAACACACAGCTGAACAACAGACTCACTACAAATTAAAACAGAAACTTCCTCTATTTCCTGGTCATGCCCTACAGTTATGCAGTGCATAGGTTTATTTCTCAGACTGGATCAGGTAATAAAGGAATTCTCTGTCACTGTTAGGCTTAATAATTCATCAGCCATTTTTTATATATTTTGTTAACCTTCTGCTGCTTGCTTGAACCAAGTAGAGGTTTATAAAGAACAAAATCCATTTTAATAATTCTGTTGTCTCACTGTAACAGTCAAACTCCATCCATAGCAAGAAACTAGAAACTCATCAAAGTTAACAAACTTGCTGTTATCACAAGGCAAAAAAGACGGGATTCACACCAATGATTTCAGTTGCTTAGCCTGAAATTCACAGACTATTATACTTCAGTTTTGTTTCTTCGATTTCTTTATTTGACTAGGAAGGTTTAAAGGCTGTGCAAGAGTTAAACATTTATTGATTTAACAAACAAAGCTTAAGAAGAGCTTCATGAAATTCACTTTTCTTTAGTCTGTGGTGAGAGGTAGCAATTCTTAGCTAGACAGCATAATGCTGGGATTCACTTTACATTGAATGTCATCGTGTTTGCAAGACTTTCTTCCAAAGCATGCTTCATATTACTTTTATAGCTTGCTCAAAGACATAATAACCTAAGTGACTTTTAGGATTCCAGTCATGGTTAAGACCTTTGTTCCTAGCAATAAAATATAGTACATTCTGTAAACATTACTGAAAGGTGAACTTAAGGGTGGATACTTGCATCCCTATCTTCTTCATATGTTATGATTGAAAATGCACATAGCACTTTTAAAATATATTATATTTAGTTTCCATTTTTCTAGTAACATTTTTCCCTATCATGTTCTTGTTTTGCATTATATGATACGTGAACATAATACAGTAAACAATGAGTATAGCTTTATATAAACTGACAAATCTTTGTTGTATCAACAAAAATCTCAGAGGAATTCTGTGCTAATTAGTTTTTTTGCAGTTCACTGCCTAATGTCAAAATATGCTCTAATTTATTTTTTTTCAGTAGAGTTGTTTGCATTAACCTTGGCCCTGTCTAATTGTTTTCAGACTGTATTTTAGTACTTCAACATTTTTGAGAAAGTGTATAATACAGTGATTTGATTTTCTTGGACTTCTAATTTCAGTTGCAGGTTTCTTGAATTTTACAAATGCTCTTTCTCAGAAGTGATACCATAAACATCAAAGTTCATTTTCTAGTAGTCTGTATGACATGTAGATAAACTTCACTTCAGAGCCTACCTCACCTTTGTGCATAATACTTTGCTAATATGGAAGACATTAAAATTGTTGAATGTTGTCACTCAGACACCTGTTGCACAAAATAAATAATCACACCACAAAGAATTAGGAGGGCAAGATCATTCCAATCACCAATTATGTTCTTTCTCCTTTGCTATCCAGCTAGTCATTCACAAGTGTCCATTTTTTTCTGTTTCAAGCACTATACTTAAATATGGGCCGGGGAGTGATATCTCAGTTATTATCATTATAAACTGAACTTTTACAAGGTAGATTAGCATGACAGAAATGCAGCATGACCCTAGGTACAAGGTTAGTTTTATTTATGAGTAATATGTAAACACAAATGAAAAGTTACTAAAGTCATAGGCACTGTACTCGCAAACATTATTGCTTATATGCTCATATTAACTGTTACCAATTTCATTTTGTCTGATTTTTAAGCTTATTGTTGGCAAGTTGCTTCTTTTATGAATGTAATCTCACTTAAAAAAAAAAAAAACAGGTAATTATGGTGATTGTAGTAAATGCATGCTGATGCAAGACTTGGCTGTGATACCAATGAGCCATGAAGAAGGTCGTTCCCAGTAACTGTGAAAGACTAATCCAAATCATGCAGTGTTGCTTAAACTGTTGTTGTTGTGTCCTTCAGCTTTTCCCGGTTAGGGGTCGCCACAGCGGAACTCCGGTCCGCTAATGATTGGTAGTGGATTTTTACGTACCGGGTTACCAGCCCTGACGCACAACCTTCAACGAAGACACACCCCATTCATGTATGCCTCCACACAGAAGATGCTCTAGCTGAGAATCGAATGGGACGTCTTGCTATGAGGTGACAATGCTACCGCAGCACCACCACCGCGGTTCTTAAAGAATCACTTGGTGCTACACATAATTCTTATTATGCTTGCAATATGGCATGTGCTTATGCAAACATGTTCTCTAGCTTTGACTTTTTGTTCAGTACCTTTTAGGGTAACCCATCACATTATTATTTTTTATTTAACCTGTGATGATTCCTTTTTACTTGTAATATATCATCTGATGCCAGAACAGATTACTCATTTTTAAGAAACACAGCCTAGTCGTTTTCTGGGTATGATGACCCAAAATGTTACTTAACCATGTTTATTTGTCTTCTATCTTGACCACTGTAGATTGTCACAAAGATTGTTTGGCTCAGTGACCATTGCATCCTACCACAAAGATTGTTTGTCTTAGTGAAGTCTTTCTTAAAGTAAAAATGATTTAAGTGATATGAGAGACTTTATTTACTTTTGGCTATGTCAGCCTGACCATCTAACTTTCCAGCTCCATGCTGACCCATTGGTTTTTATGTATCACACAGAGTAATGCCCACACATCACCCAACTACAGTCTTCCATTGTGAGAGGAGAATATTGCATCATAAATTATTCTGAATTTTCAGCTATTGGGAGGAGAAATTTTTTTACACTTATATATTCCTGCTAGGATTTTTGCATGTAATTGAAGACTCAACTTCTTGTAAGTTTGAGCCCTACTGTACTCGGTTAAGTGATGCTGCTTATCTGTTCCATGCAATATTCATCAACATTGTCCTCTGATATACCCTACAGGTTAAAGATCCCATACTTCTTAGGGTATGTTCTCCTTGCCTCTGTTTGAATTCAGTCCTAGGGTAGCAATCTCCTTAATCCTTTCACTTATAGGTAACCTGTTTTGACATTCACTCTCATGGTGTCTATTAGTCCTGCACCATTTCATCGATTGTTCATTCCTGGCTCAGTAGCTTCACTTTCAGTCTTCACCCTATTGGTGATACATACTGTTGTAGTTGATGGTTTGCTCTAAGTAATTTATGTAACTATGAGTTATATAATATTCAACATCACTGTGCATGCTAGATGAAGTGCTAAGGTTCATTATGAATATATTTTCTATTATAAATTATGCTACTAGGAGGCAGCTGGCAGCCTTCCTAACCTGCCAGTCCTTCTGAGTTTTAAAAGCTTGCGAAGGATTCATAGGCACCAGCCGCACTTAGTAGCAGACTTAATGATAAACAGGATAGTACTGCAAAGATTGGTTATAACAAGTACATTACTTAATAAATGTTAAATGCCTATAATGTGTATAAATACTTAAACCGTTATATTAAGTGGATTAGTGTGGGAAGTGACATGGAATGTTGGGGGGTGTGAATAAACCCATTAAGCAGGAAAAAGTATTTTTGTTAGTTTAGAGTGGAGGCAGATATGGTACTTCTATAATAAATGAAGATAAGAAGATAGGTAGTTGCATTCAAGCACAGAGACTTTAATTTATATGGGATAAGTTCCACTAAGGGAGGAGAAAGGGTTATTCTGTTGAGGAATAAAGAGGAGTGGTAAGAGGTCAAAAGATAGAAAGATGTAGTTGGGTGATGGGTAGAGCAGGGATGGCATAAGAAGGGGAAGGAATCGTACTATTTTTAAAGGCCCCAATAAGAATAATCCACATTTTTTTACTGAGAGGATAACTCAGGAAAGTATATTAAAAGAAGATGGAGATGGAACCAACAAGGGATAGACATTTTGGAGCAATGGACTTCCACAGAGGGTGTTAGATAGAATTGGTAGTGTGAATGAGGAGTATATAGATGTGGATGTATGAGCAGAAAAGAGAAAAGGAAAGAGTGGTTACATGTATTCTGGAATGACAGGAGGCATAAGAAAAGACCGGATAGGATGATGATAGTGAAACTAGATGACACAGATGAAGTTAAGCATTCAGAATGCTGTATCTCACATTAAGCATTAGTGAAACTGTTGATAGGAAGAAATAAAGACGTGGTAAGTTGGAGATGGCAGCTGGATCCTGGAGAGATGGAGGGCAGACATGCTGGTTGCAGAGAATGGTGGAGAAAGTCTTCAGTAAAAGATGTTGTGATAACTAGGAAAGAATAGGATGCACATGAAGAGGAAGACCAATGTACAGATAGGGGAATTCACAGCAAAAGGGAATAACTGATACTGAGCTTTAGTGAATGTTAAAGAACCATCAAGAATGATGGAGTAGGAGGAAGAACAGAGGGAGTTGCAGGAACTGAGACATTATATGTGGCAGTGGGGAGAGCACAAGGTCAGTTTAGGGGATGGAAGAGCTACACAAATAGGAGATGTTTTTTGGATAAGACGATATAGGAGTTAAAGGTGGTGAATGTCAATAGACATTTGAAAGTGGGGATTGCAGGGGAGTGTGACGGTATAATATAAGAATGTAAGCATCGAGGTAGTGATGAACCTAACTTATAAACCTTAACTATTTAATAAAACTGTTACTTTCAAGAATTAATGTGTAAGGTGCCAGTGGTGGGGTTGTTTGAGGACAAGGAGAACAATGAGGATTTTATGAATTATATTCCCATTTCCTTATGCAATGTGGATGTCAAACATTTTATGATGGCCTTGTCATCTAGATTGTAGGTAGTATTGCCAAAGCTTATTGGAATGGAGCAAGTTGGATTTGTTAAGGGGTGTTTATCAGTGGATGATTTGAACTTCTTGGACTGGGTGGATAAGTAAGGTGGTGGAAAGATAGATATAGTCCATTTGGTAATTCAAAAAGCCTTTAGCTGTTTTTTCTTGGAATTATGTGTTTTAGGCATTAATGAGATGTATAGGGAAGCACACACAGCTGATTGGGGTTTGACTGCAGTATAAAAATACATGGCTGTGAATATTAGTTAATGGAGGGCTATTCTAAGAGGTACAGTTGGGGGGAGGGACTAGGAGGCAAGGCTTTCTTCAGTCACTGGAATTTAAAGCCTTTGGCAGCGAATAAGTGTTATGTTAAGAAAGATTAGGAATGGAAAGGGAAAAGTGGGGTAGATTTCTTTGTGGATTGCTGTGTGATACTGCTGTAGGATGCATAAACAATCGCCAATGATGCTACAATTACTTGATGATTTTGATGTGGAATTGGGACTGAAATTTTATCTAGTGAAGTCAATGGCCTTAAAATAGGGGGCAAAGATTAGAGCCAGGTGGTGATAAAGTCCAACATGGTAAAAACAACAAATCCAAAAATAAATCTAGAAGGTAGTCATGCCCAAAGATACACTCCAAACATTAGCCCTTTCATTTCATCTTTTATTGTAATAACACTTTTTCAGAAAAAAAACAGCCATATTACATCCATGGCAATTTAAATTTAAAACCAAGTCTTATTTAAATTGCAGTGGATGTAATATGGCTGTTTTTTTTTGAAGAAGTCTTGTTACAACAAAAGATGCAAGTTCTAAAATTTGTGGTGTATCTTTGGGATTGACTACCTTCCAGATTTAATATTGGAGCCAGGTGGATTGCCTTGGCATAAGGAGAAGTGAAGTATCTTGGTTTAATGGCCTTCTCATGCATGACGGTTTTAATAGAATGGAACCTGGAAAATCATAGAGATGGAGCAGGGAAGATGTTGAATGGATAGATGAGAAAGATTATAACCTATAGTGAAGGACTGAACTAATATGGAGTATGACATTCCCTCATGCTATGCATTTAGGAATGCATATCAAGATTGCCCTGCAAAGTGAAATAAAACTTGTGACAGATTTATTTAATAAAGGGAGTGGGGCAAAATCTGAAAGGAAACAAATGAGGGCGGGGGAAAAAGAGGAGGGTGGTGAAGGACAGACGTTAGCAAGCATGTAATTGCTATGATTAGAGAGTAAAGGCTCAGGACCTATGACAAATAGGGAACATGACTGTGTGCTGCTTAAAGAGATAAAGAGCAGAGGGTAGAGAGTAGGGTTTAGGAAGACAGATATAAAAATGGATCCATTACAAAAGAAATATATAAGGAAACATGGAGTGCAGTAGAAAAAAAGAAGTTTAAAGAGATTATGGGAGGGAGGCTTAAGAAGAACTGGGGATTCAGAAATCAGAGGATATTTGAGATAAGCCTGGGAGGAAATTGTTGAATTTTAGGTAACTGCGAGAGCGCTCTGGGGGTGGGGGTGCTTAAATTGCAAGAAGGTGTTTGCAAGGCTAAGCATTGGTTCAAAGACATACATTAAGGAGCAAGGCTAGGATTATGGAAAAAAGAGGAAGGCAGGGTAGTAGGTCACAACAGGGAGGTGATTGTGAGATTTAAAGAACAGTGGAGAAGGAAGGACTTGAGAATGGTATGTGAGAGGGAATATGAATAATTTGGCAAAGTAAGTAAAACAGGTTATGCTGGTAGGGGATGTGTACTGGTGTCTAATTCACAGCTGGTATGGACCATCAAAAAAATTGGAAAGAAGGGTGTAGGAGAATAAGACATGCTGGTGTTGTGGGCTAGAAGAAACATTGGGCAGAATGTATACAGTAGAGAAGTAGAGAATACATTGAAACTTTTTGTTTTGGGGTGGAGTGGAGTAGTAGGGTCCAAAAAAGAAAGAAATGGGTAGAAATCTAGATAGCATTGAGTGATAAGGTTAATGCATAATATTTTGAAGCAGCAAACTGTCTCAGAGTGTAGATGGAACACAGTAAAGTGAAGAATGGCTAAGCTATGAAGGGGGCAGAGAATGGATGGAAAGACTTTTAGGAGGAAAGAAGGAGAGATGGAAGTTGGAAGTAGAAAGAAAGGAAGACAGGGAGAGAGAGAGAAACAAATACTAGAATGCAGTAATATTACATTAGGCTAGGAGATGAGGATTTTTTAAGGAAGAAAACTATATGCCAAGAAGATGGAGCTTTGTAAAATATAAAGGAATACAGATATTAAATGGAGTAGAATCCTGAATATTTTCTGTTACCTTTAATCTAGAGAAAAATGGGTGTATCTTTGGAATTGACTACCTTCCGGATGTATTCTTGGAGCCAGGTGGATTGCCTTGGCATAAGGAAAAGTGAAGTATCTTGATTTAATGACCTTCTCATGCATGAAGGTTTTGATCGAATGGAACTTGGAAAATCACAGAGATGGAGCAGGAAAGATGTTGAACAGCTAGATGAGAAAGATTATAACCTATAGTGAAGGACTGAACAAATATGTAGTATGACATTCCCTCATGCTATGCATTTAGGAAGGCATGTCAAGATCGCACTGCAAAGTGAAGTAAAACTTGTGACAGATTTATTTAATGAAGAGAGTGGGGAAAAATCTGAAAGGAAACAAATGAAGGCAGGGGGGGAAAGAGGAGGGTGGTAAATGACAGACTTTAGCAGGCATGTAATCGCTATGATTAGAGAGTAAAGGCTCAGGACCTATGAGAAATAGGGTTCTATATTAGCTGAGCGAAAGTCTGTTTATGTGAATACGTAAACATTGACATGTATTGAGCGAAACGGACTTATAGCAAACGTACAAAATTGTGATTTCTGAAATGTCGAATTACCATAGTTGGCCCTTCTGTGGAATAGTTGTATAAGGTAAGTGTTTGATAGTTACGGACTTTAAGGTTAGGGTGCGGGTTAAGGTAAGTACATAGATAGGTTTTGTATGTTAGATTTGGCAGAAGTAGGGTTTTGTTAAATGTGTGTATGTAGATTATTTATTTTGTTTGTGTATATTTTTGTAGGAGAAGTGTGCGGTAGTTACAGACCTTAGGGTTAGGGAGGGGTTAAGGATAGTGCATAGATAGCTGTGTATGTGGGGTTTAGTGTAGGGTTAGAAGTAGGGTTCTGTTAAATGTATGCATGTGGATTATTTATTTTGTTTGAATATATCTATGTAGGGGAAGTGTGCAGTAGTTATGGACCTTAGGGTTAGGGAGGGGTTAAGGATAGTGCATAGATAGTTGTGTAAGTGAGGTTTAGTGTAGGGTTAGAAATAGGGTGTTTGTGCTTTACTTTAGGGTTTGAAGTAGGGTTTGGTTAGTGTATGTATGTACTTTATTTATTTTGTTTGGGTAGGTAGTATTTAGCGGGTGGTGGGGTTGGCCAAGTATGACAGTTCGACATTTAAAATTTCGTGGTTTAGTGCATTCAGGATATCCGCGGTTCGCACAATAGGTGTCGGGGTTTTAGTATTCACTTAATAGTATTTTCGCTCTAGTAATATGGACCCGAGAAATAGGAGACAAAACTGTGTGCTGTTTAAAGAGATAAAGAGCAGAGGGTGGAGAGTAGGGTTTAGGAAGACAGATATAAAAATAGATCCATTACAATGGACATATATAAGGAAACATGGAGTGAGGTAGAAAAAAAGAAGTTTGAAGAGATTAAGGAAGGGAGGCTTAAGAGGAACTGGGGATTCAGAAATCAGAGGATATTTGAGATAAGCCTGGGAAATTTTAGATAACTTGGAGAATGGATGGAAAGACTTTTAGGAGGAAAGGAGAGATGGAAGCTGGAAGTAGAAAGAAGAGAAGACAAGGAGAGAGAAAGAAAGAGAGAGAGAAAAAAACAAATACTAGAATGCAGTAATATTACATTAGGCTAGGAGATGAGGATTTTTTAAGGAAGAAAACTATATGTCAAGAAGAGGGAGCTTTGTAAAATATAAAGGAATACAGGCATTAAATGGAGTAGAATCCTGAATATTTTCTGTTACCTTTAATGTGGAGAGTGCCATATTTAGAGGATATAGAGTGTGGACAAAGAGGTACTCATGAATGCAGTAATGATCTGTGAAATAAATTATGGAATAGTGTGTTTTAGTATAGCACACTTGAGTTTGTTTACAAATATGGATGCTTTGAAAGTATTTTTGACTGTTTCAGAAATATGAAAAATCATAAAAGGAGTAAAGATAAAAAAACAAGAAAAACATGAATACAGAAAAACACCAGTCTACAAAACATTTCTAGAATCAAACTTGGTTAGTCCATTTCTAATATATCTAGTGACAACTTTCAAAGCTGAACTTCTACAATCTATTCCTTTTGGTTGTTGTTAAATCCTAATTATCTACTATAGTTGTAAGAAAGAGACATGATAGGCATTTCATAGAACCATTTCACAGCAAAATGAATGAAAAGGATGATAATTATACATAATTGATTCACAACCAGGGGTGGCCCGTGCTATTGGACTGCCAGACTGCAGCCCCCTCAACTGTAAAGTAAAAGAAATAAAAATAAAAATAAATAAAAAGAAAAGAAAAAAATTTTTTTAAATTCACGGACTTCGTGCAAGCGCACTAGTCCAGACTGCTGCTGAGAGTCTGGAGCATGCGCAGATTGTTTCAGCAGCAGTCCTGACTTGGAAACATGAGGAACAGAGCTCCAAGAAGTCTATGCAGCTTTAAACTGCATAGATTGTCCTGGAACTCGCTGGGAAAACGTGTCGGGGTTGGACTGCAACATCAGCAGTCTGGAGTTTGCTGCAGTCTCGTCGGGGGAAGATCTCGCGGGTCTTTTTGCGTGCAGGGTCAAGATCTCACGGGTCTGGTGTGGATTTGCGCAGGGTTTGGATTTATGGTGGTTTTACTTGCGGGGATTGGATTTATGGTGGATTATGGTAGTTTCACATGGTTAAACTTTGCGGACAAGATCTACTACAGGTAAGTGTGTGGAGAGGGATTTGGATGTATGGTGGTTTGCTGAAAGGGGTGTGTGTGTGTGTGTGTGTGTGTGTGTGTGTCTGTGTGTGTGTGTGTGTGTGTGTGTGTGTGTGTGTGTCTGTGTGTGTGTGTGTGTGTGTGCGCGCGCTTCTACTCTCACAGCAGCAACTCAAATGTACAAAGATTTCATTCTGCACAGTATATATTTTATGTTTTTAGCTAAAGTAGGTCAGAAAAAAGGCAGAAATTAAATCCACTGACAACTATGCAAAGATGTCAGTATCACCCTGTCGATGGAGTGAAAAATCAAAGGATTTCACTGCCAATATGTCCAAATAAGACATGGGATAGCTTATTATACAGCTTGAACAAAGCCCACAGACCCAGGAGACAGTCTAGCAGGTTCTGTGGGTGTACAGGAGGCAGTAAAGAATAGTCCATTCCATTCCTGGTGGATATCAAAGCCCAAACCGGTTCAGAAGGTAAAACATCTGGAAGTCAAAGCTTTTGAGAGAATGTGACAGCTGAAGGCAGAACAGAGAGAGAAGGAGTAACATCAGAAGTGAGAGATAATGAGACTTTTTCAAACTGTGACATACTTGTTGCACCCCACTCCCCCATGTAGTGACTCTGGATGTGTCGAAGCAAGGCAAGGAGTAGTTATGCAGTGTAAATGTGCAGAGAATCCCACCCATCCAAGGTAGACACAAGTACTAGAGTGGCTTTTCATCTGTCCTTGATTTTTATAGAATGGTCTGTTTTCTGTTATATTTTTTTTACTGTTGATTTATGCTTATTACTCAAAGTGCCTGTTGCTCTGTGTTTAAGTAGCAATACTTTAATGACCATCAGGTAATCTTGGCTGAGATTGCAAGATGCAAGTAAGCTTTAATAAGCATACTGTTAAAGAATTGCCAACATTGAAAGCCTTTCTGTTGCCATGTAGAGAATACTTAACTAGATAATGTATAAGCCTTGGGTATTGAAATGCATATGCCAGTATTTGTAATAAAGGGCAAGATTACATTATTTTAAGAGTCTCATTACACTTGGAGACTTCCAGTAATTTCTGCAGGCTTTACCTGTAAACAGAATGCCAATCGTCTGGTCCATAACCTGTACAGTAATCCTTTTAAGCAATGTATCTTGAGCTTATTTCTTGTTTGCTTTTCATTTTTTACTTTGATCATGTTTTCACCATGAAACAAGTATATGTCAGGCAGCAGGTCTTTTTTTGGATAAGGAACATTTTTACAAGTGGGGGCATCAGAGATTTCTACTTTCAGCATGTTACTTGGGACTTTAATAAAGCTGAATATAAATTATAATTAGAACTGCAGTGCAAGAAATGGTTTGAGTTGAGTGCTGCTTGTTTTTCGTATACTTGATTTTGACTGGCATTCTATTAATGTATTTAAAAAAAAGTAATTTATTTTTTCATGCCTCACAACTTTTTTGTTTCCATCTAGATATTAAGCTGTCATGCAGCCAATGCATTGAAATATTTGTATTCTTCTACACTTCATTTTGTTTTGATTGGACTCTCATAATGATGGTTTGGCACCCAGGGCAGTATATTTAGTTTTTGTGGTTTGCTACTACAGGTGTGTGTGGTAGGGAATACCTCAGGCTTGAACTCTGTACCTTGTATGCAGGTGTTAAAGACCTGAATTCCCTACCCACCACCATTTGTAAAACAATTGCAGATTTTTGCCTCATATTTGATCTGATCTGTTCCTCATAATATCTGTGGTTTGTAAATGTTGCAATGCTTGATATTTGATGGTGCAGTGGTAGCATTGTTGCCTCACAGCTGCAGGTTCTCAGGTTTGATTCTTGGCTGGGGTGCCTTCTTTGTGGGGTCTGTACCTTCTCCCTTTGTTTGTGTGGGTTTGCTTTTGTGTCCCCCCATGTTACAAAGACATGTCTGCATTATTTCTTCCTGGGCCTCTGCTGAAAATTGTTTTTTTGTTCCAAGTCAGACTGTCCTGATTAACAAACGTTAAATAAAATTGACAGGCATTTGAATTTGAGACTTCAGGTTTCTGAATGTTTAACTCCTTACATATTTGATGGTGCAGTGGTAGTATTGCTGCCTCACAGCTATAGGTTTTTCTGGTTTGATTCTTGGCTGGGGTGCCTTCTGTGTGGAGTCTGCATCTCCTCCCTGTGTTTGTGAGGATTTGCTCTGATGCCCTTTCATTTTACAAAGACGTGTCTGCAGTATTTCTCCCTGGGCCTCTGCTGAAAATTTTTTTTGTTCTGTCAGAAGTAAAATTGACAGGCATTTGAATTGCAGACTTCGTGTTCTTCAGAAAATACATAGTAATACGACCTTTTATTCTAGCAATTTTCTAAGTTTATAAGATGAATATTTGAAATTTGTCCCTATTTTTGGGACTGTATTCCCCCATTATTGTCCAGGTTTTTTGTGCTAAGGTTGACAGCTATGGCAAGAACTGAATTCACTGCATATGTTTGAGGGCTGTATTCCCTCATTACTGGGTTTGTCCAGGTGTTTTGTACTAAAAGGTTGACAGCTATGGTGAGAAGTGAATTCACTAAATGATAGCCATTTAAGTTTCAGTCTTCCTCTCTTTTACAAAGCAGATGATTTGGCATAGTGGTATGTTGCTCTGACTGTTTTGCACAGGGACCTTGGCAGTAAAATGTATGGCGGTAACGCAGCATTTCTCTTTCACAAAGCAGCTGATTTGGCGTAGTGGTATGTTGCTCTGACTGTTTTGCACAGGGACCTTGGCAGTAAAATGTATGGTGGTAACACAGCATTTTATTCTAGCAACTTTCCAAGATTATGCAAGCAATGTTAAATGTGTCCCTGGTTTATGGGCTTTTGACCCCCCCCCCCCAATACATTTTGGCTTTTTCCAGTTTTCTTGTGCTGTGAAGTTGAGATGCAGTTGAGTATTGAGTAGATTTTACAAGGAGCTGAGAGCTGCAGGGGAACAGAAGTTTAGTGTTGCTTAAGTGAAGTTGGTTTCCCTTGTTAATAGCACAACAGGTTGTGTACTTGCTTTTGATGCAGAAGGCTGTGGGTTCTACTCCCTCAAGGGGTGGATGCTGCCGTACTGAGTATGTTCTCCTTGGTGAAGATACTAACTATGAGTCTGTTATTAGTTTGCCATCCATTTCCTCTTGCAATATTACTAGCTTATCATTTTTTTAATGTAATATAGGCAATGTATTCCTGAGGGGCAACAGACACTTTATTTTTCGATGAAACCATGAAATATAAAGGTGTTTACTAGCAGCAACCTCTTCATTAGTTACAGATTTCTTTAATGTGGAATTATTTTGATGACTTTTACTTCTTCAGAGATTGTGCATATTTACTGATAATGGACTGTAGAATTGTGCTTATTTACTGATAATGGACTGTAGAATTGTGCATATTTACTGATAATGGTGGACTGTAGAATTGTGCATATTTACTAATAATGGTGGACTGTGGAAGTCTGAGTAGACTTTTATGATGGAAATGTTCTGAACTGGGCAGTTTTGTCATTATGGGTGCATGTGTTTTGTTTCATTGCTTACTGGAAAAATGTTCAAAACAAATTTAAAACGCCCTCTAACAACTGCACTGTATTGTACAAGGAATATAAATTTAGTACAATGAGGAAGGTGTATCAAAGAGCACAAGTATGTTTCATATGCAAGGGGCCTATGGTTTGAAAACAGCCCAAAATTAATCTTTATCTGCCACTGGCAAAATGTATTTCCTTTGAATGTGGGTTTCAATGCTGTTTCAATGAATGTGAGTTTCAAGGGCAGAGAGGTTTTAATGCTATGTCTGTTTTTCATTGTGATACTGCATTACTTTGTTTAGCAGAAGTCTTAGTGTTTGTGCTGTAAAATACAAAATAAAACTTTCAAATGAAGTCCAACTCATCATAGAAGTAAAGCAGTATGCACATTAGTGTTTATGGTAAATAGAGTGAAATAGCCAAGTAATGGATCATTGGAATGGCGGCAGAGGCTCCATTCAACTATGATTTTGTCAAGGGGGAAGGGCAGCAAACTGAGACAGGCCCAGCTGAACTATACCTCCCAAATGTACAGATTTTCACAGAATGAATAGATTTTTGCTTCTTATTTTTGGTTTGTTCTTCATAAAATTTGTAGTTTTCTGGCAAATCATTTAGGAATTAAGTCACTAAATAATGATACACTGAGTTTCAGACTTCATAACCTTCAGAAAAATGCATGCTAAAGTAAGAACTGTTATTCTATCAACTGTCTGAATTCATACAAGAGCAATTTTTAGTACTGTTTATATGTTCCCCCAATATATTTGACCTTGTTCAGATTTACTGCATTAACAGGTTGAGAAGTACATGGAAATAAATTGCTTTATAGAATTAGGCATAGCCAGCCTCTCAACTGTCCCCGATTTTGGCTCAAAATGTTGCTCTTCCCCCTAATAATCCCTCTGCAAAATAGCAATGTTGGAAGAAAACATGGAGGGTTTACAATTAAGGAAGAACTATAATAATCAAAGTTATAGATTACTTGAAATGCATGCAGATTCTTTTATTTTGTTAGCTGCTCAAGTTAGCAGTACTAATATTAAAGTGTCCCTTTTTTGACAGGTTCCCAGCTGTATTGTGTGACTATTTCATATTTTTGCATCACATTTTTGGTCCATTTTTCATAAAATTGTGTGTTTTGGCAAATTAGTGACAAATCATTAAAGACTGAAGTTGGAAAATAATGACAGACATTTGAGTTTCAGATTTTATACCCTTCAGAAAATTCATACTAATGCAAGACCTATTCTATTATCTTTCTAAGTTTATTAGAGCAATATTTAAAAATTGTCCTTATTTTGGGGCCTTTGTTCCACTTCTGTGTATGGCTTTGTCCAGATTTCTTGCTCTGAGGTTGAGAGGTGTAACAAATGTATCAGGGCCATCACAGTCAGCCAGAGACATTTCAAATTGTGCCATACTTGTTGCACCCCACTCCCCCATGTAGTGACTCTGGATGTGTACAAGCAAAGCAAGGAGTAGTTATGCAGTGTAAATGTGTGTCCCCCCATCCAAGGTAGACACAAGTACTACAGTGGCTTTTCATCTGTCCTTGATTTTGCAGAATGGTCTGGTTTCTGTCACATTTTTGTACTGTTGATTTATGCTTATTACTCAGATTTATGCTTATTACTCAAAGTGCCTGTTGCTCTGTGTTTAAGTAGCAATGCTTTAATGACCATAAGGTAAGCTTGTCTGAGATCATAAGATGCAAGTAAGCTTTAATAAGCATACTGTTAAAGAATTGCCAACATTGAAAGCCTTTCTGTTGTTGCCATGCAGAGAATACTTAACTAGATAATATATAAGCCTCGGGTATTGAAGGACAGGATTACATTCTTTTAAAAAGCTCACACTTGTTGGAGACTTCCAGTCATCTCTACAGGCTTTACCCGTAAACTAAACAGAATGCCAATCATGTGTGGTCCATAACCTGTACAGTAATCCTTTAAGCAATGTATCTTGAGCTTGTTTCTTGTTTGCTTTTCATTTTTTACTTTGATCATGTTTTCCCCATGAAACAAGAAGATAGTTGTCAGGCAGCAGGTCTTTTTTGGATAAGAAACATTTTTTACAAGTGGGAGTATCACAGATTTCTACTTTCAGCATGTTACTTGGTACATTAATAAAGCTGAATATAAATTATAATTAGAACTGCAGTGCAAGGAGAAGTGGTTTGAGTTGAGTGCTGCTTGTTTTTCTTATACTTGATTTTGACTGGCATTCCAGTAATGTATTTAAAAAGTAATTTATTTTTTCATGCCTCACAACCTTTTGTTTCCATCTAGATATTAAGTAAGCTGTCATGCAGCCAATGCATTGAAATATTTTTATTCTTCTACACTTACTTTTGTCTTAATTGGACTCTCATAATGATGGCTTGGCACCCAGGGCAGCGTATTTAATTAAAGTTAGTTTTTGTAGTTTTGAGCATAGCACCTCCCTTTTCTAGTTGGCCACACCCCTTCTCCTTGACCCCCACCCATTCAGCTGTCTCCTGCAGCCCCCCTTTGATTTGAAGTCACCAACCACCACTGTTCACAACACACTACACCAGAAATGTCAAGTTCTGTTAAAGACGTCATGACGGCCTTTGTAACCATCCCAAATTATGGTGTAAATGATAACCTAATCAAACTATATGTAGAACATCATGTTACCCTCTGGATAGCAAACTGGATAATGGACAGGACCAAATTTCTTCTAGCAGTGCCTCCCACAGACCAGTCATAGAACCACTTCTCTTTGGTATTTACTTCTCTATTGTCAAGGCTGACATCAATGGTCTGTGATTGACCAATACAGTAAATGAGTTGGTATTAACTACCATTTGATTTCAAGATTCTTCAGGAGGCAATAACATGCACCAGTAAGAGAGGCACCTGGACTATGGCCTAAAACTAAATACCTAGAAATGCAGCAATCTGCCTTTTGGCAAAAGTGGAATACCACTCATCTACCACACATGTGACACTCCATTGAAAGTTTACTCAGTCATTATGGACCTCAGTATTGTCATTGGCAATGAGCAATTCTTTGATCAACATGTATCCACTGTTGTTAGGAAATCCTTTTCCCCCTAGCCAGACTAACCACTATCAATATTCTTCCTGAGGAAAGTAAATTATCATTTCTCTCTCTTCCTCCTTCATCTTCTCTCATCAAGCCTACAACAGAGTATAATTTCCCCTTTGGTATATACTTGTTAAGCATATGACCTAGCTTTAGAGAATGTAGTGTTTCTTTGTTAAGATAGTGAGAGGTATGTATTCCTAGACTACCCAGACTGGCTTAAAGTGCTGACTCTCATTTCTGTTTCTTACGGAGTATTGAGATGTAACTGTTATCTAGCCTAAAGGGCCTTGAAGAATTCAATGCTATGCAGCTTCTTACCCATCTTCAAAACTAATAACATCCTAAACATCAGCTCAACAGAACTTCCTCTAAAACATAAAAAGGACATACTGAGGAGGTAGATATTTATCATAAGGAATCCATCTTTAATGGAATGGACTTCCTTTGGATATAACGCAGAGTAGCCATCTGATCTTCTTTAGGCATAGCTTGGATGAATGGATGGCTAATCATAAATACATCCCAGGTCTATCCACTTAAGCCATCACTGAAAGAGGTCAAAACTAGGGATAATTCAGTCATGTCAATGAGTACCTGTGATGTAAGACCTTGTGGTTAGGCATCTGTTATTAACCTGTGATCCTATAAGTGATAACTTAGTGTGCACTAGGCAAGAATCTTGTGAACAACACATATGCAAATGATCCATAGCTTTAAAGCAAAAATATGAGTTTGAAATCTATTTAAAATCAACCATACTCTGCACCAAGGCATTTATAAAGAAACATCATTAATACACAGCTGGGATGGCAATAGTAGAAGGGACCTAACCTCTGCTGTACAACACAATGTCTGATCTTCACCTTGATAGCTAGTAGGAACATATTGTCATTTCAACCTTATGAAGTTGCAGGTGTTACAAAAGCGAAGAAGCACCCTATCAGCTTCCATAATATATATCTGTACACAAATTTAGTGAAACAATAAACATGGCCATAGCAGCACTGAGTGTCACACAAACTTGAGGTGGGGGTGGGTGCAAGACAAAGTAGATAGTTCTGGTTTTGGCTTCCATTACTAGCAGGCACCTACATAAAGAAATCCAATGCATCCATGAAATTCTACTGACGTAAAATGTAGCATCTAACTCTTCCTTTTGTTTTCTTTTATCAAAAGTGTGCTTTTGTCTTTAGAGAAGTTACCATCAGTATTCTGCTAAAGCTGCTCAGCTACACTCTTGCACTCATGCCAGGCAGTTTAAACTCTTCCAGCTGCTTTTTCACAACATTGTTAAGTAGTACAGCATCTATAAGTGCAGTCTATGATTTTAGGTACAGTTCTACATCAGAATCAGAAACTGATTTACTGCTTGTGAAGGTGCCACATTTTCTTGATTGCAGGAATGTGACAATAGCAAACTAATTCACATTTTTTTAATCTGTCCATTCTTTAAAGATATTCCTTTATTCAGTTGACCAGTTTATGCATTTTCTCTGGAGATTTGTTAAGTATCAGCTTGTCTGAATACTTGAAAGTTTTCCATGAGAAATAGAAATTCAACAACTCTGTCTTCATTTAAGTCTTTTGCACATTGCTTTCAATAACTCTCTAATAATTTGTGTCAGCTTCCCCATTTGCAGAGAATATATATTAAATATATGAATCTTTGTAGAAGAAATTAATTTATTTTTGATATGCATATTCTTCTTTTGAAGCTTCATCACATCTTTTGCTGTCTCAAAGTAACTTTCATCTTGTCATTAACTCCAACTTGTGAGCCTTACTTTGTGGTCCCTGGCAGCAACATCACCTATTTTCAAGCATCTATTGCCTTCTCTTTTCCATCTTGTGTATCATTATCTTAATTTCCCTCCACTGCCTTCTTCTTCTTCATTCATCTTAGTGACAGCTTCCTTCTTTTTCAGGGAATGCCAGGTTCAACTCTCTACCTCTGTCTTGGGAGCAACTGCTTCTCTGCTATGATCTCTAGAGGCAACTATTCCATAGGGAACCCCTCCAGTTCTGAGCCTCATGGATCTGTTCTGCCACTAGAACAATACTTCTCTGTTTTTGTCCCTGCACTGTTCTGCTTGCAGCTGGGTGGTCTCTCTCAGGCAAATGGCATGTGGACTTATTCATGCTGTACTTAGTCCATACCTCTGGTTCAGAATTTGGTCATACTGGTTATTAGTTCTGCATTTAGTAAAATCCTCTAGCTTACACACTGGGCATAGATAACTGATATTTATGTACTCAACTAGATGTTCTGATTCTCATTCTCATGTTGTATAGGTGATGTTTTTACCAATGAGAATTTTTACCACTTCCTTTTCCATTCTCTATTTGACTGGAAAGACTGTTTCTGTGGGTTTAAATAGTTCATTTCATTCATTGGCCAGAAAGTACAGTTCTGTAAGTTCTTCTTTTGGCTTTTCCCATTTAGGGGTTGCTACAGTGGAACTCCGGCCCACTAATTATTGGCAGTAGATTTTTAAGGTGCCGAGGTGCCAGCCCAATGCCCAACCTTCAATGAAGGCATGCCCATTCATGCATGTCTTTTGAACGCCACTCGACCATGGGGAGGACATGCAGACTGCACACAGAAGGCGCTCCAGTAAAGTTACTATAACATAAGATGCTCAAATAATCACTGCTGCAGCAGTCTTTGCCTTTGTTGTATATGTTATATCCTGCCATGGATGTAACAGTTGGCCAGCTATCAAAGCTTCAGGGTACCTTTCATGTGCCCAAACCAATAGTCAGTTTGAATTAAGCTGAGTAAAAAGACAGATTTGGGTGCCAGGCCCTTCAGAAATTTCATGCCAACAGAGAGAGGACAGTTGAGCCCTGAAAAGGTAATACTAGGAGCAACAAAAAATATAAATGTACACCTTGACATAAACAACATACCAACAAACATGGGGAGTGGAGGGAGGGAGCAGCTACTGCAGCAGTGATCATTCAACCATCATCAGTGCTGTTAATTTTACTTACTTAGCTGTAGCATGTTCATCAGATTCATCATGGCTGCAGTAGTATTAACTAAATGAGTAGATTACCATAGATTACTACATCTGGAAGGTGGAGGGAAAAGGGGTCTAGGAGCCCCTGGAGAATAGTCCTGGCAAAGCCTGGTGTAGACCTAGAGAAGAAACCAATCTTATGGTACTTTGCAAAAGTATGTCTGGAGGACCAAGTTACTGCTTCTATCAACTCCTTTCCAAAAAGCCACAAATGAAGCCAAGGCACTTGTAGAGTGGGCTTGACCCTGCCAGAAATAGTTTTGTTGTGTGAGTATAACAAAATGTAATAACCTTAGACAACCATTTGGAAATAGTCTGCTTTGACACAGGTTGTTCCTCCTTCTTAATTTCACAAGAAATGAGTAATTGATCCAAAGAGCTGAGAGACTTAGTTCTGCCAAGATACCACCTGAGTTGTCTCTGGACATCCGAGTTATGGAGTATCCTTTGTTCCTCATTCTTCAGGTTCAGGAAAGAAAACCCAGTAACATATACTTTGGCTTAAACTAACTTGGATACCACTTTAGGAATAAACTAAGAATTAGTTCTCAAAGAAACCCTGTTCCTGCAGAAAATGAGATAGGATTGACTCACCTTAAGAGCTTGCAACTCACATGGCCTTCTTGTAGAGGTCAGAGCAATCACAAGAACTGCTTTCCATGCTAATTGCCTCAGGTCAGATAGGTTAGCTGGTTCAAATGGAGTAAATGTTAGCTTTTCTGATACAAAATTAAGATTCCATGGAGGGGCCAGCATTTTAGGTGCCTCTTATGCAAAGCCCTTTCAAAAACATTTTGACATGTGGATGCATTGAAAGAGGAGGATCCATGGGCAGACGTGCAGAAATGGCCAATAAATGAACCTTGATGAATGAGTATGAAATGTCAAAGGATAATAATTCAAACACATATAATAAAACCAGTTAACAACAAGCCTGAATGAATAGTCTGAATGGGTACTGGTTATGTTGTTGGCAGGACCAACTAGAAAACCTTTTCCATTTGCTAATATCTGATTTTCTAGTAGCAGGATTTCTTGCTTCCATTAATACCTGCTGCACATCTTCAGTAAACAGGAGCCTAAAATGAATTAAGTCCCAATCATTCAGGCAGTCAGTTAAAGCTGGTTGGGGTTCAGATGTTATCAAACTCCCCTGCTTTTGTGTGAGTATATCCTTTCTCTGAGGAAGCTTGTGGTAATTGACAATGGTAATTTCCAAAAGAAGGGAGAACCAATATTACCTGAGACAGAAGGGAGTTGTCACAAAGATCTTGGGGGATTCCTTCTCTATCTTCAGAAGGACCATAGATATCATTGGAAAGGGTGGAAAAGCATACAGGAATATTTCTGTCCAAGGAAAATAAAAGCCATATGTCTTATAGGCCTTCTTGCATGGAGTCTTGGAGCAGAATCTTGCCAGCTGAGCGTTCAGAGAGGAGGCAAATAAGTCTTCTTCTGGAACTCCCCATAAAGCAAATCTTGGAAGACCCCACCCCAGTCTAATTTCCATTCATGATGGTCTGCCTTTGTCCCGCTCAGCTTGTCTGCCACATTGTTATGCTCTGACAGAATGTAGGATGCCTGTAGTTTGAATTGAGAGCTTGTTCAGGGCAAGTATCTCTTTTATATTTACGCACTTGCATCTGTGGTTGCTGTCCCACACACTTTGCACTTTTATCCCTCCCTGAAACTGCTCCAAAAGCAAAGTCTAAGGTGTCTGTGTTTACTGACTGCTTTGGAACAGTGAGGCAGAAGAGAAGCCCTAGATTTAAGGATATTTACTGTCTCTACCAAGTGATGTTCCTTCTGACAAACCTCACCATTGGGATTTGAAAGGAAAATGTTGGTGCTGGGACCAATGAAACTTGAGATACCTTTTTATCTTTTTGTGTGGATTCTTTCCAGAGGTATCACGAGAATCATAGATGCCATGATACCCAAAATATTGAGGTATTCTTCTCACAGTGAGATAAGTCTAAGTGAAAAACCTTAGAAATTGATCTAGATGCAGATTGATTTTTCTTGTGGCTGAAAACCTCTTTGAATTAAGGTGTTTAGCTGACACCTGAGGAGCACAATCCTGTGTGAAGGATCAAAAAAAGACTTTTGAATGTTCTCTTAAAATCACAGCTTGTGAAAGAGATTTCTCTCCCAAGTAAGAGATTCCTGACACTTTCAAAACGACTCTGTAAAGGTAAGGAATTCATCTAAATATGGAAAAATGTGGGTACCCAGTATCTTGCAATCAGCTATAACTGGAACTAGACACTTTGTAAATATTTTTGGTGCAGTGGATAAGCCCAAAAGTTCAGGCAGAGAACTGATAAGTGATGCAAATGCACAAAATCTTAATAAATGCCTGATGTTGGGATGAATAGAGATGTAATGATCAGTATATTTTAAATCTAGTATTACCAGGAATCTTGAATAAGAAAGGAGAGGTAACAGATTGTGAAATGACAGCATTTTGAACTTAGGCACTATCACAAATAGGTTTTCAATCAGTCACAGGCAGCACTCTACACAGTTTCTTGTCTGAGCGACTTCATAGTTCTTGTTTATCTTTGTTTTAGCACTACTGTGCATCTTTGTTATACCACTGGAAATTCTTATATTCATATTCTTTGCTGGCCTTTTTCAGCAATGATTCCTTGAATTTGTTAACTTATTATGAATGCCAGAACCTGAAAATCCCTTTTTTGTGCTAAACACTTGTATTTGATTTTTCTGTTGTGTTATGGCATAAGTTAGTTTTGCCATCCTCTCTCAATAAAATATTGAGATGCTTGTTAGCTTCTTTAGATACTGCTTTTCAAAATTTTTGTAGCAGTAGTACTGTTATATTCAGCATAGGCACATTATCAACAAACTTCACACCAGTACCATTTTCTTTGTGTTTATAACTAATTTTCTTTTCAAACAAATGCATGGATTTTCATTATTTTAGCATTAAAAGACTATTATTCTGCCTTTGGGCTTAAGCAGACTTGCTATTTGAAATAGTTACCTTAAAACAAAACCCCTAGTTTATTTTACACAGCTTATGCAATACTTGATCCTTTTATCACATTGCAAATCGTCGATGCAGACCTCATAGTACTAAATTCCAGGCCTGTATTACTGTTTTAGGACTAGACAGACTTGCAACTACATCTGCTGTCTTCATCATTAAAAACAAAACCAGGATCTCCTTTACTCTTATTTCTAAAACTTTCCCCTACAGATAGATTTGGACAGGTTTCAAAAGCCAAAGCACCAGTGCTTTCATCTGCAGTTCATAAAGCCATATTTTAGAATGTTTTAATTTCATGTAACCAATAACTCGATTTGCAGTCTTTAAACTCATGCTGACATAGCATTTCAGTCATATATTTTTATTAATAATTTTATACACATAAGAACTTTGCCATGCCATAAGCTTTTGACAAATATTTTCGCAAATGTTCTTTATTTTTGTTATAGATTCAGTTTAGAAGCATTAATTATTCCCTTAAAAATTACCTCTTCCCTCACACAAGTTTTTTCTTCTGATAACTGTATATTGCAGCATTTTCCATCCTCTTTCAGATTTTAACACTCATAGTTTGGAGATAATTGGCATTTTCCGATGTACCTCAGACATCAATTACCTTTTGCCATGTAATCTCTATTTCATTTTTGTGCTTTCTGCTTCTTTTGTCATCTCTAATGTGCTCTCCTACTCTGAAAAGCTGCATTAAATGCCTTATTTCATAAACCTACTTGCCCTATCTTACTAGCTCAAAACCCTACACATTTGCTCCATAATTTGTTCAAGTTCTGCCTTCTTCCAAGCCCTCGAAAATACCAAATTAATTGTTCATGTTCTCAAATGTGTTTCCATCCTTTCCTTCTCTATCCAACTGTTCCCTATTTATTTCTACCCCAAATAGGCAGAATGACCAGTGTTATTCTGCACACTTCCATTATTTCTTACTTCAAATTTCTACCACCCATTTCCACAACTTCTTTATGATAGTGCAGAACTATCACATGTCTAACTGACTCACCTCTGTTTCCCCTCCTCCTATAGCTTTCCTATTTCCCTCATCCCTGTTTCTTCAGTCTCATAGACATACTGCTCCATCTCTGTTGAAGTCTGCAGTGTACCTCATATACTGGTCCCACTCTACACACCATTCTGGCAAGCTCCTAGACAACTTTCCATATTTTTACACTTAGCCATAAACCACTATCCAGACCCTACAGATCCTTAAGTTTACTTTCAACCCATCTGCTAACCTATATCAAAAACATTTATAAATGCATCAGATTTATCCCTTGTTTATTATCTTAAAGCTATTTCGCCCACCTTGGTCTTCCTTCTCCACAATACCCTTTCCTCTTCTCCTTTCAAACAAAATCTTCATTCTCCATTCCACAATACTTCTGTACAATAACTACCCCTAATGCGAAATAATGTATTTTTTCTTTAATCTCTTTGAAATCCCAATATTTTCTCTCCTAATCTTTGTTCTGTAAATTCTGAGCACACCTTGCCTTTTACAAACTTTTGAAACCATATCATCTTCTCTTGGAACTCCTCTTTCCCATAAATCCTTTTGAAACCATATCATCTTCTCTTGGAAATCCTCTTTCTCATAAATCCTTAAGAACTGTCCCATCTAGCATTCTCCCCATTTAAGACTTATATGGTGCATATTTTGCTTATACCTGTTCCCATACATACCTTTGTACTCTTAAAGCTTTTCTTCATCCCATCTCCTCAGCTTCACATCTTTTTTTCTTTAATCAATACTGAATAACATAACATACCTTCTAAAGTCAGATAATACCCACCAGCTACTAGATTTAAGTAGTCTTACCATTTTATCTCTTTGAAATCCAGAAACTTCCCTCATGCTAATCCCTCAATAAATAAAACCACAAAATAATTGGCAATCAGAGGTGCAAACACAGTCAGATAACCCTAAAGAATGCCTCCACCAATGGCAAACTGAAAAAACACCCCTCCTCCAAACAGAATTTTTAAAATATTCATATTTATTTAGCACTTTTGTCTTTTGAAAATATTTCATCAGAATAAATAACTCTTACTTAACACACATATGTATAACTATAACCTGGATAGATCATTACATTAATTCCTGGAGCTCAAAACACACTTAAAGAATTTAAAAAGATAGTACAATAATTCCAGAAGATGACCCTTAAAATCTATCTCTGCCTACCCAGATAGAACAAAGTATAAATGAACAAAATACTGGAGAAATAAAACCATGTGTTTCAAACCTTGTTTTGAAATAAGGTGTTATAAAACCCACTACTCAAAACATTATGACTACGAATGTGTTCAAAAAATACAAAAACATTTTACTGAATATTTTAACATAAATTAGCATAGCACACTTGAATCACTCCACCTAGCATCCATGGACATATAACTTTGTTGCTCTCATTTTAAGGACTGTAACCAAGGATATCTGATCATTGAAACCTGGTGGAGTACAATCATTTAATCCTAACTGCCCCATTAATTCACAGTATTAAAGTAAGGTCTACTGTGACCATATTCTTAGGTTAATATGAACTTGTTCCAGGACCCAAAATAGAAATCTATTTTGGGGACACATGGTAGTACGCCTATAAAGGGCATTAGTTTTTACCTTTTTATTAACTTCATGCATATGTTTATATACTCTATTCTTCAGGGCACATTAGGTCTTCCCCACAAAGTGAACATACCTGGCAAAAAGCTAAGTATACAACTCTCTTAGTGGTACAATTAACATATCTACTTGGACTGAAGGTTTCACCAATATTAGAAAGGAGCAATGTGCTGCTGTTCACCATATATACACACACTGATACCATACTTGAACGTCCCCCTCAAACTATGGTTGTCAGTAGATATTTTCCCCTTTGTGCCTTTTTACAGGATATTCTTAACATTGTAAGGGGTTTGGGAGAACACTGGTTGACTGGCATTTTGGAAAATAATTCCCAATATCGGGTCACTATTTTCTGGAGTTTGGCAGTATCATTGTGGCATTTCATAATAAACTGTAATTCATTCCACCTGACCATTTTCTCATTACTTCATCACATATAGAACAACCAAACTAATTGACTCATTGCTGTTGGGTTTATCGTTCCCCAAGAGGGGAAAATTTTGCTACCCCAATCATTTAAAACCTCAGTTCTGAAAATTTTACCTATGTGCTCAGGATACTCTCATTGTAGGAAAAGTTCCTCTACGTATTCCAATTCTTTTACAAGATCTTCATAAACTGATGTCATGCAGGCTGCTCTAACCATCAGTCTCTTAACAATATTTTTCTTCTGGAGCATGGGATGATCATTTTTAAAATATAAGCAAAAATTGGAGAAGTTTTCTTTTCTATAAAGTCTAGATTTAAAACAACCATTATCAAGGTCTTAAAGGAGGTTCACATCCAAGTAGGGGATCTCAGCATCCACTATATTGCTACTAATTCCAGAAAATCAGTGGCCAAATTACTAAACAACATAAATTCATCCAATTCATTTTTGGTTCCTCTCCAGATGAGATAGATATGATCTAGGAAGTGTAAATACAAGGCAATTATTGAGAATACTTAGAATTAAATACCCACTCTTGTTTCCAATTTAATTTTAGCAAAACAAGTTCTAAACACATGCTTTTGTTTCTCCAATAGTTTGTTTGTTTACACTTTGTTCTATCTGGCTAGGCAAAGCTAGCTTTTAAGGGTCATCTTATGTATTTATTGTACTGTTTTATTTTTAATTCTTTAAGTGTGTTGTGATCCCCAGGAAGTGATGTAATGGTCTCTTCCTGATTGTGGTTATACATATGTGTGTTAAACAAGAGTCATTCATTATGATGAACATTTTTCAAAAGACAAAAGCACTTAATAAATAGTAGATATTTAAAAAATTCTGTTTGGAGGAGTGTAATTTTTAATTATGCCATTGATAGAGGCATTCTTTTTAGTCATCCTTTAATAAATCCAAAACTCTCCCCACTACAAACACCTCCTTATTTCTACCCTCTGCCTATACAACTTTATAGTGTTTTAATATTTGTCTTATCTCCTGATTGGTGCTCATTTTCTCATCATCCTTTCTTTTATAAATTGAAAATCTGCCCGGAAACCATTATTAAAATCATACAAGAAAAGATATGGGGTTCAAATTGTACCTCTTTCTAATTTCTGTTTTGTTATCTGAGTGACTCACTACCTTAACTGTGTTGAATACTATTATGACGTTGTTTAAATATAATATGTGTTGCAATGTCTTAGCAAATGGGTAAAAGGTGAAGACATAAATGGACCTTGTCCCTGATCACTTTTTTCCAAAATGGGAAAGCTTCCAAAAATAGTATAAAAGCAATATGCAAAATAACTTTCACAATGATGTCAAATGCAGCGCACATCAATGTGGTACTAGTTCCATGTGTAGAAATATTAGTTTGTCTTCTGTGCTTATCTGAACAAAATGTATTTCATTAATTTATTGTTTGCTTGCTTTCTTAATGGTGATGTATACCGGAGCCTCTTTTCAGCAATTACATGAAGAACAAGACAGAGACCATGGCAGGGACAATGCAATTTGTAGGGTATTTGTATGGAAAAACACTTTGGGCAGGATTCAGATTTGACTGCAGTACACCAGAAAAATTGTCAGCTAGCAGAATTTTTCATTTACATTATCAATCAGGTGAGATCCAAAAAGCAAATCATGTTTTTTTCATATCCCCCAGTATATTGCATTATGCAAAATGATTCCTCACTGATACTCATAATAAAACATTATGCATCCTTGTAGAAGCAGAGTTTCCTAATCAAATGACATTACATGCCTCTGTGTATGCACTGTACATCTCATAGTTCCAGTTGTTATATCAGCAACAATCCAGCCACTGAAGACACACCACAGTTTCTGTTAAACGCTCTATACATGAACAGTACAATAGTCTCAAGAATACTTTGCAGGAGGAATATGTCCTGAAACAGTAGGAGCTGCAGTCATCTAGACAGGTTATGCTGTATGTTAGTATCTTATATGAGCTCTGTGCGTGGCTAAATCACCAGGTGTAGGTTTATATGGCTATACCCAGGTGGATACCTAGTGGAACAGTAGGAATTATAGGATTCAAAGTTCACCTGCTAAAGCAAACTGTGGGTATGGTGTGCACCTCTATGTAACATAAGGTAAATGTCTTGTCATTGGATGTTGAGGGCCACTACAGTTGAAAGCACTGACCTACTTTGCAATTGTTTACTCTGTTGTGCAATGTGGGCAAGGGGGGTAAGGGTATTTGTTTCCTTAAGGTGAGTTCAGCAAATAAAGTATCCATTTCTGATGAAGAGAAAGAAAGAAAGAAAGAAAGAAAGAAAGAAAGAAAGAAAGAAAGAAAGAAAGAAAGAAAGAAAGAAAGAAAGAAAGGTGAGTTTCATTCAGGGAATGTCATACTGCTGATATTTAGACAGATGCCAAAAAAAGTGTATATTTTTCCTTTAAAGCATATGTTGTTATGGCAGTCCTCATCCCAGTGACTTAATTTAATTACCAGGGTTTGTGTAATTTTGTGTTATTTGTGTGAGATGATGAGACATGGTGTTATCCTGGAAGTACAATTGGCCAAGACATAGGTTGAAGCAGGAAAGGTTAGGTGTAGTACAGTGAATGCAGAAGAGGAAAGGAGACAAAATGTAAAATGAAACTAGGTAGCCTAAAAAAATGCATTGAATACTGAAGCAGAAATCACACCAGCCAAATTATATGGAAGGAAACAAAGATGGAGAAAAATATGGCAAAGAAATCATGGAAGTAGACTCAGATGCTAAATGTATGCTGCAGTACAAAGTGGACTGAAGACATGTTTTTATAAACACATCGGCTTACACTGAGAAAAATGTCCGGTATACAAACCAACTTCATTTTCAGAATCAGTGCAAGGAAAACGACACAATAAGAAAAAGGAGTTGCTGAACACAATGGGTCAGGTTCAAGAACTGTTGGAGGGAAAAGGGGAACAAGATCATAAATAAAGTTATAGCACAAAAATGTTAGCCTAATTCAGAAGCTAACGTTATACCATTATGACCTAATTCTAGCGTAACCAGCAATCCAATTAATTTACTCTTTTGGCCTTGCAGTGCTCCTTATTAAACATTTTAATATTCTTAATGCAGTATTTTATAGGTAGCTGAAGAATCAGATGTCTAAAAAGCATCTCCAGCATTTTTACTCCCTTGTCTAATCCAGTAGCCATTAATTTGTGTAATTGCAGGCAGTCTAATTACTGTGTCAGTTATAAAGGCAGCTGATAGCTATTCTCAGATGACAACTAGGTAATTGTGTCCTTAGTATTGATCACAAATTCAGACAACTAGTGTTTTAAGCAATTAACATCCGACAGACTGTAGGCTGTAAGCATGCTCACAGCAGATTTTGCTTGCAGCTAGATTTCGCACTCAAATTCTAACTCTGATTCTTCTTTATCTTTACTTATTTAGGTGATTATAATACTAGGAGACATACATAAAGACAAAAAAAGACAAAGAAAAAAAAAACAAGAAAAGATTAAATATTGTAAAATTAATTTTAGGATAAACCCTTTCTGATGATTATAATAATGAAGAGCACATTATATTCTTACTAGTAAATATGCCCTCCTTTCTCTTGCACAGTATCTCTATTTCTCGCTCTCTATACATGTGTGTGTATGTGTGTGTGTGTGTGTGTGTGTGTGTGTGTGTGTGTGTGTGTGTGTGTGTGTGTGTGTGTGTGTGCATACTTTCTCTCTCTCTCTCTCTCTGTATATACATATATATATAAGTGTGTGTGTGTGTGTGTGTGTGTGTGCATATATATATATATATATATATATATATGTGTGTGTGTGTGTGTGTGTGTGTGTGTGTGTGTGTGTGTGTGTTCATACTAAATAAGAAAACCAGAACTCGATAACAACAATCCAAGTGCTGTAATGCAAATCTGAAAAAAAAAAAAAAAAACTTTGTCAGTCAGTGCATTGCAGGCAATGTAGTAATTTCATCAAAAAATCACAGAAGACATAATCAGACTAATGAATAAGTAATTCATACTTAGTATTGAAATAACAAAATCCAGTAATCATGTTTCACTGCAGCTATCACAAAGTACTTCTCAATAAACAGTCATCAGATAGACAAGTTTCTTACTAAAACACATGCATATGTAGCAGTACAAAATCTTTTAATAATTTCTGTTAAAATACACACAAAACTAAACATTAATATTAAAGACATTATAAAATGGCAACTCTACTGTCATAAAAAAAGTATTTGTTTAACTCTGACTTAGTACAAATTAACTCATTAAGACCCAGTGTAATACTGACAGTCATTTCAGCTGACAAAATAACTCTCTTCTATCCAGTAAGAAATCAGTTCCTCCTTCCTTCTGGTAATTTCATCTGTTACAATAAATAAAAAAAATAAACATTCCAAAAATGTGAACATTTTGTAGAGTTATTATATGGGGTATTATAAGTATTAGTTCATCTAACAGAATAAACATATTCTTCTATTCCCTGTTGCAGATGTCTACCTGTACATCCAACACAAGAAGCCGTACAGAAGCTACAATTAATTATATACCATTTTTAGTTTTTCCATGTAAAGTGCTCTCTGACCATATATGTCTTTCCTGTTTTCACGTTTCAAAAATAAGAATATACATATACCTTGTACAGAACCCACATGAGAATCTACATTTTCTTTTTGGGAACTAGTCAATCTATTGGTAGCCATTTCTTCAACTGCTGATAGAAGAAAACTGCCAAAGAAGGTTTTGGTGACAGTGGAGTTAAGTTCAGGGGATGTCAGGGTGTTCCCACACATTTAAAGTGTAGGGGAGCTTGCCCACTGCAAAAATAATAAAAAAAAATACTTCTAAGGGTTTCCGGAAATTCCCATGTAAATGTTTTTCAGCAATTTCTTTAGGTTAAAATGCATATGAATGATCACCAGGATTGCTTCTTTTTCTACCCTACACTTTAATGTTTCTAGGAACATCTTTAGATTGTCCCCACTTCTGTTGTAGAAAGCAAAAACATTTTCCAGCTATTTTACCATCATTGCACTACTCATTCAAGTTGTCTGATTTTCTCTCACTACTAACTGAATAGCATAGTTTTCCACACTAAAACAGACCTGCATACCCATGGAAGTATACAGTCTTTGTCTATCATTTGCTTCTGTTTACCTCATTACTATACCACCCAATGCAATTTGTTTATATCAAATAATTATTTTATTTCTGATGTCTTCAGTCTTCTCCTCCATATAACTTGCCTCATACCCTCTTTCAGCAAACATGTCTTTGGATCCGCAGACTTTATAGTCAAAATTCATCTTCATGTCAGCCTTGTGATTCTCACATCTTAACTTTTACCGTGTGTATTTATGGAATCCTGTAAACCTTTATATACAGCTAGTCATTCTTCTTTTTATAAACCTTGCTGTCTAAAAACTGAATAGTTGAATGTGAAGAGTTAACATTTGCAGTTAATATCAAAAAATCTGTTGTTCTGCTTAATTTTGCAAACCCCAGCACACCACCTGTTGACCACATAAACAGATCATCAATAAAACAAAAGTAGCTTAATATGTGTGATAAAAAAAACAAACCATTAATAAAATTTTCCTCCCATTAGCAGTAAACAAGTTTATAGAACTGCTAGCCATCTTCACCCCATGGTGCCTCCTGAAATGTGTTGCTAAATCTTCTTCTTGAAAAAGGAAATGTTATTCTGTCAAATCATTTCAAAAAGTTTCCCAGTTTTATAAAATACTTAAATATCAGGGATGTTTGTCTTTTCCATAATGAATTAAACAACCCATGCAATGCTAATAACCTGAGATATCATGGAGTATAGAGCATTTATATTCAAAATTGCTAATAATGTCCCATCTTCACATAGTCATGAGTATCTTTGATGTAATACCTCACAAGGCTCATGGGGGAGTTATTTGTAATTTTCTTTTCCTTCCAGGAAGACCATTATCTCAGTTTTAGATCTATTAGGTTCATAGGTTCATAGGTTCATACTAGGCTATCTGCCCTAGGGCATTTATACGCCTAGCCAGAGTATGTTTGGCTTTCACCACCCATTTTAAATTAATTCTGCTATGCCCTTATTCGAGGTTAGTATACTGTGCCTCTGTCTAACAGTGACACAGAAGTGATACCTGGGGTAAACCTACGATCTCCCATCCACTCATCAAGATTCCTCTTGAAGAGAGTCAATGAGGGACTCTGCCTAACCTGGACTAGGATTTTATTCCAGAGTGAAGGGAGCCTCTGGGTTATGAATCTGTCCCTCCAGCATGTCTTGTTTATTTCAGTGCTGAGGTTCAAGTCTCTCGAGTGTGTAGCTCGATGGGATTTGGATTTTCTGACGTGCAGCATGTCCATTAATTCTGGGTTGGACATGGCTTTATACATCAGGCACATATCGCCTCTGAGCAGGTGGTATGCCACTGAGTAGAGTTGGAGTTTCTTTAACCGGGCAGCATCTGGCATCTGTATGAGCCCTTTGATCATCATGGTGAGGTACTTTTGGGATCTTTCCTGTTGCTGGTGTCTGGTAAGGTACATCCCAAAAGGGGCATTGTACTCAATTATGGGCCTGATGAGGGATGAGTAAAGAGGCACAATGACTTTCCTGATCTAGATGTGAATCCCTTCATGATTAGTTGGGCTATATAAAATGTTTTTCTAACCACTTTGGCCACGTGGTTGTCAAATGAGAGATTGCTATCAACTTGGGTCCCCAGGTCCCTAATTACTTCTTCTGTACTTAATGGATTATCACCTATGTGGTAATTTGTGGGCACTTTGTTTTTGCCAAAGGGGATGACTTTGGCACCAGTTGTCTGTTTCTATGAGGCCCTTTTGGAGGATGCTTGTGTCAGCTGGAGAGTTGATTATGGCGCCCAGTTTGCAGTCATCTGTAAACCTGGTCAGCCACAGTCCTTCCATGTTGGCCTGTACCTCCGAGAAATATATACCAAACAAGAGAGGTCCCAGGACTGAGCCTTGTGGGATGCCACTTGTAACTGGTTTGGAGTCTGACATGGCTCCAGCAATTCTAACCATGTGGGTTCTGTCCTTGAGCCAGTTTGCCACCCATCTAGTGACATAGGGGTTTATATTTAAGCTGGTGAGCTTATCTATAATGCCTGAGTTGGGTATTGTATCGAAGGCTTTTGCGAGGTCCAGGTAGGCTGTGTGGACCACCTTCCCCTCGTCAATGGCCTTGGTGACTATTTAAAAGAAATCAACCAGGTTTAAGAGGCAGGATCTGCCCTTAACAAAGCCAAACTTGGTAGAATCTAGTGTCTGTAGGTCCCCAATATCTTTATTTATGAGGTCCATGATGATCCTTTCCATAGCTTTGCAGACCAAGCTAGTCAGGCTTATGGGGCGATAGTTTCCAGGATCCATTGAGGCACCACCTTTGTGGAGTGGGACCACTGTTGCTGTACGCCACCCTTTAGGTACATATCCTGTAGTCAGACTGAGATTGAACAGTAGTTTTATGTTTGGGTTTAGCTCTTCTTGGAGTTCATGTAGGACTCAGCCTGGGACACCGTCTGGTCCCATTGATGCTGTGTTTTTTGCTGTGGAGAGGGTGGCTCTTACCTGAGCATCTGAGATGTCAGGGGGGCAGCACTCTGCTGGGATAGATATTTGCCCTTTTGGTGGGGAGGAGGGGGAGTTTGAGCTGAACCTGTCAGCTAGGATGTTGGCAATGTCTGTGGGTTCGATGTATTTTTTGTCATTTTGGACTAATACTGAGCATATCTGGGAATTCCCACCCAGGTTTCTAACATAAATAAAGAAAGCCTTGTGATTATCCTTAGTGTCCTGTGCAATTTTTCTCTCGAAGCTGACCTTAGACGATTTTATGAGTGCCCATAGTTTTTTGCTAATACTGATCAGAGATGCCTTCCCTTTTTGGGATTTTGCTCTATCATGTAGTAGCTTCCTCCTTCTATTGTACAGTTTGTTTATGGCTGGGGTCCACCAGACAGGACATCTGCCTTTGGAGGATTGGGTCTTGGTTTTATTTGGGATTGCATGATCCATGCATTACTGAAGGTGCTCATAGAATGTGTTTAAATAGGATTCTGTGGTCTGGGCCGTATTTTCCACAGGCTCGGGGGCTTTGAAGGATTCCACCTCAGTTTTGACGAGTGTGAAATTTGCTTTAGAGAAGTTTTTCACTGTGGTTTTCTGGACAGTGGGTGGGGTCGGGATGTGAATATCCAGTGAGATCAGTTTATGGTCTGATCTTACCAGTGAGGGATACACTTCTGGTCTGGAGCATAGAGTCCCCATGTTGGTGATGATCAGGTCCAGTATGTTTTCCCCTCTTGTAGGAGTGGTAACAAGTTGTTCCATAGCATTTGAGTTTATAAATTCTAGGAACCTTTGGGCTAGGGTGTTGGAGCTAGAGTAATGCTCCCAGTCTATGTTTGGGTAGTTGAAGTCGCCCAATATAATGGTGTTTGGAGAGACCTTCATATTTTCCAGTGTTCTCAGGAAGGCCGAGTGGAGTTCCTGGGTTTGGGAGGGTGGTCTGTAGCAGGCTATAAACTGGATGGCAGTTTTACCTACTGTTAGTTGCACATGGATGGTCTCTGATGCTTTGTGCTGTGCCACCAACCTGGACGTGTGGGTATCTTTGATGAATATTGATACTCCCCCTCCTTTTGTGATTCGGTCCAAGTTTTGGGGCCGAAAAGCATAGTATGAGGTATAACCTGGTAGTGTTGGGCTGCTCTCCGGAGCCTTGAACCAGGTTTCTGTTACTGCACAGATATCGATGTTCTCCATGCTAAGGAGAGTTTTGAGTGCATGCATCTTGAGGTTTAAACTTCTGGCATTGAGTAGCATTACTCTTAGTTTCTTATCCCTTGTGATACCTATGGAGGTGGGATTGTCTTTTGAGACTTGCCTAAAAAAGGCACTATGGGGGAAGCAAGAGCCTTTGCCAATATCCGAATGCCCAGGGGTGACAGGTGCAAGCCGTCCCTAGTGAAGCATCGTGGCTTGTCGAGCATGTCATCCCAGGCTGACAGGCATTGGATCCCCTTTGAATGACACAAATACTTAAGCCAATTGTTGAAATTGATCATCTTGTCTTCATATTGTGGCATCATTCTTGGTGAGGGTAAGATGCTACTCAAGGTCAGGGTCATACCGGCCTGGGCTACATGCTCAGAGAGCTCCTCTATGTCTCTTTTCATGTAGTCCAGGGAGGTACGTCTCAGGTCATTCACACCAGCATGGACAATAACCGAGTCATATTTGTACTTGCCTTGGAGTGACCTGAGTGCTTGTGTTATGTGGCGGATCCTATCACTCGACATGCAGCTCACCGTGACCTTCCCCTTGTTCAGCCTGGTGAGCGGGATGTCAGTGTGCCTGATGATAGAGTCACCTATTACAAGTGTATTAGGTGTGTTGTTTAGCCTTAAGGTATGTGACTGTTTGGCACACTGGCTTTGTGAGCTATGTGTTGCACGTGTTTTGTTTTAGGGTAGCAGTTGCTTGGGTGTCTGCTTTGGAGGTCTCTGCTGCTTAGGCAGATTTTTATTTAGAGCCTCCGAGTATGTTTTTGTGTGTTTATGTGTTTGGTTTGCTGTTGTGGTAGGTCTATGTGAGACTGGAATCGTAGTGAGTGTGGTTTCCTTCTCCTCCTGACTGGTTACGCCAGTACTGAGTTGAGAGAGATTAGCCTCCAGTTTGGCTATATGGTTGCATCTGTCACATGTGTTGGAATTTGTTGGGAGGAGGAGAGGGTTGTGTGTTTACATGAGGCAGTTGTAACTTTGCCTCAAGATTCCAAGATTCGCCAGCTGGACTGGAGAGGAGATTGACAACTGACCTTTGGACATGCTAGAATAGTATTGGGAATTCCTTTATAATTGAAAGAAAGGGCCAATGGGGAACAAGGTACTCAAGGGGAGTTTGTGAGGGTGTAGTGCTTTTAATTTTTTAGTGCTGACTTATATAATTACTTTAGTGAGCAAGTGCCCGGTAACTTAAATGCAATGTGTTACAGGTAATTTAAATGCAAAAATGACAAACAGTAACTTTCTTTCAAGTGAAACAAGGAAATAAGTACAGTAAGCAATGCAGATATCCCTAAGGATCCACAGAAGTGCTGAAAAGCCGCATTTTAGGTGGAATTAGCATTTCAGCGAAATATCAAGCAAACAAACAACAAGCATACAAACAAAGCTTGATTCAGCAGGCCTGGATCTAATCTATGCTACAGCAAACAAGGTGTACCAATTTCAGTACGAAACAGTTCAAATATGCTGGCACTATAAGCCTTTAACCTGAAATTCCCAGCTCAGAAGGGCAGAGTCCAGCCTCTCCTCCCACAAGAGTGCAGACCACAAACCTTCTTAATGTAAAATAACTGTCCTGAAGCCCAAGTGCTTAAACCAGAAGTAATACACTTGTAGAATAACAGACACTGAGCCCTCAATCAGCAGTTCCCAACTTAGAAGAATGTAAGCTACCTGTCCTGCCACCACAGTGCAGGCCACAAACCTTCCTAATGTAAATCAACTGGTCTGAAGCCCAAGTGCTTAATCCAAAAGACTTAGAATGATAGCTACACTTTAATCAAGTTACTACCAAGCAGTAATAAATACAATTGAATACTTTAAAGAATGCCTGGATTAGTGCTCAAGTTATACAAACAAAGCTAGATTCAGCAGGCCTGGATCTAGTCTATGCTACAGCAAACAAGGTGTACCAATTTCAGTAAGAAGCAGTTCAAATATGCAGGCACTATAAGCCTTTAACCAGAAATTCCCAGCTCAGAAGGGCAGAGTCCAGCTTCTCCTCCCACAAGAGTGCAGACCATGAACCCTCTTAATGTAAAATAACTGGCCTGAAGCCCAAGTGCTTAAACCAGAATTAATACACTTTTAGAATAACAGACACTGAGCCCTCAAACAGCAGTTCCCAACTTAGAAGGATATAAGCTACTTGTTCTGCCACTACAGTGCAGACCACAAATCTTCTTAATGTAAAACAACTGGTTTGAAGCCTGAGTGCTTAAGCTAAACGACTTAGAATGAGTTACACCAAGCAGTAATAAATACAATTGAGTACTATTAAGATGACGCAAAAGCAAAATAAAGTAGGAAGAAACACAAATACAGTAAAAGCAGATATTTTTTTTTTTTTTTTTTGAGTGAGCAAATGAGATGGGCCCAGGAGTTACAGGACAGAAGCAAGTGCAAATGCAGGTCTTCAAATCAGAAAGTTGAGGGAGATGGAAGACCGCCCAGAAGGTGGGAAACAGGCTATATTAAACACACTAAGCAGGAATACAGCTTATTCTGTTGGAGTTTGAACTGTGCAGCAACTATGGCAGGTGCTGGAAAGGGTGTGCACCTCTGGGCACAGTAGTGGAGCATTCTGGAGTCCAGGGTAATTGTTGGAGTCCTCCTTAAAGACCATGGACACTAGATGCTGCAAGGCCAGTTCCAGGGATCAGAGTACAAGTCAGAGGCCTGGGACCAACTGGCATACCATCTAACCAGTGCAACAGGTATCCCCTGCACAGATGAGCAGATCTGTCACCATCATGATGGTCTGAAGCAGCAGAAGAGGGGACTTCTGGACACTTGGGTCCAGGATGCTCGGCATGGGAATCCCCAACATGTTTGTAAGTACTGTTAAAATAGCTGTAGATTGCAAATATACTATTTGCAACTGTATATCGGTCAGGTAGCCAACCCAATATTCCAACATGGTTTCTACATGACACAGATATTTCCACCCACTAACTTTTCATTATGTATACCTGCATTCTATTTATTAATGTACAGTTTACCTAGTATCTCTGTCATGCTTGAATCTCATGCCTGTGTGTTCAAGTGTCACTGTAGCCTTGTATAAAACTGTACTACTAATACCAGGTCGTAGTTTGTTTCCAGGTGAGCTCTAGGCAAATATTAGTCAGTCAATAGTCAGCAGTGGCTCAGTAGCTCAGTTTTTTTCAATGCTATGTGTGATGTACATTTTGTCACACACAGACCAGGGTTCGAATCCAGTGGCAGGTACTAGCAAATATTATTGAATTAGTTATGTATTGTTAACAGATGTTCTCCCCACAGGAATTAAATGTAAATCAGTGCTGTAGCCCTTAGTATGGGTTAATAATTTGTATATTCAGATGTAACACAGTTTTCACAGCATTGATCAGGAATGTAATAAGATGCCATAAAATAAAGGCAATAAATGAAATACTAATAAAAGTTAATACATCAAATAATATGTATAATCTTGGTATGGCTGTATGCTTGGTGTGCCTGTGAATGTTTGCTGATGGTTTAACCCCATACCTGCCAAGGCTGACACAATAGTTGTATACTTTCTGTACTGTACACAATACTTGTCTCTCAAGTGTCATGCTGTCATGGACTGTAATTACTGTTGCCTAAGCTGTCTGTCACAGATTTATCATTGACATGATACTGTCAATTGCACAATTACACTACATCAGTCCACAGTACACAGTGGTAGTTAAATAGGTCCAACTGGCATGTAATAGTTCTCTGTATTTGTGCACCTGCAACAGCCTATATTAAAAACACTAAAATAGGCTTTGTTAATCAGTTTTAAACTTACTGTCCCATGCAGATAGCTTGAGAGGTAGGTACCTGCTACAGCAACTATAGAGCAATGTTATACATAAAGGAAGGGGCAGACATGTAGAGTATATTACAGTACTGTTGCAAACTATATAGCCTATACTGGTATTAATGAACTGTATGTCTCTCTCCTCACACCCCTTATCTTCACCATAATGTATTGTTGTTATACATTGGTTATGGTTTACTATTAACATATGTTGTTCCCTAAATGTTATGTTGGGCCTTGTGTTTAATTATTATTATGTATTACAATGGTTGCATACTAACATATCCTGTTGCATTACTTATGTTTTAGCCTTATGCAGTAACTGTTACTGACATGCTCTTACTATACTGACTGTTATCTTACTTATTGTTGTGTTCCATATACTATGCAATGTTATGCTACTTGGTCATTTGCAATGTTCTGGCATGCTGTTATAACTAACTAAATGGTTTGTTCATTACTAACCTATACACATTGAAGTACCTCAACACCACAGCTCGACTGGCTAGGCCTGTTCCTGGTAATCTGCCTACCCTACCTCAGCCAGCCGTGGCAAAAGGTCCCAACAAATTCTGGACCCAAGCCAGTGGTGCCCTCTCAGCTGGCCCTGCACCACCTATGGTTGGAACTGCCTCAGGGGATGGGGCCTGTCCCCCCTGGGAGTGGCGGTTGAGGGGAGGTTTGTCACCCAGGATCAGCTACTATTGATGGTGCACAGGATAGTTCATTGTGGGTATGAGCAGTGCCTGCCCCAGAATGAGGGCATACTTGCCAGCCTGGAGGGGTCTAACATCCCCAGCACCCAGCCTCCAGCACAGCCACCTTCAGGGCAGTAAAGGAGCAGTGTTGATGACTCCCCATGGGTGGGGACCTCAGTCACACTTCTGCCATCTGGGGGTACGTTGACCTCTGATTCCACAACACCCTCTCCATCTAAGATGTTTACCCCCTTGTGTGTCACACACCACCCCTGTATGCTGCCTTGTCTGCCTTGTCTGTCTGCAGATGCAACCTCTCCTACCCAACTTACTTCCCCCATGTACCTATATCCCTTACCAACATTCCACCCTCTCCTTAAAAGAAAAATAGGGCACCTGTCCCACAAAAAATATTTCCCATACATAGCTCTCTATTTTGCACATGTGTCCACTGGACATAACTAATTATTACATTAATTAATAAACACATTTATGTTGCCATCAGCCCTTTCTCTGGGGTGTGGGGCTTCGAATTCCAAATTCTTGTAAAACCTGCACAGCTGCTGCTGTAGAAGAAATGGAGACCTATGGTCCTTTCTTTCACCTGTCCTGCACATTCCTACCTGCCTTTCTGTATGTTCTTCCTCCTGCTTACCCCCATTTCACCACTTTCCTATCACCCCTTCTTTCTTTTCTTTCTTTTTTTTTATTTTTAGAGTGGGTTTAAGCAAAGCTAAGCACACAGTGCAAATCTGCTTAAAACTGCCTTAATCATCTTATGCATTTCTGACAATGTTAGGCACATCTGCAAAATAATCACCTCTGGCAGGTCTCAACCCCAGGCCGCTGTCAACTACAGCACCGTGTTATGCCCACTAGGTCACTAGCCTCTCTATTATACTAGGTGTTTCCACCAACATATTCTGATTGCCACTGACACACTACAAGTACTGTGATGCAGACACTGCACCAGTACACAGTCAAATAAATATTAATGTATGTGCATGAGGTTTGGGATAGCAGGTATAGCTGTCAACTGTACAGACTGTTTCAGAATGTCTACAGTCGTGCCCCCTTGTTTTGACATTGCTTCACAAAACCGTATCTCTCTGCTAAAGTACTGGCAAGTCATTAAAGATTGAGGTTAGAAAATCAAGACAGATATTTGAGTGTCACACCTCATACACATTAGAAAACAAATGGTAATGCAATTCCTGTTTCACCAATTGTATGCATGGACATAGTTATTGCAAATACAGCTGCTGCAACTGTGACTCAGTGGATCAGTCTGTTAAATGCCATGGAATTTTAACCAAAACAAGTTGCTGATACTGAATTAACTGCTACACATGTTAGAAAGTCAAAGGCCTGCACATATCCGTATAGCCTACCTATATGTCACGTACTACTGTCTGATTGGCACTGTTACATAACACATGTACCTTAAGCATATGCCTCAAATGAACTATTATGTGTACCCCCACCCTGGCTCTGCTGTGATGACAGAGTTGACACTGCTTCCTCAGTGACACATACAGCTTGCTGTCCTACAAAGTGTTCCCACTCCTCACTATGAGTCCTAGGCAAAAAGCAGCACCTGCAGGCTGCATCATATATACCTGTATGTTATGCTACCTGCTACAAACCTACCATACCTCACAACCACCTAGAACAAGGGATCCACACAACACCCTTACATAAAGTGGTGGGGCAAAGGTCAAGTAACAGGGACATGTGTCACAGTCTGCGCCTGCAAACATACAGAGCTGATAGACCAGCAGCTACTGCAGAAGCATGCATATTATGATGGGTATGATGTCTGACACCCACATGTCTCTTCCCCCTTACTGACCTCAACCCACAATGTTTAACACTGAACTGCCAGATAATTATAAGGTCATTTGACAATAGCCAAACATAGCATGGGAAACTGTGGACATACCTCATAATCCTCAACCGTGGACCATATTAGTAGCTACCCTGTGCAATGCTGTAGATTTCACACCTTATCAATTTCCATCTCACAGCCTAAGAAAGGGGCTAAGGCCTATATGAAGGCCTTAAATATTGCACTGTTGTGCCTTATCATTGGCTAATGAAAGTGAAACCCAGCTGTCCTGGATGCAATTAGCAAGTCTGAGTCACGGATTGGTGCACAGGCAATTACCTGTTAATGAGCATTACCTACAAAAGGCAAACAACTGCCTATGGATAACAGGTCTGTAGTCTGCTATACCAAGACAGACTGTGATTTACCAAGCATTATTCTTCAGGATTTCTTTACAAAAGGATTACATTACTCTACCAGGTGTGTAACACATGTCCCCATATAATGGGACACAGGTGGGAGGATACAGTTATGAGGAATAGAGATTACAACTGTAGGCCTGTAGTACATCTATGGGAATGACATGTAGTTGATACTCTGCTGTCTAACAGCTAAAAGAGTGCCTCTCAACTGTGCCTACTGTGAATTACAACACAGCTGTGGCCCTCTCACTCCCTCCTACAATGGTGGGCCCCTGTATGAATTCTACTGGATAATGTCTTAAACATATTGACAGTAAGTAAGGGTGGACACAGCTGTCATATCACATGATGTATGGACATTCAGCACCTCTCAGTCTGTGAATGCCACACAGGAATAGTTCAGACATTGTAATGTCCATGACTGTCTCTGATGTACTCTGGCTAGGACAAAGTTTAGTTAATATTCATGTGTCATTACTTGAGAGCTACAGCTAACATTCCTCTCAACATCCTACAGCAGGAAGTCAGGTCATAGCAAGTATTACTGGGGGGGGGGGGGCAGACCAAACCTCAGCAACAGAGTGTACATATTGGTCATACAATGTAAGAGTATGAACAGAGTAACAGATATTACTATAGCATAACTGTTTTCTGAGGGTTCTAGCATCTGGCAACCAGGTTCTCCATATTCTGAGAACAACCATCAATTACTGGCCAAACACTTGCCAGACATCCACAGATTTGTGCCAAAAGGACCACATATATCAGACAAATGTACACATTTAGCAAATATATGTGTACTGCAGAATAATGATGTCTACAAGGAGGATAGACAACAGCAGGTTTGCATTACTGTCATAGTGGCACAGTGATGTTGCTGGACTGTCCCCATATACTTGTAATAACACACACCTATGTGTCTCACAGTGGCCATATGAGATAGTAGTGGGGCTCTGCCTACAGGGGGCACACCACAGTAGATGGCATTGATGGGAGTGGAGACATACAGCACAATCTGTTATGGTACACAGGGACACAACTGGTATTGCCACTATGTTGGTGATAGAGACATATATGGTGTGTTGATAGACTGTGGGGAAGTGGATAACAATGTAGCTGGTCCTGTGATGTGTTCCCCTCTTGTTGTCTTTCAGAACAGATGTATTGAAGGAGGCACCCACCATTTTCAGAGGGTGAAAATAATGTCATCCTGGGTGGCCTCAGACTGCATCACAACATTCTACTGTCTAGCACTCACCACGATTGTGACTAATGTGCAGCAGTTTGGGCTGACCTCACCACAGCAGTAAACCATGTAGATCTACAGGACAGAACCTGTGAGCAGGTCCAACACCTGCCCACAGATATAGTCAATTCTGCAATGCATGGCAAAGGGCTGCCACTGTGGCAGGCACCATGCAACCACCAGTAGAGGGCTTGCAGCAGAACAACCACTCTCAGCCACATAGGACTTCCTGGAAAACCTGGGAATAACCACCAGCTACCAAGCATCCTTCACCCTATACATCATGGAGGTGGTTGCCACAGCATGCACAGCAGAGGAGCATCCAGGTAAGCTTCCTGTGTTCATCAGTGTAATACTGTATCAGTCATTGTGGCAGCCTCTGCATACCAATACATGGGTGTCAGGTCTATCTGCATGGGGGTTGATCTTAATGCACAGTTGTGCACATATACACAGAATGTCAGCAATGTAGGCTGTATCACATTAGCTACTGTACATGTTGATATATGCACATATTGCCCTGTACCAATGCCCCATTTGCTATTGCAGACAATACATCTCCCTCACATTTCCATAGGTATGTCAGGTGGGGTCAGAGCCCAAGGTTCTGTACGTGGTAAGTGTGATACATTTGTTGAAAGATCATATATACCCTAAGAATGTTAATGGCTGACATTTTGCCCTAGGCACAACTGCTATGCTTAGCCGGAGTACAATACTTTTATGTTCAATTTTGGAGGGGTTAACTGACATGCATTGAATGGGTAATCACAGTTGTGTATTTGCAGGAGTGGTAACACATTTGCACTTTTTTTTGGAAACGTCTATGCAGTCTGCTATACAGTAGGCAATCATTCACAGATGCCTGTTCACACACAATATGGCTATGGTACATACCTAAGGCAGTGCTCAAGACAGGTGCACTGTGTTTTAGGTGTAGGTCTATCAGATACACTGACATATTGCTTCTCTCATAGGTGTATAGTACTCTCAATGTTAACTGGATGTAGCTGCAGTGCATATTATAAAGGGCCGGTCTCATCTGTATATGTTGTAGGCTGCTTGTGAATTGTGCATGGGATCAGAAATAAGATGTGGTATGTGTAACGCAGTTCCAGCTCCTCACCTGTAGGTGTATGTGTGTGGATATACATAATAGTGTAGGTAGTAATGTACATATTTTGTCGGACAGTCAGATTGTGGCGACATCAAACAGGAGAGTGTGGCAACTATGCCATCGGTGAATGTGAACACTAGCCATAGCCAGAGAGCTGGTGAGGTCCCCCACACACAGATTAACAGGGGTGCTCAAAGGAGGACTGCTGACCATTCACCACCTGTCATAGGTGCACATCATTGGTCACTTGATGCATGTTTCAACCCATCATGGAGGCACAGGCATGTTCCAAACACAGCACCAGATGAATGCTCAGGACCATGGATGCAGCACAGTCTGACATCCATGACACCCTCCACCACATTGGTGATGCCATGGATCATTTCACTGATGTAGTGGACAACCAGTGGTGTGAAACATTGTCAGTCCTTGACCACATGTTATCTGTGCTGGAACATCTGGTGGGAATAGTGCATCAGATATGTGCACGTAGGTCAGCAACACCATCTGCTGAGAGTCCACATGGGCGTGCACATGCACACTCCTGTAGTGGCAGTACCTCTAGCACTACAGAAGGGAGTGTGCTACCCATACCAGGACATGGCAGGCCATGAGCACGTGGTCCTGGGTGGTCCCGTGTGGGACACAGGCCCAGCAGACACCAGTCACAATCAGCAGCTACCACCTCAACTGACCCTGGGCATGGTGGTGCAGTGCCACCCCTGGCAGAGCAAGTTCCCTTGTTCATGGCCAGAGACACTGAACTGTCCACTCTGCCATGTATGGTCTACAGCTGTCCAACATACACATGTGTAGGGCTAGCACTTGGCTTTACAGTGTTCATGCACACACTCGAGCATCACTGTCATATGCAGGTCACCAACAGACACATAGAGCACCTCTTCATGGCCCAGCTAAGCAGCACCTCTTCCTGACAACTGTTTGGCACAGCCTAGGCCTCTGATACCCCCACATCACAACCCTGTGCATGTGATGTTACCTGTACCACACCACTGCCATCCATGCCATTGATGCAGGGACATGCAAATGTGTTTCTGATGCACAGGGAGACTATATTACATTACATGTATTTTTGAGTGCAGTAGTGTTATGGCATAACAAGTGCTGTATGATGGCATTTGTCATGAATATATATCAAAGTTTGTGCACCTTTGCTGCATGCTGTTAGATTGGCAGTAGTGTTGCAGAATGAAATGTGTCATATAGAACTGTGTATGTTTATGTTCTAGGGTTCTGAAGGGCTAAGCTATGGAGACTTGGAAGCAATACAGTGGCACAGGACAGCATGGCAGCACAGCAGAAATATGACATCAGCAAGGTACGGCTGTATATGTGCATGGTTACCTAGGTGCATATGTGTAGAACAGTGTGTCTTTGACAATGGGGGCAGTCAGCATAATCTTCCATGCATACCCTGTGACAAGGCCTGCTATGCTTGATACATGTCACCTGGCTGTTCTGTACATACAAATGTATGTGCTGGCAGATAGCATGTATGCCTCAGTAGATCTGGGCTATTTAAGGCCAACAGCTAGTGACAGGGCAGTAAAATGCATGACAATTTCAAATCCATATAGCCATATGTGTACTGCTGCATATGAATATATTTGTGCAGTCACACACACAGAGTTTCCATTAGTGATATTAGAACCCCTACCTAGCTATTAGTATACACTACAGCACTAAGTAGTTATCACATGCTCAATGGAGCTTACCTGTTTTGACATTGTCAGTCACTGCTGTTATGGTGGATGACATCAGCAGGCCTTGTAATTGAGGCCAATGGGGAGGCTGACAGGTAGTCACTGGGTGTTAAAATGTATAACCATTACACAGAGATAGGAATATGTCTGCAAGGGGATATATTCATACGCACACACACACACACACACACACACACACACACACACACACACACCACACACACCACACACACCACACACACCACACACACACACATACTTGCCGTTTGGGAGATTAGAATCTCTACCTATTAGTATACACTATAGCACTAAGTAGTTATCACATGTGCCATGGAGCTTATCTGTTTTGACATTGTAAGCCAGTGCTATTAAGATGGATGCCATCAGTGGGTGTTGACAGGGGGCTCAATGATAGGGAGGATGCTAGTCACAAGCCCGTAAAATGAATGGCCATTGCACACAGATAGGCATGTATGTACCACTTTAAGGGAAATATCTACACACAAACACACACACACAAGGCTGTGAGATTTGAACCCCTACCTACCTACTATTACACACTACAGCTCGCAGTACAAATTGCACATGCCACTGGTTACACATGGTGTACATATGGCTGCAGACACAGTAGTTGTGGGCTACGCAAACTGGCCTTGTCTTACACAACCTGTGTGGCATGCAGAGTGAACCTGTTTTATGCTGTTATTGTATCAAGTGTCTTAGCAATGGTATACCTGCTAATATCCCTGCTATATGTGTATGGTTAACAGTATCACCACTTCTGGCCAGTTGCACTTTGCTAGGTGGACAAATGGCCAGTGACAATATGGCCTGTCCAAGTCTTACATTGAATACATTCCACATTACACCACCTGCTCACTATTGTCTGTCTACAGGGTGACATTCCACAGGCACAGGGTTCTGTGATTGGGTGGATTATGTCATTATGTGGCTTTGGTCTTTTACCTTCTGCCAACTACTATGTGTGTAGGTACAGATAACCCTAGAATTCTGCATGTAGGTGTGGACATTCGTGCATCCCCACATATATATACACGTGTGTGTGTGTGTGTGTGTGTGTGTGTGTGTGTGTGTGTGTGTGTTATATATATATATATATATTTATATATATATATATATATATATATATATATATATATATATATATATATATATATATATATATATATATCTACATATATCTATACATATATATCTATACATATATATATATATATATATATATATATATATATATATATGTATATACATATATATCTATATATAAAAAACAGGGATGTCAACTTAGGTTAGCTGTGTGTGCATTAAGTAACAGTGTTATATTGCTATACGTGGAGGGTCTACATCACTCTACACATTTATCTAGCTCTATAGATGTATATATATATATATGTGTTATACATATATATATATATATATATATATATATATATATATATATATATATATATATGTATATATATATATATATATATATATATATATATATATATATATATATATATATATGTATATATATATATATATATATATATATACATATATGTATATATATATATATATATATATACATATATATATATATATATATATATATATATAGAAATATATGTACATATACATATACATATATATATATATATATATGTGTTATACATATATATATATATATATATATATATATATATATATATATATATATATATATAGTTGTATATGTGCCACATAATGATAGATATGGTGATCATGTCTGAGAGTTATAGGGAGAGACAGATATGTATACATAGCTGTCTGTATGCACAGACATATTTTCACATATCGGTTCCTTAGGCAGATGAGGTATCAGACATGTGCTCAAGTTAGGTAAGTGTAGTAGCATGTCCAGTGTTACTGTTAGTACTTACAAGGTGACTCCAGGCCAGACCTACCTGTACTCCAGTCCAGGACTTTGTGTGCTGCAGCCAATTGGCTGTTGCACCTGGTTCAACAGTCCAGCACCTCCTGATATTTTGTCTAAGGGATTACCTGGCTGTGTGCTGAATGTGATATATGAGTGATACCCATCAACTGTACAGATTGTAATAGACTGTACTGCCTCAGGGAGATCCTCCTCTGAGTCCCCCTGTGGGTTTGGCTGTGGGGACCTTGGCACTCATGGGGGGCTATGTGTCCCTTCCCTGTGATGATCCTGCTGCAGCTGTTTCCACAAGATCATATTGTGTAGCATGGCACATACTGTGAACATCTGTGCACATGTTGCTGGAGAGTACTACAGGGCCCCAACAGATATATCGAGGTACATGAACTGTGAATTGAGCAGCCCAAACATATGCTCTATGATGTTCCTAGTTTGTGAGTGTACCTCATTATGGCATTCATCGGTAGGTGTGTGTGCATTTCCGATGGGTGTCATCATCCACAGTTCCAGTGCATAGCCAGCATCCCCCAGTAAATGGCCATATAGGATGTTCCCCCTGGCAAACATCTGCTACAGCTGAGATGCATGCCAGATATGGGAGTCATGATAACTTCCAGGGCTGCCAGCACACACATTCATGATGATGCCCTGGGCATTGAACATGACCTGGCAGTTGATGGAGTGATATCCCTTGCAGTTGATGTAGACTCTACCCTCCTCTCCAAGTGGTGCTTTAATGTGTACATTAGTACAGTCTATGGCACCCAGTACCTCATGGTAGTGTGCTGCATGATAGAAGAGCCACACACTGCTGCCACTCTCCTCAGGAGTGCAGGGTAAATAAATATGCTCACTGGCATGTGTTTGAAATGCAGCCAGGAACTGGTGGAGTACCTTAGATGAAGATGCCTATGAGACCCCCCATCATGTCCCCAGGTATTCCTTGAAAAGTACCTGTAGCTAATATTCTAAAGGCAAACAATACCTTTGTTTTCACTGGGATGGGTTCCCTTCTGTTGGCACTGTATCAGAGTTGAGGGCAGCAGAGCTCAGTGAGTTCTTGTAGTATGTCCCTGTCTACCCTGTAGCGCTTTACAATCCCCAGCTCATGTAACTTCTGGAAGGTTACCCTGAGCCTAAACACTCTTCTCTTTCTCAGACTAGGCCTGTTGTCAGTGGCAGCATCAGCAGTGACCTCAGCCTCTAACACGTACAGATGTAGCAAAGCAGCAGCAGCCCCTTGCATTCTGTCTGTTACACTTCACAAGTCTGTATCCAATGGTGCAGAGTATGGGGAAAAAATCAGACTGTAGGATGTATGCATATTTTATAGTGCTCTGCTGCAGATGCAGCCTGTGTAATAGGATAACTATGATGCACTCCACCTGCCAGCTATATCACTTGAGGGATGTGAATGGCCCAGTGTAAGTAGAACAGGGATTATCTTACATGATTAGCTTTCCAGGCAATTTCCTTTTTTTATTATTTTGAAACTGTCTTCCCTGCTAAGCACTGCAGCATAGCATACAATCCTGTGGCATTGGTATAAACACTGCTCAGTAGCCTGGACAGACCCCCATGCATGGGCATGCTCAGCATAGCTCAACCAAGCTAAAACACATGCCCCGCAGCTAAACAAAACTTAGCAGCACTGGATACACCCACCTGCTTAGGTGAGCAGTGAGCAGCACAAAAGGCCTCTGCTTAGCTGCAATCAGCTTAAATATATAGTGACACATCCCCTTTTGTCAGCTACCTCTTCTGTGCAAACCAACATGGTTCTGCTGCTACACGGATGTTATCTGTGGACACAGCTGCCCATTTTGCTATTCAGTAATCCCAGCTCATTTGCATACAGATCAATGCACACAACCTGGATACTTCACTATTCCAGGGCCTGCCTCCTTAGCAACCACTGTACATACTCCATGCAGGGGCCTATAATGCATTATTCTCACATATTTCTTTTTTTAGTTTTTATACTTTTTAATATTTTTTCTTGAATAATGCCACATTTGTGAGCTGCTGCGGCTACGCAAACTTAATATGGGTATTAAAAAGTATTACATTATTTTGCATGAATTTTTGGACAAACACAAGGCATAGTTTTGCACATACCTATGCCTACTATGCAATTTCTCACCTTCTAAATGGTCTTGTACAGCCCCTGTTCCATTTTTACTTTCTTGTACACAGAAATTTTCCATGTACACATCAGACACCAACATGGGGGGTTGCAGGACTGCCTATTTGCTGGCTGAATTGCTCCAGCACCCTCATTTGCATGCAATTCATCTGCTTATGAGGTGACTTGCATGCCATGGACACTTCTGTGTCTGCAAGCTCATGCATGCCCCCTCTGCTCTGTTTACTGGATTGCATGGCTGCTTACATCCGTGTAAGCTTCATGCCACTATGTCCACACTGAAAATGACTCCATGTAGGCTTTATTGAGTTCCCCCCATAAAAGTCAGTATCGTCTCTGTTAAGTAATTTCTAGATAAGTGACAAGTTAATTACCTTAAATTGCATACATCTCTCTATCACAGTCATAAAAAATACACTATCCATAGATAATTACTAGATACCCACAGAAGTATCTGGTTTACTATGTTGATATTTTTTGATCTCCACTCTTGGAGTATCATCAGCATTTATCAGCATTCTTGGCACAGTTTTCACAGTGTCTCTCAATCCCTTGGGCAACTGCAAAGTTAATAAGATTCCTATAAACCCATCACATTTATTTTATTTACTAAAAGGTAAAGTTAAAAAAAATATATACATGCATAAAAATGTTTGGCTCTACACAAAACACCACAGCCCACCTAAAGCAACCTCATAAATTACAATATATTCTTACATTAGATGAAAAATCTTTCAAAAACAGCAGAAAAAAATGCAAGCCAGTGGTATCCAAAGCCATTGCAAAAATACAAATTCTAAATTGCTAAAATATACGCTTTCAAATCTCCTGAAAAATACAAGTTCAATAGCTCAAAAATTCAGTTGAAAGAACTGAAACATGGGTCATATTACAAAGTAATTTTACACACCGAATTCACAAAAAGCCATCAAAAAGATGCAAACATCCTAAACTACGGCCTAGACATTTGATTTAAAATGCTAAATAAGATAAACAAAAATGGAAGAAGCATTCTCTTTTCAACAGAATGAGTACCACTGTTTACCCAAGTGTACTAATCGGATTTTATTCTACAACCCTACACACACACACATACACACCAAGCTAGCCGAATAGATAGAATAGATAGAATAGATAGATAGATAGATAGAATAGATAGATAGAATAGATAGATAGAATAGATAGATAGAATAGATAGATAGATAGATAGATAAATGCATAGACAGCTATAGATAGATAAATGCATAGACAGCTATAGATATATAGCATACAGATACGGTATAAATACACACACACACACACACACACACACACACACACACACACACATATGCATACCTACATATATATGTGTGTGTGTGTGTGTGTGTGTGTGTGTGTGTGTGTGTGTGTGTGTGTGTGTGTGTGTGTGTATATGTGTGTATATATATATATATATATATATATATATATATATATATATATATATATATATATATATATATATATATATATACATACACACACACACACACACACACACACACACACATATATGTGTATATTATTGCATACAGTTTATCAACTATACAGCCTGCCAAGGTGCTGCATGGCTTACATTTTTAATTTAATACTAGAATTGTTGAGCATTTTTATAGTCAGCTTGAGTTTTATGACCTATAGCAGAACAGGGAAGTATTCACTGCAGTCATGACTGTGTGACCATGGAGTTGATATATGCAAGCTGAGGAAGTGACCCCCCCCCCCCCATTCAAATGCTGCATTTAGTTTTTTTCTGAGGTGTATGTGTATGGGTGAGTGTGTGTGGCTGTGTGAGTCTTTTTTTGTGTGTGGCTGTGTGAGTCTTTTTTTTCAATTAATATACATATATATATATATATATATATATATATATATATATATATATATATATATATATATATATATATATATAGGTCCACTTCTTAATTTCAAAAGTCCACAATCCACATTCAATATATTGAACTCAGAACCTCAAAATTGTGGATTTTTGAAATAAAAAAAAAAAACAAACAAACAAAAAAAAAGACATAAAAAACATGCTTTTGCAGACCCCCCTGCACCCCTCTCACACCCCCTGCAACTTAAATATACTAACTCTGAGATCGCTCTTTAGTGAAGAGAATGGTAATGGAGATTGCTATACGTGTATAACAGGAACATTACTGTTCTCTTCACTGTAGTGCGATCTCAGAGTTAGTATATTTAAGTTGCAGAGGGTGTAGGGGGTGCGGGGAGCTTCCCCCCTGCAAAAACATGTTTTTGATGTCTCCTTCTTCTTCTTTTTTTTTTTTTTTTCCACAATCTTGAGGTTCTGAGTTTCATATATCGAATGTCGGGATTGTGAACTTTTGAAATGAAATAGTGGACCTACATATATATGTATATATATATATATATATATATATATATATATATATATATATATACATATATATATATATATATACATATATATATATATATATATATATATATATATATATATATATGTGTATATACACACATATATAGTTATATTTATATACTCTAATATAACATGATGATGCCACCAGGAGTGGCTAGCTGGTGGGACTAATAGGCAACATTAAGACTGTTAGGTATTCTTTAGATTATAGAATGCAGACTATGTGGGAATCAGTGAAAATGTGTACCTATAACCATGGGGATTTGGGGGGGAATAAGGGTTTGGGGTAAATATTCTTTAAGAGAAGAACATGGGATGAAAGATAATTGATAGCATGGGTTTCATAAGTTTTAAAGGGGGTTTCAAGTCCATTCAATCCAAAGACCATGCATGCCTTGGTAGTATCCACTGACAGATTTCACCTCCCTCCCTTCTCAAGGAGGGAGATACTAATTATTCCAAGGGTAAACTTGAGATCCAATCATCTATGTTTAGTTTGAAAAAAATATGCAATTGTATTATTTAACCTGCCACATAGGTTTATTCCAGTGAAGAGGAAAGCCCACTTTGGTTATGTTTAGATTTTTGGTTTTAGTATTACCTAAACTGTTCAGCATACTGAGGTATCGGATTTCAAGCACTACTGGATCTTAATGGCCTGGTAGGCAAGGCACAGTTCCCCCAAGTGCTATGTAAGACATGAAGGACAAAGACTGGGCTTCCAGTCTCTACTAGTGACTAAGTTTCTAGAGAACAGAGATCTTTTTTTTTGCTTGGATTCTCTTGGGAATTTCATGTTTGTTGAAATTTCGAATGAGTTACATGCCAAATGGAGAGATGCACACTATAACTAATCTGATCAGTACTGAATAAAGGGGAGCCATAATCTTTTTTGAGAGTGGGGGTTGCATAAGACATGAAGCACAGGGTATGACTCTTATCACAAAAATTGACTAGGCTACAAAAATGTGCCCACTAGAACAGCGAGCCTAGTACATACCTATGATCCTTTATTGGGAGTTGACATGATGGCTAGGCTTAAAAAAACAAAATCACCATGGGGATCCTTAGCCTTATAATTACCTGTGAACATATGTACTTATAATACTGTTACTTGCAGGCAATACAGATGAACTACCTTTGGCTATTAGTTGTAATAAGAAGGATTTCCTGACTATAACTGTCATGATGATTAAAAAAGAGATAACTGCCAATCCACACTCTCAAGTCCTTCACTGCATTTTCATTTGTAAGAGAGTGTGCTCTCAGTACTCTATGCTGTGGTTGATGTCTGTTTTCACTTAAAAGGGGACTATTGCAATACAAGCTGACAACATGTCTGTGGTCTGGTATGTCAGCAAACAGAGGGAACCCCAATCTTACTCCCTTTGTCAAGAGACAGTCAGAGTGTGGCAGTGGTGATCCCCTCCATCTGCTTTCTTGTAGCAATACATATACTGGGAAAATCCAGCATACTGATGGAGAAGATTTTTTGTTTTTGAAACCAGCCTTGCTGCGAAATCTTTGCATTTCCTCACAACAGCAAATGCAGCAGGTTCTTTGCCCTAATCCCCACTCAAGGGGAGTCATTGAGAGATGCTCTATTCCACATCTGGCCCTTCAGTCTTCTTTTTGCTTATCTCACATTACGTCTGATTCCAAAATTCCTACAGAAAGCACTTTGGTCAAAGAGCTCAGTTATTCTCTTCCTTTGGCCTCATCTTCAATACCATCCATGGATACTGCACCCGAGTCCAGACCTTCTCTCACATGGTTTCTCCAATTCCATTGATAGCTAGACAGCACAGATTTTCTTCAGTCTGACAAATACTTCTATCTTCCCAGAAAGCTTCTACAAGGTAGATCTACAGGTGTAAATGGAAAAGATTTTCAATTTGGATTCTTCAGAAGGAAACTGACCCCTTCGCTGCTCCTATACCTTCCATTTCAGAATTATTAGCAACTATTTTTCAGAAAGGTGCTAGATTTTTTATATTCAAAATACAGTTAGCAACCTCTCAGGAGAAAAATCTTCCTCCTTAGCTTCTTCCAAATTTTGCAAGACCTTTCTAAAAGGTGCCTTCTTACTTAAAGGTAAAGGTACCTTTGCCACATACACTTTTCAGCACTCAGTTAAAACCTTTTTTCCATACTCAAGTAATAACTAGAGTAAGATCTTTCTAAAGAGTGCAGGTATCTGAGGGTATTTTGAAAATTGCACCCAGCTTGCAATCATCTACAGATATGGAAAAACAGAGGTCCTGGTTATTATTTTGTGGATCTGTGAAGTAGATGCCAAACAGGAAGGTACCAATTACAGACAAACAGAGCACTCTACAGATGAGGCCAAAGGAAGAGAATAACTGAGCTCTTTGACCAAAGTGCTTTCTGTAGGAATTTTGGAATCAGACATAATGGGAGATAAGCAAAAAGAAGACTGAAGGGCCAGATGTGGAATAGAGCATCTCTCAATGACTCCCCTTGAGTGGGGATTAGGGCAAAGAACTTGTTGCATTTGCTGTTGTGAGGAAATGCAAAGATTTCGCAGCAAGGCTGGTTTCAAAAACAAAAAATCTTCTCCATCAGTATGCTGGAAAGCACCTTCTATTTGAAATATTTGATTAATTTCTTTCAAATTATTGGGAATCTATCATAATGAGATTCTTAATATAATAATTAACTACTTTTGAGCCTCACCTCTCTTTAATTTCTTAACCTTCTAATCCTTTCTTTATATTCTTACACTGACCTTTATCTATCCTAGAATTTATGACTGAAATTTACTAACTAGGTCTCCTGCCAGAAAAAGAATATGGCTTTTATGACCTAATACTTTGTCTGTTATATATTTTTCATGCATCATTATGTAACATGCATATTAGGAACTCTCTTCTATTGTTTATATAATATATGGTCAACTTTATTTCTTGCCTTATATTTTTCTTATTTTCTTTTATTGTATTCACAAATTGTACTAGTTTGTTATTGTCTCAATATTTGTAACCACTGTTCAATTATTTTTAATTCTGTTTAAAGTGTACTTGTGGAGCTTTTTTCCCTGGGCCTCCACTGTAAATGGGCTCATACCCAGTCAGACTTTCCCAGTAAACAAATGTCAAATAAATAAAATAAATAAATAATTACTGAGACTAGTTATGAGCCCTTTCTTATTTGCAGTGGTGATGGACAAATTGACAGATGAGATTAGACAGGAGGCCTCGTGGACTATGATGTTTGCAGATGACATTGTGATATGTAGTGAGAGTAGGGACCAGGTTGAGGAGACCCTGGAGAGGTGGAGATATGCTTTAGAGAGGAGAGGAATGAAGGTCAGCAGGGCTAAAACAGAATATATGTGTGTAAATGAGAGGGAGGGTAGAGGAATGGTGAGGATGCAGAGAGTAGAGTTGGTAAAGGTGGCTGAGTTAAAGTACTTGGGATCAACAGTTCAGAGTAATGGTGAGTGTGGAAGAGAGGTGAAGAAGAGAGTACAGGCAGGGTGGACTGGGTGGAGAAGAGTGCTAGGAGTGATTTGTGACAGACGAGTACCAGTAATAGTGAAAAGGAAGGTCTACAAGAGGGTAGTGAGACCAGCTATGTTATATGGGTTGGGGATGGTAGCATTGTCGAAAAGGCAGGAGTCAGAGCTGGATGTGGCAGAGTTAAAGATGCTAAGATTTGCACTGGGTGTGACTAGGATGGACAGGATTAGGAATCAGTATATTAGAGGGTCAGCTCAGGTTGGACAGTTTAGAGACAAAGCAAGAGAGGTGAGATTGCGTTGGTTTGGACATGTGCTGAGGAGGGATGCTGGGTATATTGGGAAAAGGATGCTAAGGATGGAGCTGCCAGGTAAGAGGAAAAGAGGAAGGCCTAAGATGAGGTTTATGGATGTGGTGAGAGAGGACATGCAGGCGGTTGGTGTGAAAGAGCAAGATGCAGAAGAAAGGAAGAAATGGAAACAGATGATCTGCTGTGGCGACCCCTAATGGGAACAGCCGAAAGAAGATGATGATGAGTTATGATACACCCCATAGCATTACAGATAAGACTCATAAGGCTGACTGGTCTGTCATTTTTAGGGTCCATCATAGGGCCACCATTGTGGAGGGATATAATAACAATCCACCATAATTTGGGACCATCACCCATGTCTAGACTTAAATTAAATAGTTTAAGAAGAAGGTTGGAAATACCCTGCATAGTGCTCTTTAATATGCAGCCAGTTATGTTATCAACATCCATGGAGGTTGAAGTTTTGGTTCTGAATAACACCATAAGAAATTTTTCTTTAGTACAGATGATAAGGTATATAAGGGATTTTGTAGTAAGTGGTGTTGAAACAGATGTTTTGTGGGTGAAATTTGTAGAGAACTTGTTTGCTAGGATATTTATGTCATTTGAATTAGAGTGATGGTCCTATTAAAGAAAGGTTCAGAGCAACGTTGAGCATTATTTCTTTAGTTTTCTATCTTTGCTAAAGAAAGACTTGCAGTTATCATTCACTTCAGAAAGTAATCATCATTTATGGATTTGCTTTACTTGTCCTTAGAGTGCTTCTCAGTGATATGTTTTATATTCTCCCAATTCTGAGGAGTTCTAGCCTTACAATACCATCTAAGGAGTTCCTTCCCTTGTTATAAAGTTTGTTTATATCAGTTGTCCAGCAGGGTGGAGGGTGCTTTTGAATTTTCCATTGTATTTGTCTCAATATGAGACTATTACAGCTATGCCTATGTTTAGTAGGCATTAAACTGTGGTGTCAAGTTAACAGTAATGATGGCATGAGTAAATTTAGAGATGTCATCATGTACTTGAGTACAGTTCAGCATTTTGAAGTAGTTAAATACAAAGACATTGGAAACAGAGGGTATGGTGACATTAAGAGTAAATGTCACTAGTTTATGGTCTTGTTTAACTGGAGAAGGAAACATTAACAGATTGTAGAATCTATATTTCAGAGCAGTATGAAGAGCTTCCTGTGAAGAAAAAGGCACAAAATCCAGAGCCGACAGCTCTGAGACATGGCGCCTTTATGTTGTATCATGTTACTGTTACTGAAAACCCTGTAGCTGGAGAGCTAAGACATATCTTTAATGGTTAGTCAGAGATACAGTTCAATTCTTTCATGTGCTGAGGTGTATATTCCATATAGTCTGTGAAGGAATGATGAGTGAAATATGTTATTTGCTCTTGCATTAGGTATTACCTGAGATACTTTTTTATTTACAACAGACTTTTTACCAGAAACTTTTGGGTTGCATGTAATGTTTGTTTAGTTGACATTTTCTATTGTCTGAAACAGTTATCCATTGCTTAACCCTACTATAAAACTACAGAAAGCTAGAAATTAGTAATTAACTATCAACTGCTTGCTAACAATTTTCCAACAAAATGTCTTGTCTTGTGGTACAATTTTGGATAGTCCAAATGAGCACATGACAGTTTTAGTGACTCATACTGGCAGATGTATCCATAAGCTCTACAATATTTAAATCAGATGCTGTAAACACTTTTCAGTAGAGTCCCACAGAGAGTGCATACATGTGATAGACTAGACTCATCCCCAACATAGCAATAACAACATTCCATCCCTAGACACATCTATAGCCTTCACTTACAATATCCAGTTTGACAATAATCAATTTATTGATATCTATACAAACAAACTGGGATGAAAACAAAATGAGCACCTTGGAGAAAATGAGGTATCCTACAAACAATGGTTAATCATGACAAACTATGAAAACGTTAGCATAAAGGAAACACATTTTCCACTTACTGAAACTGTTGGGTTACCTGAGAACAATGCAAACAATTATTACCAAAAGGCAAAACTACTTTGGAACATTCCAGCAATGTAAACATTTGCAAACAAATGCATCAAAATAACTATCCCCAAAGATAAAATGAAACAATAGCAGAGTAACTGGCTATACTACTGCCAGTTAGCAGTCTCTGTCCCTCTTTTCGTTGTGTCTTTCGGCTTTTCCCGGTTAGGGGTTGCCACAGTGGAACTCCGGTCCGCTAATGATTGGCAGCTGATTTTTACGTGCCGAGTTGCCAGCCCTGACGCACAACCTTCAACGAAGTTACGCCCATTTACGCATGCCTCCATGCAGAAGACGTTCTAACTCTAACCTTACTAAATACCAAACAACAGTCTGCAGTTCCCAAATTTAGTATTAAATTAATGTAGGATAGATTTCTTCAAATGGAGCACTCAAGCCTTGTTTTACAACTTTTGCCTTATTAGTTTCATTACAGCACAGTATTCTCCAATAAGGCAGTTGCTAAACTTCTCAGCCAAAGAGATGCTGAGCAGCATCAGTAAATTCTTTGTAACTTCTAAGCAAGTAACCCAGCCTCTATTTCCTAATCTGCCACAAGGCCATTGCACACATACTGTCAGTATTCCCCTTTTCATTTTAAAAGGAACACCAAACAGAATGCTTTCAAACTACTAGACAAGCTGACCTGAAATTCTTTACTTGACTTTACACTACATACCATGAGGCGCTAATACTAAGTAGTCAAGCCCTATGTCAGCTTCTTGCCTTTATTTATATATAGTCTGTCTCTCTAACATACACCACTGGCCCAGTCACTAATAGGTTCAAAATGCCCTTATCATCCTCTGCAAAGTTTCATCATTATTGCCTCAGACTTTAGACCTATTTCCAACCTTTGCCCAGTTAAAAAATGTTCTCAAAAATAATCTTAAATCACATTTTGGACTATGTAAGCAAATATATTTGCGTTTTATAAATTGCATTATATTGTTTTACTAATCCTATCAGGGTATCTATATATGAAATTAATATTTGGTTTAAAAAACTACTTTATTGCCAGAATATTCAAAGAAAAAGGGAAAAAAAACCTTCAAACTAAAACTGCTGTGTTAACGTCACAGGTATTTTAAGGTTCCATGCTAGCTCCTAATAACCTCTCATTACCTTTAATGATCTACCATGGAATTCTTCCTTCTTTAATTGCATTCTATATGCAGATGATATTGTTATTAGACATACTGGTCAGCATACAAATGCCTGACCAAGGGTTTGCTAAAGGAGTTCACACACCTCTAGATCTGCTTAACTATGTACAGACTATAAATACCTCAGCACCATAGGTGATGTTGTATGGTCCAACAGAATGAGTTAAAAATGCCTCTAATATCATTATAACTGACCTTACCAAAATACCACTAGCAATTCCCGCCACCCATATACAGTTAGGAGCCACTTCAGAACATTCTTTATCACTTAGTATACACAGACACACACACACACACACACACACACACACACACACACACACACACACACACACACACACACACACACACAAAAAAAAACAACTATCCATTAGCAATGTATTAATACAGCTTAAAGCCACCCATAAAACTTGTAATTTCCTTACTGAAATTCCACAAGACCAATTGCTCTTAGTGTATTAACATTCAGGCTTGAATATGGCCTCCCCTTCACTGCACTGCTCTCCCCTCAGACTACTTATCTATTGTAGACAACAGAAAATAAAATACTGAGATTCTTTCATATAAACAATATAACTGAACATCATTGCATACTGCAAAGTAAATATAAATGGCTTCCTAAAGCAGTAAAAGCATCACTGTCCCTAAACACACATATTTAAACTGCAGCATGACAAACTCTGTCTACTTGGCTGTCAGGTTCACAGCTGATTACTAGGCTAATGACCTCTGATATGTATGCAGCTAAAATATACATGACTAAATCCTCATGTTGTAGCAGATTGATGCTCTACAGTTATTTTATGGGGTATATGTAGATTTAGGCATAGCTAGTCAAGTATGTATAGGCTGCATCTATCTATTAGAGACACAGGTACCAGACCAAGGGTAAATTACCAATTCCTCCATCCACTGATACAAGTTATGCTTGAATTGGCTTAGAGAGGAGCTTTGCTTGTCATGGATGGGAATTCTGTTCCCTGAGACATATATCTGCTCCTCCAGCATGCCCTGTTTAAGTTTCAGGCAAGATTTTACTCCCTAGGGAACGATTTTATCAACTTTTAAAGTGTGAAGGAATTGAATTAGTCCCACGTTCAAGCTTTCCATTACTGAATGAGCTTTTAGCAAACCTGCAGCAGCCTGCTTTAATAATATCCACAATACTGTCAAACAAACTGACAATGCAGTTACGTTCATAAGGAAACTAAAGAGATCATATACTCAAGGGTGACACACATCTACTTATTTAACAGATCCTGGCTAAGTAACACATACTATGGTGCTTTAAGTCTGTGTGGATCAGCAGCCATGCATGATAGCCAATCCAGCTAAGAATGTCCTCTGCTCTATATTATAGCTGACATTGTCTCTACTGATTTAGAACAGGGTGGGCTGTTTTAAAAGCTAATGAGGTATTCTAGCAGAAATATATATGCTAATTAGTTATGTGAGCTCCCTCATAACTGTCTGCAGTAAGGCATTTACAGAGCTGAGCAATACAGAGAATTGTTTGGTTGCATAAATTAATGTGGCTGCTCCTGGCCACTCATGGTAATGCAAAATGCCAAACGTTTATGTTCAACCATTGTGGTAGAAATAAGTAACATGGGATTTAGCAGTTGGGTATTGTGTGTGCATGCGTGCGCGTGCGTGCATGTGTGTGTGTGTGTGTGTGTGTGTGTGTGTGTGTGTGTGTGTGTGTGTGTGTGTGTGTGTGTCTATGTGTATTTGAGTGTGTGTGTGTTTTATGTATGTGTATGTGAGAAGTTTGCATATGTAAGTATGTTTGAATACCTGGTAGGTTGCGGGGGAACGGGGTAATGAGATGGTATGATAGGTATGTGTGTGTTTGTTTGGAACAAATGTGTGAATGTTTTCAATCGCAATACCAATAATGAAAAGCTAATTGAATCACAATGTCATATGTGGGGGTATCTACAAAATATATGCATCAGTGTTATATCACTTTAAAGCACAGGCAATATAATGTTTTTTTCATTTATTCAAAGAGTTCTTGTTCATGCAGAAGAAGAAGAAAATAGATTAAATCTATTCTCCATATTATGCCTATAATCTTACATCTTGTAAGAGTTACAGTGTTATCATGATCTTATCTATAAAATAAAGTATTTCTATCCAAACGGACATTTTTATACAAAATTATACAGAGTACAAAGTAATAGAAATGTTTATGTAACTTGTTTTTTGTATCATATTAAGATACATTTCATTGCCCCATAATGGCTGCAGCAGTTATATACCTTCTTAATGCATTATATCATAAATTAGCAAATGTTTTGCTTACCACAACCTCAGGCCTCCTTCCAATTCTGTGCATCTCTTTCAAATTTTTAAATTATATTTCTTGATTACACTTGCTATTTTATTTTTCTGAAACTTACATTATTCAACATTGAATTAGCATTTTTATAAAATAAAAAAAACATCTTTAATTCTAGTTATACCTTGCAACTCTCCCTGATTTTTTCCTCCCCAAAAAATAAATAAATAACATCCTATACCCCTTTTAATCCCTCTTTAAACAGGGTATTTTGGGAGGAAGGGAGATAGAATATATTTAACAAATAATGGCAACATATTTAGTTCAGAAAATGTATGTTAATTCACATTGTCTCATTCTGTCATCATGATAAGTTAAGGGGCAGTCCAGCTTACAACTGTACCTTATTATGAGGAGCTTTTTCAAGATGGATGTTAAAACTTACATTTCATGATGTTTTACTCTGAAACACATTAGTTGTTATAAATTTTATGCAAATAACCATGATAAATAATACTGAATTATATTAATTCATTAAAATATTTTTATAACTATGAAGAAAACATTATTTGCCATGTTTTGAGCTTCCTGGTTGAATTTTTGAATTAAGTTTTTATATTTTTGCCAGTTTGTTTAACATTTTCAGAGAAAGTGGCACATATTTTGTTGATAGAAGGCTGAGAGTTCTTGTATCTTTCAGCTTTTCTTGGTTAGGGGTTGCCACAGTGGAATTCCGGTCCGCTAATGATTGGCAGTAGATTTTTACGTACTGAGTTGCCAGCCCTGTCGCACAACCTTCAACGAAAGGACGCCCATTATAGCATTTCTCCACACAGAAGACGCTTTAGCTGAGAATCGAACAGGACAACATCTTACTGTGAGGCGACAATGCTACCGCAGCACCACCACCGCAGATAGAAGGCTGAGAGTAATGGAAGACAATTTATGGGAGAAAACAAATGGCAGCATGAGTATAATCACATTAAAGAGATCATTGGTTTGGCTTGCTGAGAGAGGAGACAGAAGTTAGTGTATGCAAGCACCAAGTTTAAGTACTTTACTGTGATTGGTTGTAATTTGATTTGTTTTCTATTGAAAAAATAGATAATCAGTAGGCTAATGTAACAACAGACACTGACCACAGCACAATACACTTGTATTTAATTCTTTATTTGTTTATATGGCAGTCAACATAGGGATAGGGTGTACTATAGCAGCAAAGAGTATTTATTACTGTGGCTGTTCTGCTATTCATTTTCTTCTGAATGAGGCATCAGAAGTGCAGTGAACTGAAGTAAAAAAATATGTAAGGTTTGATTTCCTCCACCCCAATTTTCCTACTGTGACTGTGAGCAATTCATTTGACCAAGCAGTATTCTTTAGTCATCCCTGAAAAGTGACATGTGTGTTCACAGGGCTTACCTAGTTAAAAAATAAAAACATCAGATTAAGCCCTTTCATCCATATAAACTGACTTCCTCAGATAACCCACTGTTTTCCATAAATACACCTAGATAAATTTATTCCTAAAATAGTCAGTATTGATAATCATATTATTTAAAATTATTTCCAGCTTAAAACCATAAAGTATATTGCATGAATGTTGAAAGATATGTTACTAAATTATAATGGAAATAATTACAAATATTAAAAACTGATTCAAGGATGAATATTGTTCATGCACTTACTCCATAATGTTCGAGCACATATAAAAAAACATATAAAACAGTTAAAAGATTATCAATTTTCATAATGAAATATGGATACCATAATTCATAAATGTGCTGTTCCATGTAAAAAATGTGTACTTCCCCAAAAAGAACAATTTTAAGACATATCAGCTCTCATGGCAGGGGGTTTATTACTATAGTTTCATTAATTCCAGGGGGTAGACTGGCATTAAGCTTAGTTTGCCATTTTGCTTCCCTTGCTTCAAGTAAAGTCTTACCCCCCCCTGGATTAACCTTCCCTTTTTCTAAAATACCAAATGTAAATCTCTTAAATTGTGGAGATTTTATTACATGTTTATATAATGCACTATTAGAAGTGCATTTTCTAATATTATACTGGTGTTCATAAGTTCTCTTTCTTAGCTTATGTTCCGTTTTACTGACATAAAATACAATGCAACCAGAACACCTCACTAAGTAATCAACATTGCTAGTACCACAGTCCCATTTTTCAAAAAATAACTTTACTTTTAGAATCACTGTTCAAAATGACATCTTTGTCCTCACAATTAAACAACACATTGCGGGCAAGCTCTACACTTCACAGTACCTTTATTTTTTTAGTATTAAATTGTCCACCCTACCCTCAAAGCTTTCTTTCAAGTTCCTTCCAGTTTTGAACGCAAGTCTTGGTTATGACCCCATTATTTTTTAAAATTACTTGGTTTGTCTTTGCTCCAGTTTATCTAACTGTATTTATGGAAAGCAATGGGTTAACATGCTCACGTAAGTATTTGATAATGGCATGAATTAGTGTTATATAAAGAAGATAGGAATTGTCTGTAATTTGATTCCAAGAAAGTACATTTATATAGACAAAAGCACTTAATCTTATGTTTTTAGTTTTTAATAAAGCTTTTTTTAACTTTTAAGGACTGTTATCCATTGTGGCTCCAGGTGTCGCTACATTACTAGATAATATACAAAAACAAACATCAGTTACAGGATCAGTTTTGAGTGGTTATTAATATGATTTTTTTTGGAGGGGCAGTATTTGTCAAAGGGCAATGTGCCCATTATATGTATGTGATTCCTACATAGTCAAAGGTAATGTACCATCTCAGAAGGGCCACATTAAGTTTGGTTGCTATGTATGTAGTTTGTATCCAAGTATCTTAGAAGTCCCTGATTTTTTGATTTTTTTTTTCTTTTCTTTCCTTTTTTGTAAACTGTATATATATATATATATATATATATATATATATATATATATATATATATAGGTATATATATATATATATATATATATATTTATATATATATATTTATATATATATATATATATATATATATATATATATATATATATCATCTACACAAGAACAGCATAAAACACTGACACCTACATAGTTGACACCACATTGTCGACAATCGAAAAACCGACAACGTAATTACTGCACAAAAAAGGAAAATAAAATTTCCATTTTTGTGCTCAAAGGGGGGCTACGCCCCCCCTGCACCCCCGTGGGGGGCTGCCTCCCACCCCCCATAACTTTAATATACCAACTCCGAGATCGCACAACAGTGCAAGAGTGGAAATCTTTCCATTCTGCACTATGGAGACATACCATTTCCCCATTGTCAGCATTTTGATTGTCGACCATGTGGTGTCGGTTATGTGGGTTTTGGTCTTTTCAGCTGTCATTCTTCTGTAGGGGACCCATGTATATATGTTCATAGGAACTGACATATAGTTTCTTGCATGCAGCTAGCAAACCCTGCATTTCAGTTGTCTTTTGTCATAGTCTGGTACTATACCTGGTTTCCAGCTGGGGGGGTTATTAGACCTCTACACAAATGACGGGATAAAATGAATGTCTAAAATATATGTGTGGTAACCTGTTATTGCGTCAGAAGTAGAAATGTTATACAATTCACCAAAAAAAAAACTGTAGGATTTCAGTTGTAACATTTCTTGGCTGAAGTGCTGTCAAGCAGCTAAAGCTGCTGACTCAAATTCAGAGGTTTGCTGCACAGGAAGCTCAGATGGAAGAATTGCAAACTTAGATATGACTTGTACAAAACAAAAAATCCAAACTGTGCAGTATACAAAACACAAAAACAAATAACTGCATGTGTCCAAAGCAATAATCACAACTGTTTTATTAAACTGATAAGTGCTTTTGTCTACTAAATAAACTGCAGACTTCTTTAGATCAACATATATTCTGCCACCTCCATTTAAGTATTTAACTCAACACTGTCATCTAGTGTATAATTGACAATATTTTATTTCAGACTACAAAAATAAATAATATATCCAAGTTGTATCAAAATACATATAATCAGTATTGAACCCTTAGTATAAAACATTGCAAACTTGAAATACAGAAATATATTAAAACTGTTGAATAAAGTGCATAACTAAGAATTAAATCTTAGATTTTTTATTCATTAATAAACAAACTTACTATAGATATGTTATTATTGATGCTAGGATGTTTAGTAGCATTCAATAAAACCTGCCAGCACAGTTTACATGTATGTGGAATTCCAACCATGACCTCTCTCAAAAAGTGGTACTTTTAGAAAAAAGGAAAAACAGAAATGTTTACAACTATCACACAAATTGCAGTGTTTGTGTAAAACATTATTCATATCTTTTTTTCCCAATAACATAGTCATGTTGATAAATTCTGTGTTTCAATTAATTCACAGTCTTTCCTACCTAGAAGGCTGGACAGGTACTACACTAGTCAAATATACTACCCCTGACATGTTACAATTAAACCTCCTATTAGGATATACAGATCCCGGGCATTTCTCCACTGTAAAATTTGAGCCTTTGTAAATAAACCTACATTGGCTGCATGCCCCACATTTGGACATTCTTTTAGCAGCCATATTGTTCTCCCATTTCCTAAACAACACATTTTCACATTTACTTTTGAGTCACAGGATACGAGTATAGGAACACCAAAACTTCAATAATTAGCGTAAACGTACTTTAATGAAATTCTGTTTTCGCTTCTACAAAGGTAAAAGCTTCATCAGACAAGCGGAAGGCGCCAAATGGCTCAATTTAAAACAAACCACATCATATGATGTCATTTCCTTAACTTACCATAAAAGGTAGTCAATATACTGAAACAACCATTTATATCAAACAACTAAATAGACATAATATAAAATCAACTTACTTCGACATATAAATATACCAATTTACATTCAAACAATATTTCAAAGTATTGTAATTAATATGTCACGATGCCAGTGCTGTAATAAAAAACTACATTTTTTTAAAAATGCTATTTCCTACAATATTAAAAGGTGGGTATACCCCACTATATATAATACAAGTAAACAATGCTAACGCAAATAGCTCTTGTACTTTAAAAAGACAGAAATATTACAAGTTTCATTTAATCCTGGAGTGGAAAAGGCATCCAAAAGCAGTTGCCATTCCAGTTCTTTCATCTCAAGGAGAAGGGATTGAGGGCCCCCCCTAATTCCAACATTAACAGTATCAATCCCCATAAAGTGGAAATTATGTCCAACATTATTTATAATGTGTTTGGCAAGAGCATTTTCACTCTTTTTGTTCTTAATGGCATAATTATGTTGGTAAACACGGTCCCGTAATCTACGGTCCGTTTTACCAACATAAAATGCCTGACAACAGTTACACAAAGCAACATAAATCACTGATTTTGTTAAACAATTAATTTTTTTGGTAAGTTAAGGAAATGACATCATATGATGTGGTTTGTTTTAAATTGAGCCATTTGGCGCCTTCCGCTTGTCTGATGAAGCTTTTACCTTTGTAGAAGCGAAAACAGAATTTCATTAAAGTACGTTTACGCTGATTATTGAAGTTTTGGTGTTCCTATACTCGTATCCTGTGACTAAGTGGTTCGTTTGTTTTTGTCTTTCACTAAGTATGTCTTCTAATAGTGTTACGAGTCCAAGGACACCTGTTTTATTTGGGTCTGGTGATATTCCGGTTACGGAAGACCCAAAGAGTACCGATGCGCTTTTGTTACTCTTAACACAATGGATTGAAGCGCTCAACTCTCGTTTGGACAGTATCAAAGCTAATAGAGCGCCAACGCTACTGAATGCTCACTCTAACTTGCTTAGCTCTAATCAAAATAGTTTGCCGAGTGGTTTTTCGGATGTTATTCCACCGGGGCAACCTCAGCGTCTCCTCCCTATTGTTGGGAGTAACATCACAGAACAAACACACTTGAACGCTAGAAGTAACGCCATAGCATGGTCGGATGACAGCAACAATAACCGACACATTAATCATGGTGCCAGTACTTTAAGGCAGAATATTGAACCTAATGGTTTAAGCAACACTTCTTATACAAATCCTGGGCTTATTGGTGTGCCGACTTTCTCGCAATGGGACGGGAATCTTGAGGCCCTTGAATTTGGAGATCATCTCCCACTGGGAGCACCGGCTACAGGAGAGGATACTCAAGGTAACTGTTTAGATAACATTGCAGTAAATCTTAAAACCCTCGATAACAACATGTTAAAAATAAAGAGACTTCAGCTCGAGGTCTCTTATTTTAAACAGTGCCTGAAAGAGAAAATTGTGCCTAAAGGTTTAAGATGTTCATTTGTTCCAACTGGGCTTTTTTATGACTCAAAGTTTATGAACGATCTTAGTAGCCTTTTTGATAAACAAGGCTTAGAACTCCTAGACCTTATGGTGAAACACTACTCTGAATACATTTCGATGCTTTTGGTGGAGACAAGTGAACTTGATGAAAAAATAAAAAGTGATTTAAATTTTATACGGTATAAGTATGATTATGACCGCATATTTCAGAGTATTGATGCATTACTTGTCAAACTTAAACTGAATAAACCAAAAAAACTTACAAGAGACAGGCAAGCTTATGCTAATGGTACTGTTTACCCTAACCTCCAAAAAAATACTACCAACACAAATAAACCTCCTGGGGTATATAGTAAAAGTGTTAATAACGGAGGTGAAATATCTAGTGATGTAGGTCTGGTAGAAGGTGAATATGAAACCAATGATGGGGATGAAGGCCCTTCCTCACAAGGACCGAGGAGGAGTAGCAGAATTAAGTCTAATTACGACAATCAAGGCAATCGGCCTAATTATAAAGGCCAAGGAAAGCCTTTTTTAGGGCGCAGGAACTATCAAAGACAACGGAACAAGAACAACCACAAATAGAGTCTGCACACATCCCCCTTGGTGTAAACTCCGCCTCTTTTCAGAAACCCACCATCGTGACTAATTCAAAGGGAGACTTTAAAGTTTACAACTTTTCCCAAGTTGTAATTGAAAATGACTTGATTGATTTGTTGGCTTTCGGACTAACATTTGTACCGGATCAAAAAATGAATCTACCAAAATTATTGATTGATTTCAAATGTTTTGTCCGTACTTTAAACCTTAAAGTCTTATTTAATGGTGAAACATCAGGTGAAAGGCCTGCATTTAAATTACTTAGTGTCTTTAACCCTCCTTTGCACCCCACTTTGAATATTTTTGAGAATGTTTGTGAATTGGATTTAAGACAACTATTTGAAAAGATTAGATGGTTTGACCACCAGAGTAATACTTCATCTAACCAGATGTCAGCCTTAAAAGATATGTGTAAGCTCCCTATCAGGGTTATTAAACCTGATAAAGGAGGGGGTTTAGTCATCCTTGATAAGGAAGACTACATAGAAAGGATGTTACTCGTCTTACAGTCTCCCGCATACGAAGTGTCTTCCCTGAATGAGATGTCAGGGCAGTATAATAAGATCAAAGGATACTTTAGGGATTTGTTTATCGATGGAAGAATTGATATTGATACTTTTAATTTTATCAATATTTCCTTCCCAAGGGTCCCAGTTATGTTTGGGATCCCTAAGATCCACAAAAACCTAAGTGATCCACCAATGCGAGCCCTAGTAGACGGGAGATGCTCTATCACCCACCCCTGTGCAAGGGTAGTTGATTCTATTATTTTGAAATACCTTGGCTTGATTCCTCAAATCTGTAAAGACTCCTGGTCTTTTTTGAAGTCTATCAACGACATCCCATTCGATCAAGCCCTTAATTTTTTAACCATTGATGTGGTAGATCTTTACACCTCTATCCCACATCAAGAGGCGGTCGAATGGGTAGAATTGATGCTCCTAAGCTTAAATGCTCATAGAGATGAAATTGATGTAGTCACATTGTTGTTAGACATTACTTTGTCTTCTAACTTTTTCATCTTCAATAATTGCCACTACATCCAGAAAAGAGGTATCGCCATGGGTTCCCCCTGTGGTGGTAGTGTCAAACCTTGTTGTAGCTTATTGGGAGAATACCTACTTACTAAATAACCCTAGATTTAAAAACATCATTAAGTTTTACACAAGATTTTTGGATGATGTATTTTTACTCATTATAGGAGGGGAAGACACTTGTTCTGACTTGGTTGAATATATGAATACTTCTTCCACATTTCTAAAATTTACGCATAAATTTTCATGCAATGAAATTGATTATCTAGATGTTAAAATAATGAAAGACCTTGATAATAAAGCCTTTTTGTCTACAATTTTCAGGAAGCCAACGTATTGTAATAGCTTCCTGCATTTTTCCAGTTGCCATCCCTGGAAACAAAAGAAATCAATAATTAAAGGGCAATTGGTTAGAGCTGCCCGTATGTGTAGTACAAATGCGGCTTTTGATTCAGAATGTATCAACTTGAAAGACATGTTTTCTAATAGGGGTTACCCTATCGATTTATTAGAAAACCTTGTGGAAGAAGTAAAATTTAAAAGAAATAATGGGTTTTATAAACCGATCCTTTCTACTAGCAAAGTGTCTAACGTTAACATTCATGACTGTTTGTTTGATACTGCTCCTGCTCTTGAACACACTTTTTTCCAACGTAACATAGTAGACACTACTGAAATGCATTATGTGCCCAAATGTGATTACAAGACCAGGTTTATTATCACTTACAATAAGCATGTAAATGATATTTGTACTATAGTGAAGAAAAATTGGCACTTCATTCAAAATAATGGCCCTTTATCCAATATTTTAGGCTCACAACCTTTGTTCGTTTTTAGGAGAGGCAGTAATTTAAAAGAACTGCTACAAACTACGGACAACCCATTACCTTTATCTAGACAAATTGGGTCATTTATTTGTGGCTCTTGTAACATGTGTAGCCTTTTTAAAGTAGGAAGTTCACTCACTATCAGAGGCAAGAAGTATTTTGTTAAACAAAAAATTAATTGTTTAACAAAATCAGTGATTTATGTTGCTTTGTGTAACTGTTGTCAGGCATTTTATGTTGGTAAAACGGACCGTAGATTACGGGACCGTGTTTACCAACATAATTATGCCATTAAGAACAAAAAGAGTGAAAATGCTCTTGCCAAACACATTATAAATAATGTTGGACATAATTTCCACTTTATGGGGATTGATACTGTTAATGTTGGAATTAGGGGGGGCCCTCAATCCCTTCTCCTTGAGATGAAAGAACTGGAATGGCAACTGCTTTTGGATGCCTTTTCCACTCCAGGATTAAATGAAACTTGTAATTTTTCTGTCTTTTAAAGTACAAGAGCTATTTATGCTAGCATTGTTTACTTGTATTATATATAGTGGGGTATTCCCACCTTTTAATATTGTAGGAAATAGCATTTTTAAAAAAATGTAGTTTTTTATTACAGCACTGGCATCGTGACATATTAATTACAATACTTTGAAATATTGTTTGAATGTAAATTGGTATATTTATATGTCGAAGTAAGTTGATTTTATATTATGTCTATTTAGTTGTTTGATATAAATGGTTGTTTCAGTATATTGACTACCTTTTATGGTAAGTTAAGGAAATGACATCATATGATGTGGTTTGTTTTAAATTGAGCCATTTGGCGCCTTCCGCTTGTCTGATGAAGCTTTTACCTTTGTAGAAGCGAAAACGGAATTTCATTAAAGTACGTTTACGCTGATTATTGAAGTTTTGGTGTTCCTATACTCGTATCCTGTGACTATAAGTGGTTTGTTTGTTTTTGTCTTTCACATTTACTTTTGAGATCAGTCCTAGTCTTAAACACTATGGTAGGCTTCTGGCCCAGTTTTTCATCCAAGCCTTGGGACTTAATGTACTTGACCAAATTGTATGTTAAGATATTATTAATCTCTTTCCTGGTACCACTAAAACTAGAAAAAGAATTACAATTTCCATTAGTACTACCTAGAGTACAAAACCTGTCTCTTGAACTACTCCCCAAGGTTTCCAACCCATATTTTAATATGGGTTTATAATGACCACCTCTTTCTTTAACAATCTCATCCCTCAACTCTTTGATAAATTTTAAGGAATAATTTCTCTCACTAAACATCTTTTCAGTTCATCAACCAACAAATTGTCCTCTGAAATTAAATGTGATAATCTAATAAATTCTGTTTTCACAATATTTTTATTTTGCCATACACGGTGATGACTATTGAAATATAACAAACTGTGAGAACAAGTATCCATTCTGAAGATTGTAAAGATAAAATAACTCTGCTTGGCATTCTTGAATATTGTTGTATCAAAAAAAAAAAAACAATTGATAGTTCATTAAACTGACTTTTGAACACAAAAAGCTGTGGTATTGTTCAAATACCATAAAATTATTTGATTAAAAAAGAACTGCCAGACCATAAGATAAACATATCATCTAATAATCTAAAATAACTTTTTATATGACTATTAAAGGTGGATGAAAAGACAAAATTCTTCTCCCACTACCAAAAAATGATATTGGCAAAAACAGGGACCACAGCAGCTGAATCTACCATTGCTATTAGCTGTAAGTTTTGTAATGAAATCTCAAAAAAATACAGAAATATATCCTTTTAAATATAGACTGCAGTGCTTAGATCATGCACTTTTCCTACCATTCAGCCATTCTGCATTCTACTGTTTTGGTGTTTTGAACGTCTTCTCAAACTTCTCTACTGTGCTGTTGGTACATCAGAATTAGAAATCCTACTTATTTATCCTGAATACAGAAATTTATTGTCACTGGTTTACTATCCACTCATCCAATTTAAGATTATGAGCAGTAAACAGCATTACAAGAAGACAACGTTGTGTAGGTACCTTCACAGCTAAAATCACCAGTTAAGTCAATTTTGTTTCTGATAGTCAAGATCTAGTTTTATGAAAAAAACTACTGTAATACTTATAAGTAATAATACTTAAGTAGAGAATAGGCAATGTATTAGTGATCCAAAAATGTTTTGTAGAGAACAGGAAACAAAGTAAAAGGAATAGACACACTGCTAAAAAAGAAGATACTGGTAGTTGCTGGAATAGTGATTATGAAGACCCTGTTGAACATAACAAAGATGATGAATGGATAAAAGTATTAAAAGGAACAATAATAAGCTGTAATGTAGAGGATATTTAATGGGGTGAGATAAAGGCTAAAGAAACTGACACAGTATTAAGAAAATATCCTAAATGTAAAACCCCAGACCCAGACAGTACCTACATTCTGACTAAAACCATTAACATCTTTAGACAATGTCTTAGCCATGAGTAAAAATTACTTATATGTGCATCCCTTACAGAAATCAGTTTGGCTAACAACTGAAAAAGTAATAGCACTCTTTAAGACTGAACCTGCAAGCCATCTTAAAAACTATACACCAATCACCTGCCTTCCAACAATATGCAAATGATATACTGGATTTAATGTAGACAGAGTTTATAACCATCTGGAAAGAAAAATAAGTCATGACAATGCAAGAAAAAGGTAATAAAAGGAATTCATATAGAACAAAGAATAATTTATACAAAGCCATATTAGATAGATGCATAAACAGGAAGAATCAAAATATGGTATGAATAGATAAAAAAAATTCAACAGCATCCTATATTCATGGATAATGGCATGCTTACAGATGCACAAGACTGATCACTTACATAGCAGTGACTATGAAATAGTGACAATCTATTTTACTGTTTAACTATGACAGAGGGCAAATTATTATCCTAAGGATAAAAATTCATAGGGGGATATTCTGGGGTGATTTTTTTGTCACTGTTGCTGTTTAGCTTTGCCCGTAACCCATTACGGTGTTTACTTAAAGTATCAGGTTATTGCTACAGTTTCAGTATTGGAAACCAGCATGGTATAAAGGCATTCCATTAAATTTTTGTTTGTTTTATTAGGGAAAAAAAGTGTATGTATGTATGTATGTATATATATGTATATATATATATATATATATATATATATACAGACACAGAGAGATATATATATATATATATATATATATATATGTATATGTATATATATAGATATATAGATATATAGAGATATATAGATAGATAGGGATATATAGACAGATAGACAGATAGAGAGATAGAGATAGATATAGATATAGATAGATATACAGATATCCATACAAAAGAGTAGCAAATGTAAAAACACAGTTCAAAGCATCCGGCAATTTGATAGTTTCAGGAGAAACAACATGTTAAGGATATTAACAGTGCTAATATATATCAGGTTTAACATTATAATGCAAAATTGGACCAAAAGAAAGCAATTGCTAAGTTAAGAATTAGTAAAGACATGGCAACCTCAGCTACAGTAGGACATGACAGAGAGCAACAAGCAAACATTAGCCAGTCATGCATAGTTGCCATAGGCTGTTAATAGTAGCCCAATGGCCTCTGCTCAAGTGGTCTGTAAGGTACTACTCAAAACAGTGCTTCCTTTGTCTGGTGAGTGGTTGCTACTACTATCCTACTAAACTGATAATCAACTGTAATATTTTCAATTGTATCTGGCCCAGCCTGTCGCATAATTATACTGTGGGATTTTGCAATTAACAGGTTATAGACAAGTATGTGATGACAACGATTTGAGACTTTGGGTGTAGGTCAATTCTTAATGGATAGATGGCTAACATACATGTATGACTTTTAGGCATAAGGAGGAGTTACATTATCTCAGCAGCCAGTGGGCTATTCTATCACATATTGGGTGTATTGTCCCACAGGTTCAAAACATGTTCTGCTGCTTAGCCTTTGTTTTTTCTTTTAGATGAAGTCCGGTGCCCCCTTGTATATAAGCCTTACCTGATGATATAAGAACATTGGATAAAAGGATAATAAATGTAGGAGTTGTAATTGCAAGGAAGTATTGCTAACATTCCCTGTCAGGGAGGATCTTTTCACATGTGCATCTAATAAGTGTTCAGCATTGACTTTATACTGCTTAATATAAAGCCAGTATAAGTGCACTAACCACAATCCTACTGAGGGCAGTTGCCAACTCACCTCTTGGCTCATGTTGATCTCTAATGATCTCTGTAGATATTTAAGTTTCCTATAATAAGAGGATTGGAAAAGAGCATGAAAAAGTTGGAAGGGCATGTTTCTTTTTCAGCTGCTCAAATGATTTAATGTCTGTCTCTTGCCTTGTAATTTGATGGAAATGGTCTAACCTCCAGATTTCTGATGGCATCTAGGTTGTGCACTGAATGCAGCAATAATCTCTCTTAAGATTATGATTATCTGAAATGTGAAGCTGGTCTAGCAAATTATTAAGATCAGGGAAACTGGCATAAAGATTGTACCGGACTTTATTAGCTATACGTAAAAAACACCATCTCTTCACTTAAATTGGAGAAGAGGAACTGAACCACAGAACTATCTGGTGTTCAGAAGTCTGGCTTTGTTTGCATTCAGAGGGAGTGGGATCTTGTTGGGACAGATAAGGTTGGCAGGCTGTTGCTCTTGCCATCAGTACTATGTCTACCAGACCATTTCCATAATAGCTTCAAGGGAAAACAGGGCTGAGTTTGAAAGACAGCACCTATATCCATGCCATATAAACTGTGTCATCAAGTTCTTGATTTTATGCAACCAGTGGGAAGTAGGTGGTCTATGGAGATGCTGTAGCACATATTGGGGCAGAATATCATTCATAATGCCAATATCCTGCCCCATAAGGAAAGCTTCATCTTTTTTCAGTAGTGCACCTGCACAAATAAGTATTATCATGTAAGCTTCAGGTTACAAGCTACCATACTAGCCATGTTATGGCAGATTGATATACCCAGATATTTGGTAAGACCTGTGCACCATGTAAAGGGTCTTTTCCGAGCTTCAACCTGCAGTTTGTCAGACTCATCATTGGCAGGGAACAATACTGTCTTATCCAAATTTACTCTCAATCCTAAACATTTCCTACATTAATTTAGGATGGGAATATCTTGTTTGAGGTTTTCCCTAAAAGGCAAATGTTCCTCTGCAAAAAGTAAAATCTGGGTTTTTATCCCTGATAGCTCCCATCCCCTTAGATCTGTATGTGTTTTAACTATTTTATTTATTTTATTTTATTTATTAATAATTAACTAATCCTACAAATGGGTCTGTGTGCACTATGAAGATGAAAGGGGGCAGCCCTGACTCATTACTTTGCACAAGGAACATAGGGATGATACAACATTTTCTGTCAGTACTGTGGCAAAGGGTGAGTTATACAGGGCTTTGAAATTTTGGATGAAAAGACTGGGAAATCCATTTGAGCCAGTACTTACCATGGGTAGCCCCACTGGATACTGTAAAACAGTTTTCAAAATCTAGCATTAGTGTGGTCACCAGTTGCTCATAGCTTCTAACCACATCCATGTATAGCAGTACTCTATGCATGCAACTGCAGTTAAATCTGCCTTTCAAAAAACTCGCATGTATGCTAGCCACGACGATGGGCATAATAGACACCAACTTCAATGCTATAATGTCAATGCAGAACTTTGGCCCTACATTAAGTAGGGAAACATATTTTTAGTTTTTTGCTAACTGAAGTCTTTGTCCAGCTTTGGTATAACAATAGTAAGGCCATTGATCCTTTATCCTTTATCTCAATGAACAGAGATACTAGTATAGCAGAGCCTTCTTCTGTAACAGTTTATAAAGACCCACTGTGAGACCATCAGGTCCATGCACCTTGCCTTTGGGATTGTCTTGCAGGGCACTGAGGACTTAATTTTCAGTTATCATGACTTGCAAAAGGCTATTATTTCAATTTTGCAATTTCAAATGTTATACTTGTCTAATAATTGGGGGTCCTTCAGTTTGTTTGGATGCTATTCCTGCATTAGAATATACAGTCACTAAATGTTCTAAGGACTCCTTATTGATCTCTTTGGGATTCATCAAAGGTCCATTTCTCCATGTATACAACCTACATTCATTCACAGATGGCTTTGCCAAAGTCTGTAGGGGCAAGGGTACCTCTGATTTATCCAGGTAGGCCCAGGGTTGCAGTGCTGGTATCTCATTTACTTTTTGTGGATGATTTAAAATCATAAACTTCATCAGATGAGTATCTGAAACCATAACTACAAACAGTTAAAACATTATCACATGATATAATATTTGCTCTTTATAAATGTATAAAAGCAACATTTACAAAAAGAAAGCTGCAGCACCAAGAAAATATCAACCTGAGACAGGAATGTGATAAAATGAAACTTGAGCAGGAGGGAGTGTATGAACATTTGAAAATAAATGAATGTTCAGCAAATAAACCACAGCAAATAAGAACAAAGCTTAGTAAGGAATATTCCAGAAGACTAAAACTAATATTGAAAACAGCCTTGACATCAAGGAAAAAAGTCCAATCTATAAATCAGTTTGTTCTTCCTGTTCTACCTAAGAGGTTTGGTATCACTGACTGGCCCCAAAAAGTGACAAATCAGTTGGTCAAGAAAACAAGAAAAATTCTTCATGCTTATCAAAATATATATAAAATCAATGCATACCAAGATAACATATCCCCTTATTCTGAAGGAGGTATTGGTCTCCTCAAAATTAATTACTTTATATATCTGCAGTCATGGAACTGGATACATATTTGCTGACCTCGTCAGATCCCAAACATAGTGAAAGTTCTAAAGCATGAAGACAAAAAACATAAGATGACATCTTTACTTAGTTTAGTAGAAGCATTTCAGAAGAAAGAGGCAACTGGAATCAGAGTAGAAGTAGACAAAAATTAGAGAGCAACTGAAATATTAGAAAAGGAACCAGAAGAAAAGGAAAGAAAAGTGGAAAGTCAAAAGTATGAAGACAAGTATAGAGATCTTCTGTTACAACCTCATAATGACCAGTTTTTGATACAGGAATGTTTAAGGAGAGATGACTTGAAATAAAAAAAGGAAAGGCTAATAACGGTGGCCTGAGATAGTAGACCAAGTACACGTTGTATTTTTTTAAGTCCCTTGAAAAGGTGGGAGAAACAGACAAATGCAGGTTCTGTAAAACAGAACTGGAAACAGTTCCATATCTCATTGCTGGTTGTGATACATTCACGACTTAGGGCGTGTATACTGAAAGAGACAATAATGTGGCAAAACTATATGACTGGGAATAATGCAATCAAAAAACTACAGAAGTATCCGAGAGTCATTGGAAACTTGAGCCACAAAGCATTATCAGCAAGGATAAAGTTTGTATTGTTTGGGATCACCTATGACCAACTGTTCAAAAAATAGATAAAAGAAAACTAAGTATAACAGTCCTAGAAAACAGACAAAAGTAGCATTGATCATTGAATTTGTTGCACTCTGTGAATATAGTGTTTTATGTACTAAGAGAGAGAGAAATAAAGTCTTAAAATACCAGGATTTGTAGGCAGGATTTGTAGGCAGAAATGAGAACTATATAGAAAAAAGATACCTATCTAGTTCCAATAGTAGAAGGAGGACATGATTAGCAAAGGATTTACAGTCCTACCTAGATAATCTACAGTACGTGTAACTGGGCATGAACTGGAGAAGTATTTAATTTTGAAAACATTTGAGTGCTGAGAAGACCACTCTTGGCTAACATCCAGAACTGAAGCGATACTAATTTCATGTACTTTAATTATATCCTGACTTAGGAATGGAGTCCACTTCCATCAATGTATGTTGAAAACATAAGCATTTTTTAAAATTAAGTTGGCAGAAATAATTACAATAATTCAGCAGACACTAAAGAAAAAAATGAACTTTCCCCAGAACTAGATTAGAAAAAATACTTATGATACAGGTGTCTCCTAAAATTCATTGCAGCCTAAGAAAAACATTGTTATATAGAAAGTTTAAATATTTACTACATCTCTTCAGAAAAATTAGTTAACAGTAATTCAAAGTATACAATAAAAGATATATGGAATATATGGGGCTGAGGCTTTTATGATATATGAAATATCTTGCATTGTAGGATGAGAGACCTTGGTTCATGACATTGGCCTTGCCACACATTAGGAAACTCTTCCTATACTTATTATGCTCCATTGTATTTCATGTCCAAACAGGAGTAGAAAATAGAATTTCTCCACTTTAAGTGGAAGAACTAAGAAGAATCTAAGTAATAAGAGAAAGCTACAACTCTATGAAAAAGAGAAAGGCTAAGTGTAAACTTTAGGAATGCAGTCATTTGAGTACCTGGAAAGGGTAGATGTAGCAAGCTGCAGGGTCCTACTTGCTGAAACACTTGGCTATCTTAGTATAGTTAACCTGATATATAAAGCATTGCCATTAAACAGTGATGCTTGACCTGAGTTTTTATATCCCACATTACAATGAAAAGTAGGTAGTAGTTATTATCTGGGTTGGAATGTCAGTCTTAAGCAAAGAGCTGAGCTATTAGATGAGGGATAATTGGCATCAACACTGGTCACTAAAACTCATGACAGTTTCTGCACTTTACACGTTTCAGGGAATGTCATGTGACTGGAAACCATACTTTGTCAGTATGGGATGGGGGTTATGTTTCATGCAAAAGTGTATGATAGCATGTGCATGTGTGTGTGCGTGTGTGTGTGTGTGTGTGTGTGTGTGTGTGTGTGTGTGTGTGTATATGTGTGTGTGTTCATGTGCATATAAGAGAATTTGTGTGTAGGTCAGAGTGTAGGTAATCCCCCCCCCCCCGTATGGAGGCTTGGGGTCTGATCGCTGTTGATAAGAGCAGAAGCAGAGGAGTGGAAATTTAAGCAATGAGGTGCTGTTTGATGGTATGAAGTAGAGTCCAGTGAGTGGCCCAAATCAATTGATAGTAGTCAGAAAAATCTAGTGAGTGACCCAAGCCAAATACAGCAAGTACTGATGTGGTGGATCTGATCAATAATATTACGGAATGGTATTGATTGATACTGATCACTATCAGGACAGTGAAGGTGACAGAAGTATTTTTATCACTGCCACAAGAATGTTAATTTGGAACTCTCCTGATTGTCATGGGGGGGCAGGTGCAACAATCCATGAATTGAATGTTTGTATACAGCATATTTTATGTGTACATAGTGAGTAGCAGTGCATATGTTCCACCATTAGTAGAATTGCATAAGAATTGCAAACCAGTGCAATTGCATAAACCCAACATTGTGGCCTAATGGTGAAGGTGTTTGCCTTACAAACACAAGGTGCAGGGTTTGAGTCTCACAAGGTATAATTGGCTAAGCTTAAAATGGCTTGCAAGGGCAGTTAGCCTAGTATTAATCTATGAACCTTACAATTATGGATTTTGGTTATCAAAAGATTCTCTGTGATTGAATTAATAGATGGTGGAGGCTCAGGCCAAGGGATTCCATTATATGAAAAAAATAATGTATGTTAACCTTTAGAAAGAGTCAAATAGGAAAACTTGAAAAGAGTAAGGATGTGTGAAAGCTGCCAGCCTAGCTAGATAGAATTTTGTAGGTAATTCTATGTCATTGTAAATATTAATATAATCCACAGGCTTGTTTTTACAAATGTAAGAAAACATTGTTATATGCTGAACTTCAAAAATGTAACAACAGTACACCCTGCTGGACGAAAGCTATTAAGTAAAGAATTACAACTGTGTTTGATCTCAAGCTCAGAAACAGGATGTCTGGGCTAGCAAATTCTTTCTATTGTTATTAAGACAGAGATAATCACCAGATTTTACATGTAAACGTGTATTTTATTGCTGTGGCTTCCTGGTCAGGTGCAGCTTACAAGAAATGTAAATTTTGAGTTTCTGTTAGTCTGGGAACTAAAGGAGAAGTGATAAAAATGATGTAATGTGAAATCACACAGCAGTACTGGGTATTATTAATTTAAGACATTCTCAGAGAGTCAGATTGAGCATTTTGGATTTTGTCTGAAGCTGACAGCAGCTCCCCAGTACTTGCTTTGCTCTGTATGTTAAGAAGTTATTTAGAACTTAGTATTTGTCTTAAAGCTAGATAGGAATTTAACCAGATTAGTCTAGCTGTTTTCGATATTTATGTCAGACTATCCTGCAATAATGTTTTAAAGCATTTTGCTGTGATCTCTGAACTCTGGATTAGCACTATGTTGAATTGATGGGATTTGTATTGTGTTTTATTATTTATTATTAAATATTTTTAAACCTTTCAAATGTGGCTGTTTTGTGTAGACATAATTTAAGCTCTTAGAGAGTACTTGCATGTATTTGGTGATACTGTCCAAGCCACTCCAATAGTCTTGCTGCTCAGTCACACTTTCTATTTGGATAACAGTAATATTACACAGTGAAAGTGGTCACCCTTTGGGAAGGGCCTTATAGTAGCTGATACTAGTGGTTGGTGGCAGTCGGCACTACCTTATGGACTGGGCAGAAATGTGCCATAGTTGGATTACCTGTGCCAGCCTTTCCCCAGAGTGTCTGTATGTTTATATATAAATCAAATCTTAAAGTATGTGTATGTCAGCTACTTGGGCAGGGACATGAAACACTGGTTGGACAGAGAGAGTGCTCAAGGTTTTAGCTTGACCACTAGGCTGAGATCTGGACCCTATAGGTGTGCCAGTGAGTAGTCTTATTGGGGATATGAAAAAAAAGGAGAAACCAGCCCCAGACTAACTGTGATCTCTGTGTGCTCTTAAGGGAAATTGTGCTTTACTGTGTGTGTTTGTAATTGTTATCCCCCAATGTGCATGCCCCTCACTGGTGCTAATGGTGAGGAATGAGGCTCCTTGATCACTGGGCCAGTGCACGGACATCACAGGGTGTTCCATAGCTGACAGAGGAATGGGTTAGAGATATTTCTTCCAAATGATAACAATGGAAGATACAGTATATATTCTAACTTTGTCAACAGATAAAAGGCTATCAGATGACATGGTAGAAAGTTAAGAAACAAATTAACAAAAGACATAAGTAGCTAAGGCAAGTTCAAAAACAAAGAAGAAAGAAAGAAACAATAAATTACTAGAACCATTCCAAAGAAACTAGTCTGAAGGACAAGACAACTTATTGCAATGAATCTATATACTGTTTTACAAGAATTCCCAAAGAGAAAACACTTGGTTCTTTAGCTCATTTCTCATGTGTGTTTTCTCAACTAAGTTTGTATGCCAATCCTGTGTCCACATTTGTTTTCACTGAAGTTTCCAGTTTCTCCCAGCATAATAAAATTCTGTTAGTAAAGGATTTGCTTACTGCAATGGACTAGCATCCTATCTCTGAACATCACCTAAATGTATTCCAAATGAAGTCCTCTTAGTCTTAAACTCAACAACTGAATATTCTTACAACTCAAGCATATAGGAATATACCTATTAATACACCCTGCACATGTCCACCCATCTACCCATCTGAACGATACTTCTTGTGACTATATTTTCTCCATCTTCTACGACTTCTTTTCATGAAAAAAAAAATCTCCTGACTGTATGTATGATAAATGCCTTGATGGCCACTTAAAAATGGGGGTATCATGCATACCTTTTGTTTTCTTACCATTTTCTCTTTCTTGGCAATGGCCCTTTGTCCACTATTAACAATCAAGTGTAATCAATTTGCATGCCACTACATGTATTGTCTCTTGTAGTTACACAAACCTATAACATAAAGAACTTCTGAAACCATTTGCATGGCAGGGGTTGGTTTTAATTGTGTGTCTGGGCTGATCCTAAAATTGGTTCATGCATGTCGGTGCTATGTATTGATTAATAAATGTAATAAATAAGTGAATTAACAGCAAGGAGTGTGACGATGGTAAGTCCTATATAACAACTAAATAAAGATAATTGGGTAAGGTGCAGAAGGCAATAGAAAAGATTAAAAAGGTAGCTGTCTCATGTGTGAAGTTATATAGGACAGCTCAATCAATCAGTTTCTCAAAATGAAGATTAACTCCAAAGGTGAGTCAAATATATGTTTTGAAAAATATTATTTTAAGTCAAAATTCACCAGTCTTTCATTTTTAAGCCGACCTTTGTATCTGTTACTTTTGGTTAGCATAGCTATATCTCCACATATCTAGACTGTTATAATCACTTGAGATATCATTTCTTTTTAACAGAAAAAGGATCCCAGTTTTAAAGCAATTTTGGAGTAAATTGCCATTCCTTGAAAGGCATTCATTTCCCAATATTATAGTAAGCTGACCACTTTGTCTTTGAACTGAAAGTCTCCCTGAGCTATCCCACATGGGTTTAATCAAAGGGAAATAAGGTTAAATGAAAAACAGAGAGGAAAAGAAGTAGCTACAGTGGTTACAGTGTTATGATAACGCTATGAAGCAATGGCCTCTGAATAGAAGAAGCAGTGTTAGATAAAGATAAAGACAAATACATATGATCATCTAGAAATTATTTGCATGACATACCGGCCTGATAAATAATACCACTGAATTGTAGGTGGCAGAATTCCAATAAATTCTTTTCACTTAATGCAACTACTTTCTGACTTAACACGTACTGATAGATATGTATGTCATTCAACAGCATCTTTAAAGTGTAGCTTCATGAGAGAGGCAAAAATGTAGGCTAGGAATCAAAGACATTTAACACATTGTGCAGTGCTGATTATTTCATTTAATGACAGCGGAAGGATGTCAATGATTCAGACCAGGAGAAAATGCGGTGGAGTAATGGGAAAAATAGAATGGACAGTGTATGCAAATGACCAAATAATGATATAAAAATGCTGACATCCATGCAAATGACATGCATGGATTATTATTAAAATGACAAAATCAGACAGAGTGTTTCCGAAACATATAAAACAGGTACAGCTGTGGGTATGCAGGAATAACAGCAGTAGTTATTGCTGAATGTGTCAGTGGCCATAATCATACTAGTGTCTATGAAACCGGGTGTCAGAACCATCCACACCATCACAAAAGGTACCTGCAGTACTTACATACCAGCACCTCATGGATCAGCAGGTAGAGGACTGATGCCAAGTAGACAATGACACAATATGAGCACTAGTTGAACTGGGTACCCCAGAAGCAGAATCAAGTAACTTACTTAGATTTTCCATTCTACTGGATCAAATATATGGGATACATTAACCACCTTAGCTACAGGGACATTCCAGTGACCTATAGCTGACATGTTAAGCATATGGCAAGCATCAGCCATGTGTATCCTGCAACAGTTGCTCGATATGATGTTGCACCATGTATAGAAGTGTATCTTGTTCCCAGGACTGCAGAGAAGAAAACCATAGAATAGCTCATTTCCTTTTTCTTCTGGAAATAAACAGATTACAAAAATATTGCTACTAAACCTCCACATAAGACCACCATGTCCCACAGGGACTGAGATACATTATTAAAAAGGGGTTGATTGTCTCCACTGACATGTGGACTGTAATGCCCAGGGCATTGTTTATAAAGCATTTGTGAGCCACTCTGGCATTTACCATGATTCACTCATATGACACACATCTGGCCTATACCACTATTTCCTACACAGGGACTTCCCACAGGGTCATCAAGTTGGTAGATATATATATATATATATATATATATATATATATATATATATATATATATATATATATATATATATATATAGGCAGGTTACACAGGGCATTATACATTCATCAAGTGAAGTAATGCACAAAAAACCAAAGACAAGCAAAGAATAATCCACGACCTTGAAGAAAGGAACCAGAACTCTGCTAAAGTCCACAAGGCTGTATTTTTATTTCTGAAGTGTTCCAAAAGTCACAGATAAAATCACACTGAAGTATTCCAAAAATCACAGATAAAATCACACAAGCGCTTTCGCTCAGGCAGTCCTGAGCTTTATCAAGTGAAAACAAAATGCAGTATGCAGTAACCTCCATTAAATAGCCTAGCAATTATACAATTAATTAATTAGTAAGTCTAGTACTAAGGTGTGGTGCTTTGGAGTTGGATGTTGAAAAAGTTAGTCATTATACCAACTCAAAAAATAAAATGTTTGCAACAACATCTGCACTTAAATAAAAATGACTAACCATAAAAAACATTTTAAAATACCAGTTTCCTAGGTTTCAGAACATAAAAGTCTGAAGTCTGGTTGGGGTTGTAGATTGTTAAGGAATATGCTTAAAGATGTGTTTGGGTTTTCAGTGAATTGTTAAAATTACTTTGCACTGATAAAGACATGCAATGAAATATGCTTGAGATATTTTTGATGCCCATCCATATACCATTTCATATAGAATTTGATTTATTAGTCAAAATCCTAAAACCGTGGATGTTCAGTAATTTAGTATGCTGTGTGGGGATGCTGTAGTATGAGGGGGGTCAAGTATGAGAGTTATAACCTAGCCCTCCTAAGCTTGAGGACCGGTTTAATGCTGATCATCCCATTCAGACCTGGTGGCTTCCCTACATTCAGTCTCAACTGCCATAATAGTTCACGGTAGCCCAAGGTGGATTCCCAGTCCCCACCTCTTGCATCTGGCTCAACCTGTTCCAGAACTAGAAACTGGATTTTGGGATCTGGGCAGGAGAGTGAGTGTTTATAGAAGGCATTGGTTTCCTTCTTCCTGGTCATGTCATAAAGATGTTCGTAGATACGTTTCCTTAATTCCCTCTCAGTTTTGCCCACATAGAAACTTTGACAGTTGGTGCACATCCCCAAGTATACGACCCCTCTAGAGGCACAGGTGTAAAATCCAGTGGGGTGTATCTTGTAGTTCCTAGACGGGAGGTATGGTGCTGTTTCTTTAGATATGGCATGACATTGGGCACAAGCACCACATCTGAAAGTGCCCAGCCTTGGTTGTTTTACCTTCATCTTTTTTCTTTGATTTCTTTCAAATAATTCCTTTAGATTGGCCCCTCTTTTACGAACAAAACTGGGTTTAGGTGGTATATAGTCTTTCAGTTCTTCAAAGAGGGTTAAAACCGGCCAGTGATGTAAGATTGTTTCTTCCAATTCATAGGAATTTGATGAGTATGTGTGTGCAAAACTGTTAGTGTGAACAGTATCCTTGTTTTGTGTATTGTTGGTCACTGGTACAAACCCCCCCCCTAGTATTGGTTTGTAGAGGAATGTCGTGCAGATTTTACCTCTGCTGCTAGAGTTAGAAATAGTTCCAGAGGGTAACCTCTCTCCAAAAAAAGTTTTTTCAAAAATTCCACCTCAGAGTCAAAATCTTTCTCCGTACTGCATATTCTACTTGCTCTGATGAGCTGCCCCTTAATGATCCCCCTCTTTTGATATAGTGGGTGGGCACTTTCGAAGTGTAGCAAGGAGTTAGAAAATGTTGCCTTGCGATGTAGTTTGGAATGGAAAGTTTTCTGATTGTAATCCTTGTAAAGAGTGATGTCCAGATAATGAAGTTCGTGCTGATCCACTGTGTGTGTGAATTGTAGAAAATTCGTTGTTGAATTGATGTGTATAAGGAATTCAGATAGGTTCCCTACAGAGCCAGACCATAAAATACAGATGTCATCCAAATAGCGTCTGTAGAACAGAATGTGATCTTTCCATGGGGGTATTAGAACGAATGTGTGCTCCCACATGTGCAATATTACATTTGCGTAGAAGGATGCACAAGATGCCCCCATGGCAACCCCCTTCCGTTGCTTGTATAATTCACCATTAAAAAAGATGAAGTTGTTGGACAAAACCATCTCCATCATTTCGGTAAGCAAGTTGGACATTTTGTTACTAAGGGTTGTCTTCTGGCCTAGAAATTGGGCAAACCATTCCAAACCTATTTGATGAGGGATGCTGGAAAACAGATCTTTGATGTCCACTGTGACCATTAAGGTGTCTGGAGAATAGCAAGAGGTGGGAATGTCCCGGAGGAAGTGCCAAGAATCCTTGCAAACGTGGGACAATAAAGACGTGTATTCTTTAGTCATGTAATCAATAAATTTTCCCAGGGGCTCAGTCACTCCACCTGCTCCTGATACAATCGGCCGGAATTGTAGTGGATTTATTCCTTTATGGGTTTTAGGTATCCCAAAGATGATTGGTATTCTGGGCTTTTCCACATGTAAGTAGTTATAGACCTTTTCATTGATGGCCTGTTGTAATAGAAGGTCAGTAAGATAGTACTTAATCTCAGCAAAGGCTATATTGATCTCGTTTCGTGAAACCGTCTCGTATTGTTCGTCATTCTGCAACATAATGTGCATGTGGGCTTCGTAGTCCTCTGAGAACATAAGGACAATTCCCCCTCCTTTATCAGGTTTCATGACCCTGATTTTTTCTTCATGCAAGTGTTCAATAAAATTCATTTCTTGTTCAGAAAAATTTGGATGAAGTAGAATTTCTTGATTATTGTATACTTTCCTGAAGTCATTCTCCACTAACTTTTCAAAGAAGAGAATTATTGGGTGTAGTGGGGGGTTAAAGAGACTTGTACGCATTGGGCCTGCTGCATTAAGTGTTTGCCCTTTAAAAATCAAATTTAAATTTAAGGCTCTGGTAAACATTTTTAAATCTATCAGAGCTTGTGTTAAGTTCATGGGTTTAGTTGGAACAAAATGTAACCCTCGGGTGAAAATATCAAAAGCATTTGTAGGAAGGTTCATGTCCGTGTAATTGTATATGGCAAAGTTGTTTCTCCTTAAAATAGTGCAATTACCCTCAATATTAGTAGGGTTTTGATTGTGTAAACCCAGATTTGGGGCTTGGTCAGTTGTAGGGTCATCCAGGGATGTTAGGGTAGTTGGGGTGTGGTGGTTTGTTAGTGAACAAAATTCCAAGACCTCGGTGCCTGTCTTTGTCTCTGTCCCCAAACCCCGGTCTGGCCGGGGTTCTGCTGAAAATCCTGGTTGTTAGTACCCCTTCTGTTCTTCTCTGCTAGCCTTTCACTTCTTCTAAGGGGTTCCTCTTGTCTATCATATGTGTCACTAGCCCTATCTGTGTTTGTGGTGTTGTTTTTGGAGGAAGTTTTATTGTAACCATTGGGGCTAGGGTAGGCAAGGCCATCCCTGTATTCGATGAGATCACGTTCTAATTTTCTTAGTTTTCTGTTAAGAATCTTGTCACAAAAAACATCAACATTATCAAAAACCTTGTCATAGTTTGATTTAAAAGCACTAAAATTAGTACTAGATGTTAACTCATTGTTTAAAGTGTCTAGCTCAGTCATTAATGCTTGTACTTTCAGTTCATATTCCCCTACCATTAAATGCAACATCTCCAATCCAGCTTTATCAAAAATCTCACACAAGTTAAAATAATAATCAGTACCATACTGAACATTGTTTGGAAATTTAAAAAAGCGTAGCCCTTTCGGGACACGTTTTACTCTCAGACATTCATTCAAATAGTCTATCTCTAGCTGTGTACTCCTTAAGGAGTATAATTTGTCCTTGAACAAGTCCATGCTCTGATCAAAGTTAGAAATATTGTTAGTGTTATTACTACCTTTAGAAAAGGTGAAGCGTTGTCCAGCCCATTTTGTAAAGTTTACATCCTTGTTTCTATGTTTCAGAGCAGGATTACTAGTTCCATTGGTCCCTGGTTGTACGTTTGTTTCAGGAGCTCTGATAGCTTCATGGCGACGAGTAAAGTTGTTTCTTTTGGATCCGGCGCCAGACATGTCCGTGGAGGATATAGTGGAGCTTGTACCCTCTTCCGGGTCCGCAATTACCGGTAATCCAAAGTTGTTTTGTAGTGCTTGCTGCTGGTTGCAACCTAGCCCTGGTGTAGCAGCCGTGGTGGGTTTCAGCAAGTTAGTGAGCTCCTTGAGTGCAACCAGGACTTGGTTGAACTCCGCTCTGCTCACCGGAAGATCATTTGTAGTGTTTTTCAGCATTTCAGGAGTTTCTCCTGGGTTAAAGGTTTCTTCTCCATTGGCCATGGCAGACAAGATCAAGGGAAGTAATGCACAAAACTGAAGACAAGCAAAGAATAATCCACGACCTTGAAGAAAGGAACCAGAACTCTGCTAAAGTCCACAAGGCTGTATTTTTATTTCTGAAGTGTTCCAAAAGTCACAGATAAAATCACACTGAAGTATTCCAAAAATCACAGACAGCCTTGTGGACTTTAGCAGAGTTCTGGTTCCTTTCTTCAAGGTCGTGGATTATTCTTTGCTCTTCATTATACATTCATACCATGCAAAGCGAGAACAGGCTATACATAAGGGTGTTATTGTTACGTTATGCAGGTAATGCTGTATATGCTTTGGAGCCAGAGATGATTACCCCTTCCACAACCCCCAGACAAATGTAAAGATGGTATACACCACTGTCTCTGCAGAAACACATAATAATTTTGAGCATGTATTTGGACAACTGAAAGGATGTGTCTAATGCCTTGACATATCCACTGGAAAGTTGAAATATGCAGTAGACACCTGCAGCAAAATGTTTAAGCTGTGCATCATGTTGCATATTATGGCACTGTAGAGCCACTACAGGAACATGGAAGCACCCCAGCAGGGCCCAGCATATCAGTAGGACAAACAGTGTAAAAATAACCTGCAGTGTTTGGGAGTGAAAATGCAACAGTGTTGCCATATGAAATCCAGAGGCAGTTGTGATACATTGCAGCATTTGTGAAGAGGTGACATCTGATCCACAACTATGGGCCATGATAAAGACAACACAGGTTACAAGGATGCATGCATTATCACATGCAGGGTATGTAAGGTACTGTATGAAATGGTCAGGGTGTTTATCAGTCATGACCATACCCACAGAGGCTAGAGATTGAGTAGGACACAGTTATCATAATTTGTACAGGTTTTGGGGGAAAAGAGTAACAGCTGTCATCAACATTGTCATATCAGGTGGATATGTTACAGGTGAATGCAGTAACCATTTACTCTACTAGCAGTATGTATGCAGTCAGAGATCACAATCTCTAATGGTAGAGCTCAGCTGCAGTGTCATGAACACTGTTGATGTCAACTTTGATGGCCTAAAGACTCAGGGTTTGATGCGGCCTGTGGCAAAAAAGGTGTAGAATTATGGGGTGAAATGCATGTACATTGTCATCATGTCCCATGTCAGGAGCTTTAGAATTCCATCATCCATGACCTAGACAATTACCACAAGCAGGCATGGGACTGCATGTGCCCATAGATGATACCAAAGGAATAGATCTATGGTAACATTCATGATCAAACTGCCAAAGGCTCCCAGGTGTTGAGGCTGATGACCATTGCCATCCACTGAGAGATGAGAGTGGAAGACTGCATGGCCTTAACTTATTGTGAAGTTGTCTCAGAAGCTTTCTGTGATGTTAATGTAGGGTTGGCACGTGGCTTTCTACCTCATATCTGGAACTCCTTACTGCCATGCAGTGCACAGCCTTCAGTGGCAAATAAGACTGCAGGCTCCATGTGTCTGAGCAGAGCACTCATGGAAGCCATATTTGGAACCAGAGGCCTTAACAGCAACATCTGCTCCCTTTCCCTATACTCTTTGTCATTGCACAGATGTTGCACATTATCACGGAAGACTAGATCCCACTCACAATCTCCAAAATGCTGAAGGTATCGGCTGTCTGTGCCTGTATCGCTGGTCTGCATATCTTTTAAGTTATGCTGAGAGTTGTAAAAAGATGAGGAGATGATCTGGAGTCACGGTTGTGCCATGACCCACCCCCCATACCTCTCCCATGTTCTGGCTATGGACATGTCAGAGGAAGTACAAATGTTAGGGTCTGTGTGCGATGGATGCTTAGGAAGAGCATGTGAGGATGCTCACAGTTACAGATGGGCTGCACTGCAATGGTAGAATTGGGGAATCAGCTTGTACTTCCACAGCGTCTTTGATGTTGGAGATGTGAGTGAGCCCTCCCAAGGAAGTAATTCAGAAAGTTCCACTGTGTCCTTGGATTGTGCCACGTGCATGTTGTCATGATTGTTATTAACAGGAAACCTGCTGATATCAGGTATGTGTTATCCCATTGTACTGTTTCAATCTACATTATAATCTATGAAGAAATGACTCATGATATCTTTGGCAGAACTTGCATATATGCCTCCCCTGACACCTCGGCATGCAGAGTGGTAGATAACCCTGCATGTATATAGCATATGGATAAATACATACTTTGATGTATATGGTTACTTTTTTTTTCTGAGAGCAGGTGAGAGGTGGTTCCCATTAGCTTTATGATTTTGTTGAACCATTTTCATTTCAGTGAAAGGCTGAATGTGATTTTGGAGTATAAATGTATCATTATCTTGCATTCTAAAGAAGTGAGAAGAGGATGTAATTTTCAACTTAATTGGTAAAGAGAGGCAGTAGATCATTTTTAATAAGTTGCACTTGATGGTAGAGTAAGAAAGACTGACTGAGCTTTAAATGGGAAACATTTATCGTTTCAAAAGGAGGTTCAATACTGTTCTTTTCTAGATGCAAGTGTAATAAAAGAACAGCCAAAATGTTTTGTGGTTTGAATCCTGTGTCCTTTTCTTTAAGTAACTCGTGTGATAATAGGAACAGTGAATTCCAAACAAGGGATAAATACATTAATGGCAGGAACATGGGATCATTATAGTGTTAGGCAATTTCAAAGAGAACAGCATTTTTTTTTTTTATTTATTTACATTTGCTTATTGGGATAATGCAGCTGGGTCAGGAAAAGCAAAGACCCTTTAAGGAGAGGCCAGGGGAGGAAAGCTCCATACATCAATATGAAAAAAAAACAAATTATGTAGAAAAATAACATAATACAGAGCAAATTTATTAACCTATAATAGCAAAAGCATGTCCTTAGTTAACAGTTAACTTTATCTGTAATCAGGTTGGTGTGTCGTTTACAAAATTAGGCTTGCAATCTAATGTCGAGCAGAGAAATTTCTTCTTGAGAACTTAACATTAATTAACTGTAATGTGTGTCCATTATTGTAAAAGGCTTTTTTACTGATTTTGAGGTACATAATATAATACAGTTGCAGTTTTACTGTTGCTAGGTATCAACTGATTCCTATTAAAACATGCATATATTCAACTGAGGCCTTTTTGAAGTTCCTGTTCTGTATGTACTGCAACTGGTCCTGGTCTATAATAAATTATATAATCTGTACTTTAAATAATTATGGAGGATAAAATTGTAGAAGTAAAGTCATTAATGAAAAGGGATAACAGTACGAGGCCCAGGATTGAATCTTGTCGGATTCCTGATAGAAAGGATCCTTCTTCTATTACCACAAATCCAGATTGCATATTGAATGTTCCATATTTAAGGTAATGTTTGGACCAAGTTAAGGTATTATGGCTGAATCCTTTATCTTTCAGCTTACTTAGGAACATTCTGTGATAACACTCTTGTAAGGTCTATATGAATAATGCCAGTTAGTAAACCATTTTCATGGCTAGACAGAGCTTATAGGTAGCTGTATATTTGGCTATTAGTGTATTATGTCCTTTATGAAACCAATGATGTGGATCAGTAAGCATGCTGAATTTCTTTAAGTGGTTACAGATCTGCCGGTAGATTAATATTTCACTGATGCAATGGCTATTAGGACTGGATCCTGAAAGTGAAGCCCTGAGATTTGTAAAATAGTGGAGACAGATGTACTCGGGGCTGACTGGAGTTTAATTTTAACCATTCTCCAGAAATGTCTGGAATCATAAGCCATAGCACTTTTGTTTTATGTTGTTTTTGCTTCCTTTTCCTAAGTTTGCACTCATGTCTAAGGGAAAGTAAGATTTTTGATGCTTTGGGTTTCATTTTTTTCAAAGTTTTTCAAGATTATTTTTTTCTGTGTAAGATTATAGTTATGGTGTGATCAGTGGGTAATGCTGACCTTTATAACATCTTTGTTGTAATGGGAAGAGTTTTTCTAATGTTGGATATACAATGAGGTTAGCAATCAGTAAGTCTTGGGTGGGTTTACCTGATTAATAGAGATTGGGCCAGTCAAGAGTATCTAGCTTAATTAGCAGCTAGTCCTTTGATTTGGAGAAGGACTTGTCTGAGAATGAGAATAACCTTTTTTTCCTACCTCCCAGCAACTGATCATCAGCTACTGCCTTTGTTCAGCAGTCTGCCTTAGACTACCCTGGGATCACACATCCTATGTCCAGGGCCAGTAGGGAGATTGACGATGCTGGTACAGTATAATGCTTCTACTGAGAAGTGTGTCTCAGCACCCATTATCCTGCTGCAGCCCTGTCTGCTTCATGATGGCTGCTTCCAGAATGTTCAGGCTCTCTTCCATTCATGTGCTGCTTATAGCCCCAGCAGTATACCACTTGCAGGACAGAGCTGGACAGGCTCTGAAATGTCATACTGAGGTCAGCCTAGGCAGCCTCCCTTCTCCCACTATCTCAAAGGAGGTGATAGCAGTTGCAACTGACGCAACTCTTCCACTGTATACTCAGCATCTGCTGTACAGTCATAGCCTCACAGCATGAGCAAATCAGTCTGTAATCCAGGGCTCTCATATCAGGGTGCAGAACCACTGACTCAGTGTTTTTAGAGAGTGAATAATAAAAAGATGAGGAGAGTCCAAATGAGCATTCTTAGGCATAGAAAAAACATATGATAAAACTCCAAGAAAGCTGCTTTTGGCAGTCCTGCACTGATTTAAAGTCCCAGGAAACACTGTCAGAATTAGTGCAAGCTATGTAGAAGGACCAAATGATATAAGTAGAAATTGTCTTTGGCCTCACAAATCATTTCTTATTAGGAGTGGGTCTGCATCAGAGTTGAGCTGTGACCCACTTCTTTTCATACTGATGATGGAGTACATCAACAACTAGATTGGAGGGAGATGATCAACAAAACTGTTGTAACCCATTAATTTCGTAATACATCTAGGCTCTGAAATGAATGTATAGCTACAGATGTGGGACTATAATGTAAAACTGAAGGCACATGCAATGAAACTGAGTAGAGACAAGACAGATGGCATGGCAGCATATAGGAGAAATCAAAAGAAGCTGGAAATTGAGATAAAAGGGAACACAGCTGAATAGATTAAAAGAGCAAGGGAGCTAGGAGGTGTGATTAAGGAGAATGGAAATTACATCTGAAGGATGAGTTCCAAATAAGAATGTGAGAGACTGCAGCCAAGTGGCACAAATTATTTAGAGTAGTGTTTGACAAAAGAATGTCAAATAAGCTAAAAAGTAAGGTGTATAAAACAGTGGTGTGATCAGTTCAATTGCATGGCTCAGAGGCCTGAAAAGTGAAGTCTGAGTAACTGAGGAATTTGAAAGGATGGAGACAAAGTGCCTCTGATGAGTAGGATGCATACTGTGGGACAAATAATGGAATGAGGTCATCATCTCTGTAGCCAAATTAGCTTCTGTTGCCGAAATGGTGAAGGGGAACAGACCATGACAGTTTGGTCACGTGCAGAAAATCTGAAGGTGATCTGATAAAGTAACTTTGGGATTGACAGGAATAAATAAGGGGAAATGAGGACATCAAAACAATAGTTGGGCAGATTGCATACCGGAAGACCTATGCCAGACAGATATGAGTGTCAAAGAAAGTTGGATAGTGGCCCTAAACTGAAAGAGTTGGTAAGTATTTGCACAGCATCTTGATCCCATGCAAAAGCTAGAAAAAGAGAGTTGAAGATCTATATATCCATGAAGCCCCCCAGCCAACTTAGTTATGCATGCTACCATAACCCTAACCCTGCCATTGCCTCTAACGCTAACATACATCTGAACTTAAAAAAAACTCTTCCTGTAACACTACCACTATTCAGACAAATTTGAGCTGAATGTGGTTGGGTTATGGGTAATGCACAGGAAAAGGAAATTTGTCTGTTTATTGATGCACTGAATGTATTTGATATAATGAATGCTGGACATGTGGTGTATGTTATGTATGTTTTTTTTTCAAACAACTTTATTGAATCATCACTTGTGATATAGGCAAATTCACATTCATATAAAAGTAATCAAACTATATTAATGTAACAAATATTATACTTCACATATATTGCTTTATACCATATAACCTAAACAACATCACATACATTCAATTCCTCCTTTTTTTTTTTTTGAACAAGAAACATCTTTATTAAACCATTACTTACTACATAGGCACTAATGCATTTATATAATTGAAAACAAACCACACTGACACACTTCTAGTTCCAAGCATTTTACATCTCTTATAATCTATCCAATCTTTCTCACTCAAACATTATATAGCTCATTTAAGTCCTGCCGCCTTATAAAACCTCATTCCTCCCTTGTATGTATTGTTCTCACAATTCTCATTTTTTCCTATGTAGTTTGCTATTACCCTTTTCTAAACGTCTGAATTCCAGTTGTTTTATCTATGTTACTATATTCACTGCTTCCAATGTAGTTGGTTTAGATTTTCATTTCCATTTTCTAGTAATTGCCTTTTGGCAGCCATCATTGTTAGATACAGCAAAGCCTTACCACATATAGGCAATTCCGATTCTGTATCATAGCTCAGAAAAATCAACTCCCTCGTCAAACCAATCTGCTCACCCAGCATCTCCAGCAATGCATCCTGCAGTGAACCCTTAAAGTACTCCAACTCACCACACTCCCAGAATATATGTTCCCAATTACCTGTTTTTTGCCGTTCACACCTCCAACATTTGCTGCATGCCTGAGGAAAAATTCTTTCAAGTCTACTTGGGGTATAAAAATATCTATGTAAACATTTCCAGGCAAAAAGTCTAAATCTTCCAGATTCTGTTGCATATTTGGGAGACATACATATATCCTCCCATTGTTTCTTTATGAATTGCTTATCCAGTCTCTCTTCCCAATACATTCTAACCTCCTCTGATTGATTCTTATAGCTATCATGCAATATTTTACATGCTCTACTAATTATTCCTTTTTTAATGGCATGTTCTGTTCTAGATTCTATTAAAAACTCTACCCGCGTTGGTCTTTAGTTTAGGACTCCCCCCATTTCCTTCTCTTTGCCTATACTCTGATATTAATCCCTGATAGAAAAGGCAATCTCTAACCTGCATCCAAATAAATTATTGGCATCTTTCCATTCTATCATCTTTCCCCCTCTAGTTATTTGCTCTCAATATCTTGGTTTCTTTGCTCGTTTTCTCCAATACTTATAAACAAAACAACGAACTAGCAGCATACTATAAAACAAATAAAAAAAAAATGCCACTCAGGAATCAAAAACCAGAATTTATTCCATCCAAAAAAACACATCAATTTAAGTGCTTTCATTCACTTTGGAACTTCTTCAGAATCTCTGAAGAAGTTCCTTACCAAAGTGAACGAAAGCGCTTAAACTGATGTGTTTTTGGATGGAATAAATTCTGGTTCTAGATTCCTGAATGGCGTTTTTTCTTTTTACCAGTTTTCTCCAATAAATTCCAGCCCCTTCTTGCCTTTTGTCTGTATCTCTAACTGCAGTCACCCCTATTATCAGAATCTCCTTTCTCCATTCCCATGTTGGTTTAGTTCTTATAGTAGTTTCTGATAATTTATGGCTATAATATTCTGTATGATTATTGTTATTCTCCTTAAAGGCCTGCATGCAAAATCCCAGTCTCTCATTGTTTCTTGAGCTTCCCCTTTGTTTCATCATCATCAATTTCCACTTTGAATTATTGTTTTCTGCTTTTGTTATGTCTAGGAGACTTAACTGTGTAGCTCGGAAATACCCCTTCAAACTGGGTAATCCCAATCTGCCCTGTGCTACTGGATGAATCAGCTTATTCCACTTGACTCTTGTAAACCATTCATTATATAACGATGCAAATATATAACTCCAAGATTCCACAACTGCAATGAATTATGCTATAATCAATCTCCCATGAGTCAACTGTAACATAATTCCATAAACTTTACAATCTAACATTTTCACAAGATATTTTGATCATGATGAAAGCAAAATGTGACCATTTTTATGGTACACACACACATATATATATATATATATATATATATATATATATATATATATATATGTGTGTGTGTGTGTGTGTGTGTGTGTGTGTGTGTAATTCAACTATCTAATTATAAAGGGTTTGACCACTTGAACTGCAAGCTAAAGATTTCAAAAATCAGTTTTCAAATGTTGCTCATGTTTTAATATGCGACATTGTGGTATAGTAGGGATCAGGGAGATTGTCATTTTTCCCTTGTAGTGCAGTCTTGTACTTTCCCCAGGATTTAATAAAATCCATGTAGGCACCATGTAGAGCCTACATGGAGTATATCTGTGTACACGACCACTGTTTCCCCTCGGTAGCACACCATGCATATTAATGATGGTGCACTGCCGAGGGAGAGCATAGGAATAGGGATATTGAATTCATGTAGGGAGAAGTGTAGATGCTACCCATTGTTGTGGATGTTATGTACAAGGTGAGGCTCCCTGTAATGCTCTCCGGTACTGCTGAAGTGCTGTGAATTGTTGTAAATGTCTAACATTTTATTTTTATGATTTTTTTTCCTTTCTGTATGTTTGTGTGATATAGAGCGCAGCAATGTCAAGCTGTGCTCACATATAGAATGCTGACACCTGTGACACATCTAGAAACAGAAACTGGATATAATTAATTATCAAAATTATATACATCATTTTTTTGTACTTGCCATTTGTACTGCACGGCGCAGAACACCTCAGAGCTGAGCAGTGCTTATACATACATAGCAGACACCTGCCAGACATCTAAAAATGGAAACAAAATGCAATTAATTATTTATTTGCAGATCTGTTTAAGCATGTTTGCAAGGCACTGCACATTGCTCAGCAACACTAACTGGTAGTCCAGCAGTATATGTGAAGGTATACTAGTGTTCATAATATCCAAGTAACTAACTGGGTAGAGTTACAGCCTAATGCTTAGTAGGTCCTGAGTCTGTAGCAGTCATAAGATGTCTGTAATTTAATTTTGTATTTATGTTTACTTGTAAAAACAACTTTTGCGAAATATGGCACTGCTGTGCTGTGCTGAATACTACTCCAACATGCTAATGGCTACTAATGTTTGCATGGTGCTAAGCTTTGCTAAAACTTCAGTTGTACAAGTTTTCACACTGCTCAGCTCTGCTTATCTGGTTTGCACACTGCTAAGAGATGCAGCACTTTTTTGAATGTTACTCAATAACATACAAGGATGTGAAAACAGCCTATATTAGATGCATTAGGTGGGAATTCTGCACCATTTCTTAGAGTTTGATTATTTGCAGATATGCCAGGTGGTGTTGGAGATGATGTGCACTTTCAGGTGCAGAGATGGGGTGTGCAGGAGTCCAGGGTCTTTGTTGGGGTCCTGGTAAAGCATTATGAACCCAAGCTGATGCAGGGTGGTGTCCGGGGCTCGGAATGTAAGGTGAAAGCCTGGGACCAGTTGGCCAGGGAACTTACTAGTGCTCCTGGTTTCCCCCACACTGGTGAACAGTGTTGCTACCATTGTGCTGACCTGAAGAGGAGAAAGAGAGGAACGTTGGACACCTGTGTCCATGAAGCAAGACCTGGGCATGTGCCACAAATATGTAAGTATGTTTTCCACTGTTTTACCAAAATGCAACCTGAATGTCTGCAAAACTGGTATGCATAGTGGTGTGCTTGTCTCCCAATAGCTGAAGCTGAGAGGACTCACAATGTTGAGTCCCACGTTGGGTGCCTGGCCAGGTTGCACCATGAGTGTAGTAAGTACAGATTTATTATGCCAACTGTACTGCAATAAGCAAGTAAGACTAAAGCATTTACTGCACCAAAGTTTACACAATAAACACTGTAGTGCAATAAATGGGCAAGTAGAACTATAGAGCAATAAATGGACAATGAGAGCTGTAGTGCAATAAATGAACAATAACAACTGTACTGCAATAGACAATAAGCACTAACAATAACAGTAAACAAATGGTAAACAGCAGGATTGTGTTGTCATAACCATTGTAATAGAGTTGTATGCACTGCTTGTCTATGGTAAGGTTGCTGCAGTCAAGTGTAGCACTGTAATAGCTGTAGAATGCAAAACTGTAGTGCTCAACTCATAGTATGGCCCAAGACTGTCTCCATGCCAATATCAGTCACATGATGCTCTCTGTTCCTCCTACTCCAGATAATAAATGTATATGGGTGAAGTAGTCTACTGTATAGGGAGATATTGTGTATGGACTTCACAGTGATTTACCAGCAATACCAATAAAATGTTAAGCAGCATTATTGATTCATAAATAAATGTGTCTTAATGGTTCCACTTGAAATCATCGAATTACCATTTCATCGAATTGCAAATTATCGAGACCAAATCTTCGAAAACTCATTTAATCGAAAACTCATATCATCGAATCTCAAATCATCGAAAACTATAAAGCAACTGTGTTTAGATTTCACAGATGCTTATCAGCAATACAAATAAAGTGTTAAGCAGCCTTGTTGATTCATAAATATGTCTGTCTAAATATCTCCAGTACGACTGTTTTCCTTGCATGTCTGTACTAAGTTGCTGCAGTCAATTGTTACATTATTTGCAGATGTCCCCTGCAGTCACAGCTATTGGGTTCTATTCACATGCCTGCCAACTGAGGCATAGTGGCTATGCAGTTTATGTACTGTACACAAACATGCCTCTCAAGTCTCATGACTTCTTGTAATGTAGTTAAACCTGTCAAATCTGACTGTCACAGAAGTACAAGAAAAATGATTATCTGGTATGCAATGTATTATCACATTTGCTTACAGAACACGTTGGTAGTTATAAAAGTCCACATTATGTGAAACTGTCCTGTGTAGTTGTGTACCTGGATTTTTTATTGCTTGACCCGTAATGACCCATGCTAACAGCTTGAGAGGTATGTACGTACTACATCAGCTATAGGAGAATTGGAGTCGCTGTACTCAAAACTGACACTACACACCTGCAGAGTATTTATTATCAGTGGTTTCAGGGATATAACCTGCATTGTCAGGAATGAAATATTTTCTCTTTCTCCCACCCCTTATCTTCATTTATGTGTTGTTATTATTTATTATTATGGTTTAATAGTAACATATTTCATTAAACTAACAGCAGTGGTCCAGTAGCTCAGTGTGATAAGAAATATATATGTTGTTCATTTTTATGGGCAGTGCAGTGGTTAATGTTGTTGCCTCACAGCAAGAGGGTCTGCAGTTCAATTCTTGGCTGGGGTGCCTTCTGTGCTGAATTTGCATGTCCTCCCTGCGTTTGTGTGGGTTTCCTCTGGGTCCTTCTGTTTCCTCTCACATTCAATGACATGTGCCTGGAGTGTTTCTCCCTGGGCCTGCACTGAAACTAGGCTCTGTCCTAATTGGACTTTACTGTTTAACAAATGTTAAATCAAATAAATAACTATATTTTGTTAAAATGTGATTTATTATTGTTATGTGTTAATATGATTCAATATTAACATATATTTTGTTAAGCTAACTGTTTTGTTGGCATTATGCTGTTAACATACTGACTGTTATGTTACTTAATCTTGTGTTACACATAATATACATTAAAATGTATTTGGATTAATAACTATAATGTTCCATTATGTTAATAATAAGAAAAGTTTGGTTATTACTAACCTTAACTTATTGCTGTACCTTATTTACCACAGCATGTCATGTTCCAGCTGATCCACCTGCCTTGCATCCTCCAGCCATGGCACCTGGTCCCTGCACATCTGGAACCCAGACCATTGACTCCCCCTCTGCTGCCCCTGCACTTCCTGTGGCATTGGGTAGTACTGCCCCATGGGATGGGGAAAGGCCACTTTCTGGGAGTGGTGATGGAGGGGGAGTTGTCAGCTGGGCTGAGCTGCCAGTTTTGTTGCACAGGAAGGTCTACCATGAGTTTGACCACTGCCTCCACCAGACTGAGGATGTGCTGGCCAACCTGATGGGGCAGCCTCACCCTGATGCCAGCCTCCGCCACTGCAACCCCCACTGCAGTGATGGAGCAGTGCTGATAGTCCAATGGGTGGGGATATGATTCACACTGCTGCCTTGTGGAGGCACATGGGACTTAGATTCCACAACACCTTCCCTGTTCAAGGTGTTCCCCCCACCCATGTGTCACACACCACCCCTATCTGCTGTCTTGTCTGTATGCAAATGCATCCTCACCTACCTAACCTACCTCCTTCACACGTACCTATGTCTCTTCCTCAACATTCCACTCTCACCATAAATAAATGGGTATCTGTACCCCCAAAAAAATATATTGTCCTGTAAATAGCTCTCCATTTCACACACATGTCCACTGGACACACATAATTTGGTCCAATTGTCTTGAAAACACAGTTATGTTGTTCTCACCCCTCTCTCTGGGGTTGAGTGTTCAAAGTCATGTAAAAATTCTGTCAAAGTGCACAGTTGTTGCTGTACAAGAAATGGATAGCTATGATTCTTTCTTGCAACTGTCCTGCACATCCCTACTTGCCTTTCACTATGCTTTTCCCCCTGCTTGCACAAAATTTCACCACTTTCCCATCTCCCTATTTTTGTTTTTGTATTTTTTAGTGCAATGCTGCATGATGCTCTGCTTTGTGCAGCTTCACTCAGCTTAGCTAAATAGAGCTATATTGACTATATGTTTTTTTTAATTGTAATACACACATACAAAATGAACACCTGCCCCATATTTTGAACCCAAGGCAATTGCACCTGCAGATCATTGCAATAACCTGCCATGCCACTCAACTCTTAATTAAAGCAGGTGGTTTAAACAAAACATAGTAATTGCCAGTTACAATCATTAAGCGTCTTTCAGCAGAACTGTGCATTGTACCATTCCGTGCAAACTTGATTAAAAATAATTGAAAAAATACGAGTGTACCTTGGACTTTGGTGCAATAGTTCACTACTAGAAAGCCAAAGACATAATAATGGATGTAAGTGAGACCTGTGATAGCAGGTAAATGTGCCCTTTATCAGCAACATGTGGAAATACACCTGCTAAGGCATTAATGGCAAAATGCATGTTCAGCTGGGACCCTGGTGTAGAAATACAGCCATATAAAACCATGCACATACTGATGGATGTAGAAAATGTGCATCATAGCCTGTATGTGTGCACATATATCTTGCAAATACATTTGCTGTAGCAGTGACTTAGTAGCTTAGTCTGTTAAATGCCTTGCAAACAGTGCATTTTGCCACACACAGTCCTGGGTTCAAATCCTGTTTTATGTAGCAGTGAAATTACAGTATTGTGAAGCCAGCAATTAATAACTGAGTCATGAACCCTTTATTCTCACAATGCATATCAATGTCTGTTTTTTACTGATGGAAATCGCAGGGCTGCAGATAGAAACACACTTCACATATGCCTATAGCAAAAGTAAAAGTGCATAAAGTGTCACATCATACATTAATATGCATTCTCAGAGAAATTCAACTTTGACACTGCAAATGAGGGTCATTAATATCAGAGTGCACCAAAAAAACCTTTCAAATTCACAGTGTGGATTAGCACAGCTTCACAACTAGCATACACATTTGAAGTTGCTGCATGTAACAAGGACTGCCCTCATACATGCTCCACATTACTACCAAACTGTAACACATGTCATGACAGTCACCCAAATGGTGGACATATTGTTATATCTATCCCCCATGTTGCTCAAGGACACAACAAACATGTAGCCCAGTACTCTGTTAGTGATACCTTTGCCTAATATACTTACCATAAACACATGAAAGACTACACATGTACAGTCTTGACACAGACTCCATAGGACATGTTATCTACACTGTGTATCAGTGTACCATGGAACCTGTGTGGCTGCAACAGGTGTATGATATGCCTGTGTAGTGACATAGCAAGGGTGCCATTGCAAATAATGATAGGTATGATGATTGCCACATACAGTATAGCAGTGACAGTCTGGGATTTCCATCCCATACCTGTCTGTATAGCTTGAACGACAGTGAATGCAACCCCACATCTGACCAACCATTGAAAGTGAAAGGCTACATTACTCTCTGTGTCTATAACTCCATGTGCAGTGTGTGCAGTGTGTGGACACTGCAATATTTTCCAGGGGTGGATGTCTTCTAAAGGATAGTATTTTGTAGCCGTTGACATATAGTCTTTGACAGTGGCTCTGACTACAACTGAATGTGTGTCTTAGACCATCCTGGATAACTGTTATTTCTGTATGGAATTTGGTGACAGCTCCTAATATGCAATCACCTGCTAATCTACTCAGAGAGAGGTCACTGATAGTGGTTGTGACTGTTGGGAGGGAATGTCTAGAAGTGGTATGCCAACAGTGAAGAATGGTGAATGCCAATGGTGAATGGAATCATTGCAATGTAGGTCTTCCAATGCTATTTTCCCAGAGTATGACCGTCAGACACTTGCTTATCCACCAGCTGCCATAACTCTGTGTACATAATGTACACAGTTTCCAGCAAGATCTGCTGGCCTACTATTGTCAAACACCTCCTTGTCAGGCCATGGTTGGTGGAGGGAGACATAATTCCATCATCCACTGCATACTGTAACAGGCAACGGGTTATAGTCGGTAGGCATGATCTGGCCTTGAGCAAAAGAAACAGTGTGTGGTTCAGTTTCAGTTGGTGTACAACAGTGTTAGTGCTCATATCCATGCTAACTCCTCTCATGGCATTGCAGGTGACATGACTTAGAGATCTGGGGACACCGCTTGGTACTACATGCTACTTGTCCTCTGTGCACATGCGTATTGCTGTTACCTGCATCATGTTGCAAGAAGGAAGTCATGCAAGGTGTCAGTACAGAGCACACACAAACAAATCAGGGAAGTGTAATGTGTACACACTGTGTTGCTTATTCATGCTGTGGCTCACTTGCCCAAAGGTTAGTTCAGGTCAGTACCTACAATGCCCTGGAGCAGTGCCATGGCATACCCACATGGGGAATCACCATATTTCACCATGTGTTTTCCACTATGGTGTCTACCACAGCCCCCCAATGTGGGATCCACCCTGGTGATATCTGCCCACATATCAGTTTACTTAGAACTACCAGCACGAGCTCCCACTTGCAGACAATAGAGACATATCTATGTCAACAAAGTCACGTATTACCTCCTGTGGGATGGTTGATATAGCTTGACTGCACCTCCCCCTTCAAATGGAACAGGCAAGTATGCAGACCTCTACACCCATACATTTTGTCAGCAGCATTATAACTGCATGAACTCGGCTGTACGTGACAGGGGGACACAGGCTCATCATGGCACAGCAAACCTTATGGGTGGATACCTGCTATTAGCAGGCTGTACCATAACAGATGGACAGTGCTGTGTGATAGTTGGGGTCAGTGTGCCCCCCCCAACATGGAGGCACAACCTCCCCAATTAAAAAATGCACATAGTGTTGTTGTGATGTTGTGTAGACATGGTAAGTGACAACATTAACCAACCAAACAATGCAGAACCACAATGCACAGTGTAGTTACATGTGTGACATCAAAGGACAGGCCCAGATTGTCAGTGAAGTCTTACATAATGCTGCCACATATGATGGGTCTGTACTCATAGCTAACCTGTAGTACCACACTGTTTGAGTCAACTACACTCCCCTGTTCCCATCACATGTGGCACATGACATTCATACAACATCTTCCATAACTTCCATATTTACAGTGCAGCTCTTAACTGGCCTCTCAATGGGGATACACAGCATGTATTGCTCATGCTAACATTCCAGGCTGCATCCTACATATGATCTGACAAAGATTACCAACTCCATTTGGAAAACCTTGCAATCATACTGAAACCAATGACTGCACCTCAGCTGAGTGGACAATGGCAAACTGTTATACCCCTACAGAGAGGTGGTGCATCCACGGACCAACATAACCATAGACCTCTTTGTCTAAGCATCCATAGGGGCAATCATCATGGAGCTGATCAGCACACATATATGTGATCTACACACAGTTGACTGTACACAATATGTATGGGTGAAAGGGAGAGCATGACTGTTACACATGGTGGACATGTCTGAGGCAATCATCTGGAACCTGGGTGAGGGGATATCAGGGCATACAACAGCCTAGACTGAGTCAAGCCATCTGTCTATATCCCCCACTCTGGCAGCATTTACATAGCACCCACTTAGGCATCCACAATACTGTCACTTTAGGGGTCACTAAGTGGACCATTGAAGGCACACATGCTCAGCATAGGGACATCCACCTCCAATAGCTGATCTGTAAGCAGCAGTTTTCACCAAGGCACAGTCCTCGGTCCTCCACTGCTTGTAAGCCATTTAAGCACAATACATGTGACTACTGACTGACTATGGCTAGCAATGTTGGCTGAGGCCTGCAAACTGTGAGCACTCATAGGGTCTTGGTGTTATGTCACTACCCTGCAAGGGGGTATTGCTGAGCACATGCCTGTTGGCATAGTAATGGTCATGAACTCCATGCATATCTATATGTGATATCATTTCCATCAGTAAGACCTATGTACCTGGTAAGTAGCACATCAGTCGCAATGTGTGCTGTACATATACAAGGCTGAAAGAACTGGGCACACAAACCTGGCCACAAAGGTGTACACCTCATGTGCCTCAAATCACCATGTCTCCACAGTGGTATGGCAGGAATTATATGGCATAGCTGAGGGCACAGTCACCTCTAAGTGACATACTCATAACCTTCAAGTACTCTTCCCCTGCATGTCATTTCCTGAGTGGAATGACCATTTGGTAATGTACTTTTCCAAGAAGTACTGATACCTGCAGACAACAGTATTCTCCCTCATAAGGACACCTCATGTCTTCAGTATGTGTTCTATGGGGATCGTCTGCACTGAGTGTTATCTTAGCCTGTGGCATATAAACTACTCAGAGGTGATCTGTGCCTTGCATACAGGACAATTTGTGACCTCAATTGATTGCATATGCTGCCTATCTGTAGGAGTCATAGTAGATGGATACAGCACTGTAAGGACATTGGCCTTATATGTGAGGTGAGTAATACATGCTGGTAGGGAAGATTATTTCTAGCAGAAGTAAATACACCCTTGGAACAGAGCCCTGCCTGATGGCAAAAAGAGCATCTCAGTGCACATCAGCATATGCCGTCTGCATGACTGGCTGGGCAACCATCCTCCCAACACAGGGTGTCTGCCTGTGTCCTCTCTTGGACTGGGGCAATATATGCTAATCCTGTAACTATGGGTATTAAGTTGTGTAGGATTGTGAGGGCTGTATGGCCATTATGATAGTGAAGTTCAAATGTCCTATGGTTCCATAAGATGATGTAAAATGCTCTAACAGCCTCACACACAAACATGGGGCTATCATTACCTCCAATTACTTTGTACAGGACATGCTAAGGTGCACACCTAGTTCAAGTTGGCTATGTAGTTTAGAATGCTTACCTATGTAATGGCACACACTGGAGGTCACAGTACGTGAGGCACACAACACACATCATGTCTGCTAGTACAATCAGGTTATGACATATAATGCTTGGTGACATCAGCAGACCTTGTTGTGGTCAGTTATTTGAGCTGCCACATCACCTATTAAAATTAAAATACTGCAAAACCCTACCTATTGCTATGTTATTGAGGTGATCCGATTTAGGCCATATGGACATGAACACACACCAAGTAGCCTGCAGTGAGATTAGAACCCCTACCTATCTAGGTGTTACACATTATAGACCACAGTATTTATCACACATGCCACACCTTAAGCCTGATACTACATTGGTAGCTGGTAATCTTAAAGTGGATAACATCATTAGGCCTTATAAAGGAGGACAGTTTGGATGCTAGCAGCAACTTACAAAGCCAAACAGTGCATATGCATTGCAGGTTGATAGCCCATGAGGGCATATCAGTTGTTTTATAGGGGTATTCACACACACACACACACACACACACACACACACACACACACACACACACACACACACAGTAACGTGGAGTGAGATTAGAACCCCTACCTTTCTTGTCTTACACACTATAAAGCACATTACTAATCGCACATGCCACAGTTTAAGTCTGTTACATATGTTACTGTAGGCACAATACTTGTGGATTACACACACTAGGCTATTGTTGAATAGCATTGTTGGTCTGCAGCGTGATATTGCTTCATACTGTTATCTGCATCTAGTATTCTAGCTGCATGCTATTATCATCCTACCTATGTGTGTACAGTTGATAGCATGGCCATATGTGGCTGTTTGCACTTAGGCAAGCCTGTGGGCAGGAACAATGTGCCACATCCATACATGAGTTTGCAACATTTTACATTACACCACCTGCTCATCTGCTTTGGTCTATGTGGTGACATCTTGCAGGCACAGGGGTCTGTAAGTAAGTGGATTATGTACTGGTGTGCTCTTATACTGATCCTTTGAGCAATAGTATGGATGTGTGATAGTGCCGATTTACTCACCATTATTAGGGTATGTAGGACAATACAGACATCCACAGACTTATTTCTGTATATAACAGGAATGTACATATAAATGCAACTATGTCTGTGTATGATATGTATAGGTGCTATGTAGATATATGGGGTGAGTCTATGTATCAATTTAATATATATATATATATATATATATATATATATATATATATACTGGTATATATCTATTTGACACTGCATAGAGATATTGCTGCCTTACAGCAAGAGGTTCTCCCGTTCGATTTTCAGCTGGAGTGCCTTGTGTGTGGAGTCTGCATGCCCTCCCTGCATTCATGTGTGTTTTCTCTGGGTACTTCGGTTTCCTCCCACTTTACAAAGACATGCATCTGGAGCATTTCTCCCTGGGCCTCTGCTGAAAATTGGTTTTGTTCCAAGTTGGACTTTCCCGATAAACAAATGTTACATAAAAAAGAAATAAATATACTATGTATGTGAGCGAGAGATAGTCACAGACAGATATGTATATGGATATGTCTGTAGGTATAGACATAGCTATATGTAACAGGTCATTTTGATGAAGGGGCAACCAAACTGCGCTCATTTTAACTAAGTGTATGGGCATGCCTTGTGGGACTGTCAGTACTTCTAGAGTGACTCCAGGCCACAACTACCTGCACTCCAGTCAAAGATTTTGTGTGTTACAGACATTGACATCTGTCCTTGTTTCTGCAGTACTGTCCTTCACTCAAATTGTCCATGGCATTCCCCAGCTGTCCGTTGCCATTAATATGTGACTGAGGTTCAAAATGTTATACCACACACAGAGTGACAGTCTGTGAAAACAACATGATAATACCTCACATGCAAAAGGTGTGGATGATTTCAGATTAGAAAAATCAACACCATCACCCATACTAGCTTGCCTAGCCACTGAGTCACACAGGCTGCCAGACAGAGAGGAGTCTTTCATCATACAATCACCAGCATAAATATGTACATTGTTATCTTGCATTAAGTGAGCCATACAATGTGTGATCGATTTCTGTGCTACAGCCCTGAGATTCCCTGGTCCGCTAGTATACCATTGTTGATTTTCTATTAAAGCAGTTATATGGGAACACTGCTGTGTTGGAGGTGGGGGAAAAACAGCACATGATCTGCTGGAATAGACAGTAGTCCACATATCATGTGAGCCCACTGTTTACATCTCCCTTAACTGATGTAATGAATATTCCAGCCATGAGGCCTAGTGAATATTAAGAAACACATGCTATTGCACTGTGTATCTGTAGTCCCATGTGGAAGGTTCCATCTGCCCAAATAACCCAATGTATTTCCTTGAAAAACAGTAACAGATCCATACATATGATACAATATTGTAGTAATCCTTACAATTAGTGTTTAGATTAGAGACTTACCTTGTGAATGCAGCAGTTGACAGAACTGTAGCTCAGGGCTGACTCTGTCTGATGAAAGAAGTACACAGCCAAATACATGGAGAGATACAGGTTGTGTTGGTTGCCTGACATCAACCATTTTAATATATGTATGTGAGTAGGAGTAAGGTGTCAGTCCCTAGTGCCCTAGGTTGTCAGTGAATGTGGTATGTCTTGTCTCTTAGTCAATGCCAGGGTGTACTGGACATGCCTACATCTACATACAGAGACATCATCAGGGGGTTCTTCCACCGAGTCCTCCTGTGACTTTGGCTGTGGTGACCTAGGCACTGCTGGGGGGCTGCATATCCCTTCTCTTTGCTGATTCTGCTGCAGCTGCTTGCACAGGATCATATTGTGCAGCATGGCACATACTGTGAACATATGTGCACATTTGTCTGGAGAGTACTGCAGGGCTCCACCAGATATACTGAGGCACAGGAACTGTGACTTCAGAAGCCCAAACACATGCTCAATGATATTTCTAGTTTTGGCGTGTGCCTCATTATGGCATTCCTCTGTGGGTGTGTGTGCATTTCTGATGGGTGTCATCATCCAGGGCTCCAGTTCGTAGCCAGCAGCCCTGCTAAATGGCAGTGTGGGATGCCCCCCTAGCAAACATCTGGTATAGCTGTGATGCATGCCAGATACGGCAGTCGTGATAACTGCTAGGTCCGCTAACACACACATTCATGATAATCCCCTAAGCATTGCGCATGAGCTGGCAGTTGATGGAGTGGTACCCTTTGTGGTTGATGTAGATTCTACCCTCCTCACCAGGTGGTTCCTTGATGTGTACATGAGTGCACTCTATGGCACCCAGTACCTCAGGATAGTGTGCTACATGGTAGAAGTGTTTCATATTGCTGGCCCTCACCTCAGCATTGAGGGGAAAAGAAATGTGCTCACTGGCATGTGGTAGTATAGCACCCAGGAAATGGTGGAGTACCCTGGATGCTGATGCCACTGAGACCCCCATCATGTCCCCAGTTGGTCTTTGAAAAGAAGTAGCTTTATCCTAAGGGCTACATGTACCTTTGTTTCCACTGGGATGGGTTCTTCCTCTGTTGGCTATGGGTCTGAGTCGAGGGTGACAGAGCTCAGTGAGTTCTTGTAGTATGTCCCTGTCCACCCTGTAGCACTTTAAAATCTCCAGCTCATGTAGCTTATGGAATGGTACCCTGGGCCTGAACACTCTTCTCCTTTTCTGTCTAGGATTATTTTCAGCAGCAGCAGCAGCATTGACTTCAGCATCTATCATATACAGATGTAGCAGACCTGCAGTCTACCTGCCTGATTTGCATGAGATTCACCTGCTTATGAGGTGAATTGCATGCCACGGAAGTGTCTGTGTTACAGCATGCATGTGAGCTGCTCAGCAGTGCTTACTGAATCTAAAAATGTACATGTCCATGTAAGCAGTGTGATGCAATGTCTACATGGAAAAAAATGTGTATCGTTTATTAAATTCCCCCGGTGTTTACATCTGCATGTGTGATATTTAAATACCTCTCAAAACTAAGGATTCAGTACATATCTAGTTTAGACATACTTATCTAGTTTAGACATTTTCTTTAAAAATTCAGTCTGTGAAACAGATTTTTTAATTTTGCATTCCTTGTAAAACTATTTTCATCTCTGTATATTTAAGTACTTTTAAGACCTTGTGATACTTATTTATACATTAGTTATTATCTGAGGAAAATTGGATTACTCAATGCTGTATTTATTTTTATTTGTTGAATGGGTTAGTCTTTAGGCAAATGTGGCCCAGGTTTAACATCTCATTCAAAGGACAACACTCTCTGCAATGCAGCACTTCCCATATACTGCACTGTAATTTCAGCAATCCATCTATTGCATGTATGCTGACAAGCTGGTGATATTGGTCTGTAAGTTAGCTATACTGCTCTGCGCATTATCACTTTTGTGTATTATTATTATTATTATTATTATTATTATTATTATTATTATTATTATTATTATTATTATTATTATTATTATTATTATTATTAATATTACATTTGATTATAGATCAAGAGTGGTATACATAAGTGTTATGTTGGTCCCTAGCCATATTTAAGATGGTGGCAGTATTACCTTGCCAGGACAAAAGCTGTGGGGAATTAGAAAATTCTACTAGTCTTCTCTAGGAATTGTGTGTGTGTGTGTGTGTGTGTGTGTGTGTGTGTGTGTGTGTGTGTGTGTGTGTGTGTGTGTCTACATATGTCTATATGTCTGTTTGCAATTGTCTGTCAAACTGCCAATTTCACATGCCAGTGAGCACATTCGTTTTCCCCTCACTGCTGAGGTGAGTGCCAGCAATATGCAACACTTCTACCATGTAGTACACTACCCTGAAGTACTGGTGCCATAGATTGCACTCATGTACACATCAAGGCACCACCTGGTGAGGAAGGTAGAATCTTTGTCAAAGACAGGGGGTACCACTCCATCAACTGCCAAGTCATGTGCAATGCCCATGGGATTATCATGAATATGTATGCTGGCAGCCCTGGCAGTTATCATGACTCCCATATCTGGCATGTATTACAGTTGTACCAGATGTTTGTTAGAAAGGCATCCCACAAAGCCATTTACTGGGGGATGCTGGCTATACCCTGGAACCTTGGATGATGACACCCATCAGAAATCCACACACACACATGGAAGAACACCATAATGAGGCACACACACAAACTAGGAACATCACAGAGTGTGTGCTTGGGCTTCTGAAGTCACATTTCCAGTCCCTTGATATATCTGGTGGAGCCCTGCAGTACTCTCTACCTATATGTGCACAGATGTTCACAGTATGTGCCATGCTGCACAATTTGATCCTGCAGAAACAGCTGCAGCAGGATCAGCAAAGGGAAGTGATATACAGCCCTCCACCAGTGCCTAGGTCACCACAGCCACAATCACAGGAGGACTCGGTGGAGGAACCCCCTGATGATGTCCATGTAGGCAGATGTAGGCAAGACCTGTACACCATGGCTTTGGCTAAGAAACAATGCATAGCACACTCACTGACAACCTAGGCCCTAGGGACTGACACCTTACTCCTACTCACATCAGGCAACCCAGTAATTTTGTACCTATCCATGTATTGGCTGTGTACTTCTTGCATCAGACATAGTCAGCCCTGAACTATAGTTCTGTCAACTGCTGCATTTGCGAGGTATGTCCCTAACTTACACACTACGTGTAAGGATTACATTAATATGGTAATGTATATATGGATCTGCTGCATTTATGCAAGAAAATATAATGGGCTATTTGGACACAAGTAACATCCACATTGGACTACAGTTACCCAGTCCACTAGTATGTGTTCCTTAATATTCACTAGGTCTCATGGTTGGAATATGCACTACATCAGTCAAGGGAGATGTTAAACAGTGGGGTCACATGATATTTGGACTACTGTGTATCCCAGCAGAACATGTGCTGTTGTTCCCACACACCCAACACAGTAATTTTCCCATATAACTACTTTAACTGTAGGTCATCAATCGTATATCAGCAATCCAGGCAATTTCACGTCAGTAACATAGACACAGATCACACATTGTATTTCTCACTTGACAGAGAAATAACAACGTACATACATATGCTGTTGATTGTGTGATGAAGGATTACCTTCTGTCTGGCAGCTTGGGTGGCTCAGTGGACTAGGTAAGTTAGCCTGGGTGATGCTGTTGATTGTTCAAGTCTGCAAGTATCCACATCTTTTGCATGTGAGGTATTATTATGTTGGTATTTTCACAGGCTGCCAGTCTGTGTGTGGTGTATCTGGTGTATCATTATGAACCTCTGTCACATATTATTACATCAGACAACTGGAGAATGCCATGGACATTTTGAGTGAAATGCAGTACTGCAGAAACAAGAGCAGATGTCACAAAATCCTGGACTGGAGTGCAGGTAGGTGTTGGCTGGATTCACTTTATAAGTACTGACAGTCCCACTGGGCATGCCCATACACTTTAACTGAGTGTAAACCCATTGCCCCTTGATCAAAATTGTTATGTATAGATTATAGATATGTCTATAAATACATACATGCATATGTGTATACATATCCGTCTGTCACTATCTCTCTCTCTCACATACATAGTATATCTATCTCTATGCTCTTTCTCTCTCTCTCTCTCTCTCTATATATATATCTATATATATATATATATATATATATATATATATATATATATATATATATATATATATATATATATATATATATATATATACATACACACATGGGTGCACTTCACATTCTTGAAATACTGAAATCTCAAATTTCAGTATCTCAAGACTTAAATATCAAAAGTTGCGCCAAACCCAGAAATGTTGAATCAGTGGTTCCAGTGGTGCACTGTATTAATGGATAGCTGGAGATTCAGGTAAGTGTTTATATTTTAAGGCTTTTGGGTATGGATTTTAGTGCATGTCAGTGTGTTGTCAATTTGTAGGTGTAGGTTATGGTATGTAGGTAAGAATGTGAGTATGTAAGTGTTGAGAATGGTGGTGTTTGTACGCATGTGATTTGTATTTGTGTGGGGGAAATGTAGAGTGTGCAGTGGTGGGTTTAATGTCTTTGTCTTTTAGTGCAACCTCTTAGATTTTATATATATATATATATATATATATATATATATATATATATATATATATATATATATATATATATATATAAGTAGCGGGGGTGTGGGGATGTTCAGCCTCCCACATGGGGGTGCAGGGGGCATGCCCCCATGCTTATATGTAGGGTAGGCTTGTGTGTTTGTGTTTTTGTGTTTGTATGTGTTTTGTTTGTTGTAGTGTGGGGAAGAAGGTGTATGTGTGTTTGTGTGGTGGAGGGTGTATTTAAAAGTCATGATTTTGAATTTCACCCTTTTGGGGGTTTGGTATTTTGAATTTTTGGCTTTATAGTCTCGAAATACTGAAATCTGAGATTTCAGTATTTTGAGATTATAAAGTGAATATATATATATATATATATATATATATATATATATATATATATATATATATATATATACATATGTATGTACATCTCAGTCTCTCCCCATATATGTACATAACACATATACATATCAGGTGCACACAGCTACATTTATACATACATCCCTGTTATATACAGAAATATGTGTGTGGATGGCTGTATTGTCCTACATTCCCTAATAATGGTGAGTAAAGCTGCTACATCACACATTAGCAATGTTCCTCAAAGGATCAAAAGTAAAGGCTCATCAGTACATAATGCACTTATCTACAGACCCATGTGCCTGCTAGATGTCACCACATAGACAGTAACAAGTGAGCAGGTGGTGTAATGTATAATTTTGTCTATGCCTGCATGGACAGGGCACATTGTTCCTGCCCACAGGCTTGCCCATCTAAGTGCAAACAGCCACATTTGACCTTACCAACAACAGTAGACACATAGGTAAGATGATAGTTATCTCACTGCTCAAATACTAGATGCAGATAACAGTAAGAAGCAATATCACTCTGCAGGCTATAGATGCTGTTCAACCCAAGCCTAGTTTGTTTTAATCTACAAGTTTTTTGCCTGCAATCACATATTAAGCAGACATCAGCCATGGTATGTGCGATAAGTATTGTGATTTATAGTGTGTAAGACTAGATAGGTAGAGGTTCTAATCTCACTCCAGGCCTCTTGGTGAGTGTGTGTATGTCCATATGGCCTAAATATGATCACATCAGTAACATAGAAAGATGTAGGGTTTTGCAGAATTTCATTTTCAGTACATGATGTGGCCCTTCAAATACCTGACCACTTCTAGGCCTGATAATGTCATCAAGCATCATATGTCCTAAACCAATAGTACTATCAGACATGAGGTGTGTTGCGTGCATCATATACTGTGATATGTAGTGTGTACCATTACATAGGTAAGTGTTCTAATCTACATACAGCCAACTTGCCCTATGTCTGTGCTGTGCCATGTCCTGTAAGCAGTAATTGGAAGTGGAGCTATCCTCAATGTAGCCATGTCTGCCTGTGTGGCTGTTAGAGCAATTTACATCAGCTTATGGAACCATAGGATGTTTGAACTACACTAGCATAATGGCCATACAGCCATCACAATCATAGACAACTGTATACCCTTAGTTACATGATCAGCGCATAGTGCCCCAGTCCAAGACGGATACAGGCAAAAACCCTGTGCTGAAATGATGGTTGCCCAGCCAATAATACAGATGGCATGTGCTGAGGTGCATTGAGGTGCTCTGCTTGCCATTAGCCAGAGTTCTGTTTCAAAGGTGGGTTAAAGTCTACTAGACAAATCTCTCCCACCAGCATGTATTACTAATGTTACATACTAGGTTAATATCCTTAGAGTGATTAATCCATGTACTATGCCACCTACAGATATGCAGCATTTACAATCAAGCACGGTCACACATTGCCCCATATACAAGGCAGAGATTACCTCTGAGAAGTCTATATGCCACAGGCTACAGTGACACTCATTTCAAACAATCGCCATTGAACACATGCTGAAGACGTGAAGTTCCCTTTTGAGGGATCATACTGTTGAGTGCAAGGGCCAGTACTGCTTGGAAAGGTCCATTACCAAATGGCCACTGCACTCAGATGATGGCATGCTGAGAAAAGAGTATACAAATTTTATGACTATGTCAATTATGGGTGATTGTGCCCTCAGCTATGACATATGATTCCCATCATACCACTGGGGAGACATATGGATCACAGGGACATTAGATGTCAACCTGTGTAGCCAGGTCTGTGTGCCCAGTTCTTTCACCCCTGAGTATGTACATCACATGTTGCGACTGCTGTGCTACTTACCAGGTATATAGGTGTTACTGATAGAACTGATACTACACATATATTTGCATGGAATTTATGGCCATTACTATGTCAACAGGCATTTGTTCATCGATACCCTCTTGATATTGACATAACTCACAGACTCCATGTGTGCTCACAGTTTGCTGGCATCAACCAACATTGTTAGCCACAGACATTCAGTATTCACTTGTATCATGGTTGAATAAATTCCAAGCAGTAGAGGACCAAGGACTAAGCCCATTGAACATGGCTGCTTACAGACCAGCTAATGGAGACAGATTTCCCTATGTTGAGTATGTCTGCTAGCAATGAGCCACTAAGTAACCCCTACAATGATAGTACCATGGATGCCTATGTGGATGTTTTGTAGATGATGCCAAAGTGGGGGATATAGTCAGACAGCTTCACTCAGTCCAGGTGGTTCTATGCCCTGATGTCCCCTCACTCAGGTCCTCGGTGACTGCCTCGGAAATGTCTGCCACATTTAACAGTCATGGTTTCCCTGTCAGACGTCCAAGTTGTGTACAGTCAACTGTGTGTATACCACATATATGTGTGCTGATCAGCTCCATGATGATTGCCCCAATGGCCATACAGATAGGGATACTCAGGCAAAGAGGTCTATAGTTCTGGTGGTCAGTGCATGCATCACCTCTGTACAAGGGTATAACAGCTGCCGGTGTTCAGTGAGCTGGGGTTCAGTCAGTGGTTTCAGTATGATTACAAGGTGCTCCCAATGGTGTTAGTAATCCATACCAAAGGATGCAGCCTGGGATGTTAGCATGTCCAATAGACGCAGTGTATCCTCCATAGAGAGGCCATTTACAACCTGCTCTGTAGATATGGAAGTTATGAGACAGGCTGTAGGAATGTCATGTGTCACATGTGGTGGGGACAGGGGAGTGAAGTTGACACAGACCATGTGGGACTACAGGTTAACCATGAGTACAGACCCATTCTATGTGGCTTAATTATGTATGAGATCACAGACAATCTGGGTCTGTCCTTTGAGGTTACACATGTAACTACACTGTACATTGTGGTTCTGCTTTGTATGGGTTGCTAATTTTGTCACTTACTGTGTCTACACAACATCACAACAACACTATGTGCTTGTTTTAGTAGAAGAGGTTGTGCCTCCATTTTGGAGGGGGGGCAGCCTCACCACAACTGTCACACAGCAATGTCCACCTCTTATTGTACAGCCTGATAACTGCAGTTGTCCACCAGGTCGGTTTGCTGTGCCATGAGAAGCCTGTGTTCCTCCTGTCAAGCACAACCAAGTTTATGCAGTTGTAATGCTGCTGGTATAATGCATGGGTGTAGAGCACTGCATACTTGCCTGTCCTATCAAAAGGGGGAGTTGCAAACAAGCTATGTAAACCATCCCACTGGAGGTAATAAATGGCTTTGATGAAATATATGTCTGTATTGTCTGCAAGAGAGGCTAGTGCTGGTAGTTTTAATGGCACTGATCTGTGGTCAGATTCCACCAGGAAGGATCTCACATTGGGGGCCTACAGTGGTCACCACCCGTATTGGTAAATACATGATGCAATACGTTGGTTCCCCTTGGAGCAATACCACAACACTGCTCTAGGGCATTGTAGTTAAGGATGTAGACTAACCTTTTGGTAACACAGCTGGTGGTCATTAATGCCACGACACACCATGGTGTAATGATATATCTTGAAAGACACACATACATACAAATATGCACAATGAGTGTCTGGATTCATGGAGCTAATGGAGGCCTAAAGCAGATGCCCTATGCTGACTGCCTTAAAAACTCCAGCTATACTCTGTCACATATTGTCTACTCTGAGGCAATCTCTGCTTAACATACAAGGCCATGTCAAACCCAGAGCTATTGGACATGCTACACTTAAAGAAATCCCAATCCCTCAGAGCCACATGCTCCAGGGATCTAAACCTTGTCATCACAATAAACAAAACATGCTGGAGGGATAGGTTCCTGACCCAGAGACTCCCCAGACTCTGGAATAGACTGCCCATACATGTCAAGCAGAGCGCCTCTTTGGCACTCTTCAAAAGGAACCTTGATGATTGGATGGGAGAAAGGAAATTCACCCAAGGGAGCACATCAGTTGCCCTGCTAGACAGGAGTCCAGGGAAGTAAATAGTGTGGGAAGAAATAGCCAGGGAATTGTTATGGCTAGGCTTGTATAGACCCTAGGGCCGATAGCCTAGTACCAACCTATGAACCTATGAGCTGCTCCTGTAGCTGGCTATTACTTGATTATTTGTCCTTCCAGTACTGAATGGCACATGCAGTGTCTCCAGGAAATCACAGTGTTTCACAAAATCTGGAAGCATATCTATCCTTAATGAGTATGTTTACACCACCTGCATTTCCTTGAACACTGTCATTGTGAGGTGTGAAGATGTGGATGGACATGTAGTCTGGTATTGCTGTGGTGCTATCCACAGCCTTGATCCAGATGTCCTTGACTGCACACATGTCTGCATAATCCAGGGTGGGATACATTCCACAGAGTGGGGTTCAGTGTTGCCATAATCACCGAGTAGCAGCATAACCATGATCTTGTTTAAAGATGGTGTTCTCATTGTCAACTTATCCCAGAACAGTGCATCTAAGATGCATTGTGGGAGTGTCAGTAGCCATGGCCGGTACTCCAAATCCCCGGGTTGAGAGATGAACACCATCACGTTGATGTTCATAGGTTCATAGATTCATAGTTTAGTACTAAGCTGACTGCCCTTGTGAGCTATTTTAAGCCTAGCCAATTATCCTTGTGAGACTCAAACCCTGCACCTTGTATTTGTATGGCAAACACCTTAGCCATTAAGCCACTCTTCCAACCACAGACATGTAGTAGATCCCCTGACAATGAAAGCACATGTTATGGCAATTATTGACTTCCATCACTTTCTGTGTGTATGGAGCCATCATCCTAAATGAGGGTCAACTGCAGCTGAAAGGTATGCATATACCCGTGAGAGACGCAGACTGGCTAGGCACAGTCATGCGTCTGCATGCAGGCTGGTGACATACTGTATGCCCTTAATCATACACACCTGCATGAACTATCATGTCAACATTATGTTACCTGATATCCCTTGATTTGTAGCAATGTGTGTTAAGGCATATTGAGTCAACCCACATACAGCTATCTGTGATCGTTCCCATATGTAGCCACTTGACACAGATATCAATCTGTCTCACAATGTAATCTCCTCTGACTAAGAGGTGTGATTTTGTATTTTGCCTCAGGTGCTTGACCAGTGAGAGACTGGCACATGACTGTGCACTGCAGATTCAGGATTTTCTCAGGTATCTGTTTGGCAATGTGTCTGGTAAGGAGCTGCACACACGCATGTGTATGATGTGGGTGTAGGTGGTGCAGGATTTGAGCTGTGCATGTTGGCATAATGCTCATTGTGATATGCAATGACTGCTGTTGGAGACATCATGGCAGCAAGGTTTGAAATGCACTCACATCTGTCGCATGCTGTGTTTGTGTGTCATAGGAATAGAGGGGTGCGGACACCCCCAACATCTTAGCACCAGGTCCTGTTAAGGTAAAATCATGCTATCACACCCTTAGGGTTGACAGCCTGATATACAGTGTTTGTAGGCACACCTTGCAGTAAAAATGTGGATGCCAGTGCATGCATAGATGACTTGTTCAACTTTTCTGACATTACATTGGCCTTGCAAGTGTATGATGAGTGTCAAGTGACTAGACAGCACACTGGATGTTGTGTGCCATGATGTGGGAACACAGATATGTTTTGGGTACATAACTGTACAGTATGATATGCCTACGACATGTGGTAGGTGGACAGACATTGGCCAATGTTGGTCAGTCTGCTGCAGTAGGCCTCACAGCCATGTCATGCAGATATCCACCGGTATTCTGTTGAAGGACATGATGCATGACTAGCTGTGAAATTGTCACCTACGATGGCTTACCGCCAGTGAGTTGATTGTTACAGTAAGACTTGACATTTATGTCAATGGACATTGTACATTATATTGTGGAGCTACAGCAGTGCTACTAATCCCAATCTTGTCAGTTCCCTACTGACATACCACCAACCCTGGAACAGACAGCATAACACATGCACAATCCAACTGATTGCCCAGGTTGCTAATCAAGGCATCTGCCTGGAAAAGGGTATGTGAAGACTACAGAACCTTTTATGATGTGGGACAGTTACGTGGATGAACAAACAAGCTGTGCTCTGCTTGTCATCATGGGCTTCATAGTAACATTTTGCATGTGATGACAGAAAACATATCAGAGCATGATATCCTATGTGGCAGTGGTGTCAATGAAACCAGCAATAGTAGTTACTAGCAAATGGCAATTTCATGGACTCACATGCTTAACACAGTCTTTACAAGACAATTATGTCCTTCCAGTACACACTATTTGGGTAGTGTCCCAACTGCAGAATACCTGTGTAAAACCCCCACCATGCCTTCAAAGTGTAAACATATGACACTTCCCATATGTTTACCTGGGCTCTCTACTGGCACCTTGGATGACTCTCTTCTTGGAACATGCTTGAAGCAACTGCAATACTTAGTTGCACAAAGGACAGCTAGCATGTAGTGCCAAGCAGTGTCCCCAGATCTCTGACTCATGTGACATGAAATGCCATGAAACGAGTTAGCATGGATACAAGCAGTAACACTGTCATGCACCTACTGATTCTGTATCACACACTGTTATGCTCAAGGCCAAATCATGCCTACAGACTCTAACTGGTAGACCCCATTGAGTGTTACACTATGGATTATGGGAATATTACTCACTCTACCTATGATGGCCTGACAAGGTGTTTGACAATATTGAGCCAGCAGGCTTTGCTGGAAACTGTGTAGGTTATCTAGAGAGTGTTACATCAGTTGGTGGCTAGGCAAGTGTCTGACAGTCATAATCTGGGAAGATAGCATTGAATGACCTACGTTGCAATGACACCAGTCACCAATGGATTTCCCCATTTATCATTGATGGCATAATTCTTCTAGCCATTTCCTCTCTGTAGTCACAGCCACTGTCAGTGCCCTTTGACTGACTGCATTAACAGGTGATTGCATATCAGGAGCAGTCACTGAGGCCCACACAGAACCAACAATTATCCAGGATGGTTTGAGACACACATTTAGTTGTTGTCTGAGCCACTGACAAATACTAAATGACAATGACTGCACAATACTATCCTTTGGAAAGTCATCCACCCCTGGAAAATATAGTAGTGTCTGCACACCACACACAGTTGAGCCATTACTCATGGACTTATGGACACAGAGAGTAATGTAACCTTTGTCTGTCACTGGTTGGTAAGATGTGTTGATGCATTTAATGTTGTACAATCTAAACAGAAAAGTCTGTGATGTAACTACAAGACTGTCACTGCTAAACTGAATGTGGCACTCATCACACCTATCATTATGTACAATGGCACCTTTGCTATGTCATTACATAAGCATCCCTTACAACTGTAGCTGTCACACAGGTTTCATGGTACATCAATACACATTGCAGGTAACATGTCCTATGGAGTCTGTGTCATGACCATATGTGTAGTCTATCTCATAAATGCTTTGGAGAGGATGTGTATGGCTACCATACAGGGTTTCAGATCCCACTGTGTAGCTCCCATGTATCCATGACAGGGCTAACACATGTCTTACATGTTCTACCCATCTACACCATCAATGGGGTATAAATAGTACATGCTGGAGAGACAGGTATGTAACACAGGCAGTATCCACCATATGTAACAGGCCCCCCCATGCATGTGAAGTACACATCTGCTGTGACACACATCATGTTCAGGTTACACCATGGGATGCATAACAAGACAATCATAGCTGTTGTTGGACAAATGTCTGTACTGGAATTTGTAGATGGGTCATCTCCAGCACCACAGCTTGTAGATTTGTTAGCTCCCAAAACCCTGGTGACACTTATCAAGGGTATCAGACATTTTGAAAAAACAGAAAAAAACAAAGAAATACTTGCTCAAAAAATTAAAAGCTAAGCTGGGCAGCTGAAATCCCCACTGAAGTTGCAGAATGCTTATTCAAGCCAAAAGAAATGGTCTAAATGGTCCAGGTGCAAAAAAGCAGCTTTATTAAATCCACATACAACGATTTCTGGATTTGATAAAGCTGTTTTTTTGCACTTGGACCAGCATAAAATATTTGTCAGTAACCATTACAAGTGGCATAGCAAAACAACAATGCTTTACACAAGTGCATATTAATTTATATAATTACCATGTGCATCAGGCACACAGCTTCACTTCTCAGCATCAATGCCAGGGATGACAGGGATGTGGCACAGGTATTATCGCTTGCATAGGGCATTGTGTGGCAGTGTAAAAGGCCTAGGCTGACCCAAAAGGTTGACAGCATGTGTGTGAGTCAGGAAGGTAAGCAGATAAGATGGACCATGGAAATGTGCTGTGTGTGTCTCTAGGTGACCTGCATTTGACATTGATGTGTGAGAGTGTGTGTGCATCTGTGTGTGTGTGTGTGTGTGTGTGTGTGTGTGTGTGTGTGTGTGTGTGTGTGTGTGTGTGTGTGTGTGTGTGTGTGTACACAGTCAAGCTCAGTGCTAGCAATATATGTGTGTATGTTGGACAGCTTTGAACCATGCATGGTAGAGCTGACAGTTCACCGTCTCCCGGCCCAAACATGGGAACTGGCTCTTCCAGGAGTTGCAATGGCACATCCATGCCCAAGGTCGAAAGTGGTGCTAGTACCTGATGATGGCTGGTGTCTTCTGGAGCTGTGTCCTCCACAGGAGTGCCCAGGACAATGAGGCCATGGCCTACCATGTCTTGGTGTGGACAGCACACTCCTGTTTGCAGCACTGGATGTACTGCCACTACGGGAGCAGGATTGTGCAAAGCCACGTGGACTGTCAACAGTTGAGGTTGCTGACGTACATCCACAAAGCTGACACTCAACTTTAACCACACGTTCAAGCACAGATACTGTGTGTTCCAAGACAGACACTGTCTCAGCCCACCCTCTTTCCACTGCCTCAGTGAACCGATACAAGGTGTCACCAATGCAATGGAGGCAGTCACATATATCAAACTGTGCTGCATCCATAACATTGAGCATACATCTGGAGTTCTTTTCAGAATGTGCCTGTGCCCCCATGATGGCTCAAAACATATGCACAGTGAACCATGATGTGATACCTGCAACAGGTGGTGGAAGGACAGAAGGCATCCTACATGCACCCCTATCAATCTGCCTGTGTGGAACCTCACCAGTTCTCTGGATATGACCAGTGTTTACACTCACCGGAGCCATAGTTACCACACTTTCCTGTTCAATGTACCCACCCACCGATTGTCCAATATCTGTGGCCTCTGGGGACTGGGTATGTGTAGGCACACTGACTGTGTGCAGTGACAATGAGGGTGGAAGAGGGATGTCAACCTCTGGGACAAATTCAGCCCCTGAAACTCCCACCTGTGCCTCACCATGGCCACCATCATCGTCAGAGTCTAAAGAGACACTGACACCAGGTTGTGTAGGGGACAGAGACCAACCCCCCTGGTCATCTGCGATAATAAAGGAAAAAGCAGTACATTAATACCTACATTAATATGCTCTGCAGTACCATGTTGTAATATATGTATAGCTATATACACTGTTGGCACTATTACAGACCAGCTGAAACCCCAACCTCATATAGTAGGACAAGAGGACATTACTTTTCCCACAAACAGCTTTAGTTACTTGTAAATAAAAGCTGTTTCCACAGCAATATCATCAATAACAATAAGTTACACTGTTGACATTTGTGAAGACTCTGCACAGTTGACACATATGACAGTCTGTAATGTCCTTACAATAATATCACATCTATCAGCGTGCTCACACCTACAAGTCATAGGTATGAATCTAACGTGTACAATCAGAAAATATCTTTGCAGTTGGCAATCATGTTTACAGTACAGCAATCCAAGCAGTAGGCCTGGGATAACAGTTTAGGGAATACATTGCTGTAAATCTACATCTATAACAAAACAGTGTTGTGCTTACCAGGAGCAGGACCATGGCCTTGTCCGATACTTGATGGATCTGGATCTGTGAAAAGTTGAGGGAAAGGTAATGTCAGTACTACCATATGTTGCACAACAACAAGGTAATACATCCATATATTTCACATTTACAGTAGCTACTGTGTTAATTGTTATATTTGTCAACATCTGAGCTCGAGTCAAACTGCAGTTAAACCTTTCTCATCACAAAGAACAGAGAGCTGACACCTAAGTAAGAGTATGTACACCTTGACACACTGAATGCTGCTGTATTGCAATGGTGATCAAACTAAGCTTACTTGCATACTCCTCCATCATGGAAACTGTAGCACCCACATCCACGATGTATGGTGTGATGGATGTCAGGGACCTGTCATGTGTGCCTAGGTTCACCAGGAATTCCTCCGTGGCTGAGAGTGGTTGTTCCTCTGCAGGCCCTCCACTGGTGATGCCATGATCCATGGGTAAATATGCTGCTCTTCTGTGTGCAGCATTGATCTTGTCCATTGCACAGTGTTGATCATGCTCTTATGTCCTGCTCTGATGACTCGTGGCATTCACGTCACGGACAAAGTCAGTCCACAATGCTCCCCGCTGTTCCCTGTTTTGCCTCCCCCTGAACAGTAGGAGTTCATGGTGTTGCTGGAGGCCTTCATGTATAATATTTATTTATTTATTTTTATTTATTTTACATTTGTTGACCGGGCTAGTCTAACTGGATATATGTCCATTTTCAGTAGAGGCCCAGGGAGATAAGCTCCGAGGAAACAAACAAAATCACATATACAAAAATTATTGTATACAATGAACATTGCAGGTGCAGTACAGAGAATAATCAAAGAGGTCATTCGTTCATAACATAGTGCAAAATATACAGATATAATTAGTACAATACAAAATGTAGTTGCAATACATCATAAAGAAAAAGATGGTAGCTGAATTCTACAATATATTAGTGTACAAGTAGTCAGAGAGAAAAAGTAGGAGCTGAAATTATACAATATATTAGTAATAGTCTCCTTAATGAGATTCTGAAGATGTAAGTAATAGTACAGAAGGACAAGGTAAGTTGTTATTAAAAAAAGGAACTTGATTACTGAGAAGAGGAGGGTAGGTTGAACCAAGTAAGAAGAGCTAGTTGATCAGTCAGGTTTAGTGCAGGGGCACAATCAGTGTCTTCTAAAGAAAAGTTTCAATTTGGTTTTAAAGAGTGATACAGAGGGAAGAGAGGAAAGTTTGTTAGGAAGAAGGTTTCAAGATTTTCCAACAGTATTAGAGGAAAGAGAATCCCCAGCCCTGTTGTTTGATTTACAAATATTTACAAGAAGTTTATGTGATGATCATAAGGTCTTTAGATTGTTGTAGGGGGTAATGAGGGTAGATAGTATATGGGTATTGGTAGGTTGGTAAAGGGTTTTATGGGCAATGGTCAGTTGGTGGAATTTAAGCTGATTTTGTAATTCAAGCCATCCTAGCTGCTTTAGATTAAAACAGTGGTGGGTTCTGAAAGGGTTACCTGTAGCAAATCTGGCTATGTTATTGTAGGAGTTTTCCATTTTATTAAGGTTGTTTTTAGAGAGATTAGTATATATGGGTGAGGCATAGCGTAGAGTAGAAATTAGATGGGTATGAGCAATAGTTATTCTAGCTGCAGGAGAGAGGAAGAGTTTGATCCTGTAGAGAGAGCCTAGTTTACTATTAACAGATTTTAGAGTATTGTTAATATGGGTGTTGAAGTTAAGGTTGTTATCTATGCTGATACCTAGTAGTTTGGTAGTTGGATTTGGGGATATGAGAGTACCATTACTGGATGTTACTGTGAAGTCTATTGGGAGGGACTTACAAGTAGGAGTAAAAAGGAAGAGTTTCGTTTTGTTGGGGTTCAGATGGAGACAGTGCTGTGTAAACCATTGTTCAACTGTGTTAAACACATATTGGGTAAGGGAGTAAAGTTCAGATATAGATGTGGCTGAGCATATAAGTGTGGAATCATCTGCATATTGTATGCATGTAGCTTGGGGGATTGTTAGATGAAGGTCGTTGATAAATATAGAAAGCAGGAGAGGTCCTAATATGGACCCTTGAGAAACACCAATGTTAACGGGCAGATGGGTAGATCCAATGTTATGCCAAAATACAGCCTGTTGTCTGTTATCTAAGTAGGACTGGAACCATTTTATAGCTAGTGCATCTAGTGACAGGAATTTGAGGATATTTATAAGTATCTAGTGATTTATCATACCGAATGCCTTAGACAGATCTATAAACAGTGCAGTGGAAAGCATATTGAGGTTACGGTTTTTGTTAATACAGTCAGTAAAGGAAAGGAGGGCAGTAGTAGTGCTATGGGAAGGTCTGAAACCATGTTGAGAGTTTGAAAGTAAGTTATTTTAGATTAGGTGGTCTAGCAATTGTCTGTGGATGCATTTTTCCATGATCTTTGCTAAGGGAGAAAGTAGGCTATGGGACGGTAATTGGAGAGTTCAGTAGAGTTCCCACCCTTGTGAAGGGGGATAATATGGGATACTTTCCAGATTTTAGGAATGTGTCCTTCACTGATGGTTCTATTGATGAGAATGGAAATGGGATAGGCGATGGATTTGGCTGCCTTTTGTAGATATTCAGTGGGTACTTGGTCTGCTGAAGGAGTGCACTGTTTCAGTTTTTGGATAATGGTAAGAATATATGTTGTTGGGACTGGTTGGAAGAGAAATGGAGGGGATGGGTTAGAGTTAGAGTTGGATATAGTTAAGTTCTGAGTAGATAACTGACTGGCAAGAGTTTGAATGGCCTCAGTGAAAAAGGTATTAAAGGCATTAGCAGTCTGCTTGGGATTCTCCTGGTCTATGCCTTGTGGGTTTGGTGTGATGGATTGACATGGGTGTATTTAATACTCACTCAGATCTTTTGTGGTTTATTATGGTGAGTCTGCTGGAATTGTAGGTAGTAGTTTCTTTTGTCAAACAGTATAGCTTTTTTAGTTTAATTTCTCAGCTGTCTGAAGTTTTGTTGGTCTACTGGGTTTTAGTTAAACAAGATTTATTCCAGTATTTATTTTTGAGATGGATTTTTTGCCTGGTTTCTTTTGAAAGCCATGGGACAGATTTGGTTCTCATTCTAATAGAGCGGGTTGGTGCATGGTGGTCTAGTATGGCTATGAAGTTAGAATTAAAGTAATTAACAGCTTCCTCTAGTGTGAGGTATTTTAAGGGAGACCAGTTACATGCTCTTAGTTCTCTCTGGAAGAGATCGGGGTTGAAGTTTTTCTTGGTTCTAATTGTCCTAGATATGGTTGGATTAGGTAGATTGGATTTAAGCCTGATGATGTAGGTTAGTGAGTGGTCATTTACATAATCAGGGAGGGTTCCAGCTTCATATGGCTGGGGATGATTATTTGTGAGAATGCAATCTAAGGTACTTTCTTTCTTATTAGGCTTGTTTATCCTGGTAGGGGAGGTAATGGTTTGAGAAAAAAAAAAAAGGTTAATATGGCTAGTAGGGTGGCTACTGCTACAACACTTCCAATCAATGTTAAAATCACCTAGGATTATGGTGTCTTGGGGTAAAATTTGGGATAACCAACAAAGGATAGTTTCTATGGTGGCAATGTTATTACCAGGAGGAAGATAGATACAGATAATATAGATGGATTTGAATGTGTTAAGTTGAAGCTTGATAATAAGAATTTCAGCGTTGGAGTCTTGCGGTGGTTTATAGTCGTAGGTAGTAATCTGTAACCCAGATTTAAATAGGATAGCTACACCGCCACCCTTTTTGGTTGCACGGTCAAGTCGCAAAATATTATAACTGGGTGGGATGACTTCATTGTCTTTAGTAACAGGTTTTAACCAAGTTTCTGTTAAACAAAGAATGTCAAAGGAGTACACTTCCAAGAGAGCATGGAGTTGTGCAACTTTGTTATTAATGCTATGTATGTTGAGGTGAGCTAATAAGAGTGATTTAGGTGATTTGATAAGGGAATGGATAGTAGAGGGGTTGGGGTTGAGGATTTGAGTCGTAGTAGCAGTTGTTGGGCCTGGGTTTGGGTGAATGTCTCCATCTTTTAAAGAGAAGAGTAGTATTTGAAGTCTAGCATTTGGGAATTTACTATATAGAGGTAGAGATTTTCTGGGATTGGGAGAGTCATATCTAATATGGGCTATCCTATGGTATTTTGCTAGTAGATAGCTGGGTGTAGATGTTATGTTAACATGGTTAGTGAAAATAGATAGAGAAGGAGAGTTAGTTTATTGAGGTAGAGAAGGTATGGATATAATGGGTGTTCATAGGAGTTTAGCAGGTAAGCTAAAGTTAGAGGTGGTAGAAGTGTAAGTATGAGTAACCTCTGTAAGAGGGCTGGGGTGGGTAGCTTATACATCTGGAAGGGTAAGTTGTTAGGTTGCTGTTATAGGCTCATAGGTATACTATATGTGGAAAAGAATAGGTGGAGGGTGTGGTGGGAGAGATAGGGAGTGGTAAGTGAAAAGAGGGAATTGGAGTAAAGTGGCCAGTAGTGAAGGGTTTGGGATTGGTGGAAGAGGAACAGGGTGTAGTTAGATGGTATAAGAGTAGGACCCCTGGGGGGTGGGAGGGATTTGGTGGTAGGGTAGGGGAGCGGATTGAGCACGCAGGGTGAATGGAGCGGGTAGAGACAAGTGAAGGAGAAGCTAGAGAAGAAACTATCAGCAATGCTATTAACTGAAGGAAAGTTAGGCAAGTCAGGAGTGGGAAAGATCAGAGATAAAACAAAAGTCTATGAGAAAAAAAACAGGTGGGTGTAAACAGTTGAAGTAAAGGGTAAGTGAGAAAATAAGAGCAGGTCTAGGACTTAAGAGATGTAGTGTAATTACAGAAGAAATACAGAGGGATAAGCAGGAGATATAGGATGGGATAAGGATGCCACCTAGTGGGCAGATCTAGTATTGCAGGTATGTAAGGGAGCTAGCTGATTTAGAGCTAGGGAAGGAGTGATAGCTAGTAAAGGGGGTTATTATAAAGTAGAAGAGGTTTGTTGGATACAGGGTAGATAGGAGGGGGGTAAAGGCTGCTGGCTGTTCAGGCTCATAGCATACTTTAGAACCTCTGAAGCAATAGTAGACAGTAGTCAGCTTTACAAGCAGGACAACCACACACTTTCCTGCTTCCTTGAGAGAGGGTGCAGGGAAAATTAGGCTGTTAGATGAGACTGCAGGTATTTTGATAGGGTCCTTTGTCACCAGGTAGGTAAGTTCTTAGAGACTATATCAGAAACAGCACAATTGGGAGCAGGGTACTTTAGGGAGAAAGAGAGACAAATGTGGAGAAGAGAAAAAAAGAGTTTGCACATAGCAGGTAGTTATGGCAATTAAACAAATAAAAAAGCTTTACATGAAGATGCAATTAATAAAGTAGCTTATATTCATGCCCTTATTTTTGAAAGAAGCTATTGGAATCACTTTTAACCTCATTAATATCATTCTCCAAATCCATGAAAGGTGCACAGCATCTTGGGTACATGTTTTCTGAAAGAAAACAGAATCGGAACACATGTCAAGATCACATACATGGAAGTATACTATGTAAAGATACTGCAAGACCAGAATGGCTGGAAGTATCCATTGCTTGATCACACATGTAATATTCCACAGTGTGCAAACATACTAAACAGGTATATACAACTAATATACTAGCAATAGTCAGCTATTCCCATGTGTGCCATGATAGATACTGCTGTATGATCATACACCTAACACTAAAGTCTAATGTAGTGTGTCACCCTAGGGGCTACCCCCCTAATAATATGTCAAATCAACAGTGCCAAACAAATAGCAGTGTGCTATTACAACAACTATAAAGCGACAGTCACATGGAGACCAGTGTGCCACATTGACAAAAAGCATTTCACCCTTGATGTATTGCATGTCCTCTGTAGGTATTTCTTGTATAGGTACAGGATGGCACAAACGATATCCCAGCTGGAACAGGTCACACTTTCACCATTTAATAAATAATTCCTCGATAGTACAATGATAAAATGATAAAAAAGTAAAAACAGTTTCAAATGAACAATGGTTGAGCGCTTTCATCTGTCAATCACAGATTTCTTCAGAACCACCATTTTATTCCCTACACTTATATATTCCAATTTGGCCAAAACTTTTATTCCAATTTAAAATTTAAAGACACACTGATCATGTTGATTAAATTAAATAAAACTTCCCTAGCATGTTGAATAATGTGTAATATAATTCAATATATAATCTATTAATTTAATTTTATATTAATTATTAATTGTAAAAATACAAAACCACATACATGTGCTAAAACAGCGTTATAAAACACACACATAATATGAATTCTAACATAAATAACTATCACACCTAAAATTCATCATATTTTTAAAAAACAAAAACATGGTGTAAAAGTAGTATAATAAACATATGATATCGGAATTCTAATGTGAGGTTGTAAAAACTATGCTAAACTTAAAAAAGGCTTAATACTGATGAAATCATTTATCCCTGGTGACCTCACTGCGTCCGTAAACATTTGCCATTTACTCTCCTTTTTAGCTAACTCGTCCTTAATATTACCCCCTCTAGTGGTTATAACAACCTGGTCTATAATGGTAAACTTAAAACTATGTGTCTCACCTTTCGATACTATGTGTCTACATAGGGCATTCTTTTTGTCTTTCTTTTTTATACAGTACATATGGTCGTATATACGACGTTTCAACTGTCTCTCCGTTTTCCCTATGTAGAATGCAGGACATACCTCACACGTAGCTAAGTATACCACAAATTTCGTATTACAATTACCTGCTCTTCCCTTAATATATGTCCCATTTACATTTTTTAATTTAATTTCTTCTTTTTCATTGATGTATCTACATTGTTTACATGCACCACATTTGACCGTAGCTTTTTTCTTATATCCATCATTTTGCATGTTAACTTCAATCATCCTTTTCAAGTTAGGTCCTGTTTTGTAAACGAATTTTGGGAATGTGCCTAATTTCTGTACTATTTTTTCATCCATAGTAATCAGTTTCCAATGTTGGATAATAATATTCTCAATGTATTTTACTACAGGAGAGTACATTAACACACATACCCTATGAAATTGGTCCTTTTTTACATCCATCTTTTGAACGATGGGATTTCCTAATATAGGTTTATATTTTCCTTCCCATTCAGAGCTGATATACCCGGCTACATCTCTCAATAAATGTACCGGATATCCTCTGTCTCTGAACATTAGCTCGATACAATGCACCTCATTTAACATTATTTCCTTTGTAGAGGACATTCGAGCCGCTCGTACGCACTGACCCTTAAATATGTTTTTAAACACATGTTTGGGATGATTGCTACTAAACTCCAAATAATCATTCGAAAACGTGTCTTTTCTGTGTATGCGAGATGTGAAACCAAGATCTCCATGTTCTATATATGTGTCCAAATACGAAATACCTTTGTCACTATAGTTGAATGTAAACTTTAAAAAATCTGTAGTATGGTTAAGATACTCAATGAACTTTCCTATTGAATCAACAGGACCATCCCATAATACAAATATATCATCCAAAAATCTTGTGTAGAACTTGATATATTTAAAATGTTCACATTTAAACACATATTCAGTCTCCCACTCTAACATAACCAAATTCGCAAATATTGGAGCACATGAAGCCCCCATAGCAACTCCTGTGGTTTGTTTGAAAAATTAATTTTCATAATAAATGTAGTTGTGGTCCAGAACTAATCCCACCATGTCAGTAATGAGATTTATCCTGTCCCACTCAAAAGTAGAGTATTTTCTTAGACTGTTGCAAAAATATTCAAGTCCAACCTCCTTCGGAATACTTGAAAAGAGATCTATCACATCTATGGTGACAAAAATGAGTCCCTTATTCCAAATTTGGGGGGTGAGTGAACTCAGAAACACCCAAGAATCCTTAATCAAATGTGGTACATTGTTGTAAACCGGCTTGACCCATCTATCTATTGCTACTCCTATGGGGAAGGTTTTGGATTTGCTTCCCGATATAATGGGTCTAAATGGGGGTTTCTGTAGGTTTTTGTGTATTTTTGGGATACCTACAATGGTGGCTAAAGTAGGATATCCCACTTTCAGAAATTGATAAGTCTCTTCAGTTATTCTGTGATCAATATAATATTCTTCTAAGGCAAGTTCTATACGTTTGTATCCAATGTTTATTTCATTCAGAGAAATGGCTGCATATTTGCCAGATTCATATAAAATATCATATATTTCTTTAATGTAGTCAAATTTGTTGAAAAGGACTACACCTCCCCCTTTGTCGGGTTTCATGACCCTCACTTGTTGATTATTACTCAAAATGTCCAAACATGCTCGCTCACCTGTATTCAGGTTGTCATCCCTCTCTTTGCATTTCTTTTTGTTAATCCTGTCTGTTCTGTAAAAAGTATAGATGTCTTGGCTTACCATCTTTTCAAAACTTCCTATAAATCGGATTGCTGGTGGGTATATAGGTGCTCTTCTTTTTAAGAATATGACTTTTCCCTGTGTTGGCAATATCCCCATGGTTATGGTAAATTTCACTGTTCTCAAACTGGATGGCTAAATTCAATCTACAACAAAACAGTTTGAGTTCAGTGATGGTGTCAACTAAGTTAAATTTCATAGTAGGTATGAATTTCATCCCCTTGGAAAATAGCTTGTAAAAATCTTCAGGTATGTCAAAATTTGTGTAATTGAATACTTTGAAGCCCTTGTATGAAGAAATGATATTGTTTTTCTTACACCCCAACAATTCCAAGTCCTCCCTTTCCACCTTGACAATTACTGTAGTAAAAATAAACATATGGGTGCTACTGTCAGTGAACATTTAGAGTGTTTTTTAAAGGACAACTATGATTTTATGAAATATGACAAGCTAGATGAATTTAAGAGAATTGATAGTGTGGTTGATCTTTATAAAAAAGGAAATTCAGGAATTATTAAGGACAAAATATTTTTATTGGGTAAAAAGCTTTTATCTATAAAGAATCTAAAAATAGAAAATGCATATTTTACCAAATGTATTATTTTGAAAATTGTACCAAAGGGTATTAGATTTTTTAAAATACCATTAGGGGTTGATTTAAATTCAGTTACCATGAATGAATTTAATTTATTATTTGACAGTTTCGGCTTTGAATACATGGAATTATTAATTAAGAAAAATGATGAAAAAATATCATTATTAATTCAGGATGTAGAAACACTTAACCAGGACATTGTAACTGATGAATCTTTCACTCAATGGATTGCATTATATGAGAAACAATATACACAAGCTGACCAGAAGGCACGTGACATTCACAATAGAAAAGGGAGGAAAATTGTCAGGGACTTGGATCAATACTCTCTTAACAGAGCATATATTTGGCCCAAGGCTAGACAAGACAAAGAAAGAGAAAAGAGTGGACACCATAGATTCGAAGAAGGTGTTAGTGAAAGAGGGATATACACAGACAGAGTTATTCCTCCTTCAAAAAACATGGGCTCAGCATGGAACAGGAGAAAGAGATAGCAGTTCAAGATGTTTTTGAGCACGAAACAATTCACATAACCACTCCCATTCAGGATACCTACAATGATCAGAAAAATATCTCTAGGGACAACAAACAGTTAGACACAATTGTTGAAGAAGGACAGTCAGAATTTGGAGTAGAAAAGGAACAGACCGAGTCAGTAACTGAACAGCCAGAGGTGGAAAGGGAGGACTTGGAATTGTTGGGGGGCAAGAAAAACAATATTATTTCTTCACACAAGGGCTTCAAAGTATTCAATTATACTAATTTTGACATACCTGAAGATTTTTACAAGCTATTTTCCAAGGGGATGAAATTCATACCTACTATGAAATTTAACTTAGTTGACACCATCACTGAACTCAAACTGTTTTGTCGTAGATTGAATTTAGCCATCCAGTTTGAGAACAATGAAATCAACCAAAACTATGGGGATATTGCCAATACAGGGAAAAGTCATATTCTTAAAAAGAAGAGCACTTATATACCCACCAGTAATCCGGTTATAGGAAGTTTTGAAAAGATGGTAAGCCAAGACATCTATACTTTTTATAGAACAGACAGGATTAACAAAAAGAAATGCAAAGAGAGGGATGACAACCTGAATGCAGGTGAGCGAGCATGTTTGGACATTTTGAGCAATAATCAACAAGTAAGAGTCATGAAACCCGATAAAGGGGGAGGTGTAGTCGTTTACAACAAATTTGACTACATTAAGGAAATATATGATATATTATATGAATCTGGTAAATATGCAGCCATTTCTCTGAATGAAATAAACATTGGATATAAGCGAATAGAACTTGCCTTAGAAGAATATTATATTGATCACAGAATAACTGAAGAGACGTATCAATTTCTGGAAGTGAGATATCCTACTTTAGCCACCATTGTAGGTATCCCAAAAGTACACAAAAATTTACAGAAACCCCCATTTAGACCCATTATATCGGGAAGCAAATCTAAAACCTTCCCCATAGGAGTAGCAATAGATAGATGGGTCAAGCCGGTCTACAGTAATGTACCACATTTGATCAAGGATTCTTGGGTGTTTCTGAGTTCACTTACCCCCCAAATTTGGAATAAGGGACTCATTTTTGTCACCATAGATGTAATAGATCTTTTTTCAAGTATTCCGAAGGAGGTTGGACTTGAGTATTTTTGTAACAGTCTAAGAAAATACTCTACCTTTGGGTGGGACAGGATAAATCTCATTACTGATATGATGGGATTAGTTCTGGACCACAACTACATTTATTATGAAAATGAATTTTTCAAACAAATCACAGGAGTTGCTATGGGGGCTTCTTGCGCTCCAATATTTGCGAATTTGGTTATGTTAGAGTGGGAGACTGAATATGTGTTTAAATGTGAACACTTCAAATATATCAAGTTCTACACAAGATTTTTGGATGATATATTTGTATTGTGGGATGGTCCTGTTGATTTAATAGGAAAGTTTATTGAATATCTTAACAATACTACAGACTTTTTAAAGTTTACATTCAATCATAGCAACAAAGGTATTTCGTATTTGGACACATATATAGAACACGGAGATCTTGGTTTTACATCTCGCATACATAGAAAAGACACGTTTTCGAATGATTATTTGGAGTTTAGTAGCAATCATCCCAAACATGTGTTTAAGAACATATTTAAGGGTCAGTGCATACGAGCGGCTCGAATGTCCTCTACAAAGGAAATAATGTTAAATGAGGTGCATTGTATCGAGCTAATGTTCAGAGACAGAGGATATCCGGTACATTTATTGAGAGATGTAGCCGGGTATATCAGCTCTGAATGGGAAGGAAAATATAAACCTATATTAGGAAATCCCATCGTTCAAAAGATGGATATAAAAAAGGACCAATTTCATAGGGTATGTGTGTTAATGTACTCTCCTGTAGTAAAATACATTGAGAATATTATTATTCAACATTGGAAACTGATTACTATGGATGAAAAAATAGTACAGATATTAGGTACATTCCCAAAATTTGTTTACAAAACAGGACCTAACTTGAAAAGGATGATTGAAGGTAACATGCATAAGGATGGATACAAGAAAAAAGCCACGGTCAAATGTGGTGCATGCAAACAATGTAGATACATCAACGAAAAAGAAGAAATTAAATTGAAAAATTTAAATTGGACATATATTAAGGGAAGAGCAGGAAATTGTAACACGAAATTTGTGGTATATTTAGCTACGTGTGAGGTATGTCCTGCTTTCTACATAGGGAAAACGGAGAGACAGTTGAAACGTCGTATATACGACCATATGTACTGTATAAAAACGAAAGACAAAAAGAATGCCCTATGTAGACACATAGTATCTAAAGGTGAGACACATAGTTTCAAGTTTACCATTATAGATCAGGTTGCCATAACCACTAGAGGGGGTAATATTAAGGACAAGTTAACCAAAAAGGAGAGTAAATGGCAAATGTTTACGGATGCAGTGAGGTCACCAGGGATAAATGATTTCATCAGTATTAAGCCTTTTTTAAGTCTGGCATAGTTTTTACAACCTCACATTAGAATTCCGTATATCATATGTTTATTATACTACTTTTTACACCATGTTTTTGTTTTTTTAAAAATATGATGAATTCTTAGGTGTGATAGTTATTTATGCTAGAATTCATATTATGTGTGTGTTTCATAACGCTATTTTAGCAGATGTATGTGGTTTTGTATTATTATCTTTATAATTAATAATTAATATAAAATTAAATTAATAGATTATATATTGAATTATATTACACATTATTCAACATGCTAGGGAAGTTTTATTTAATTTAATCAACATGATCAGTGTGTCTTTAAATTTTAAATTGGAATAAAAGTTTTTGGCGCCAAATTGGAATATATAAGTGAAGTAGGGGAATAAAATGGTGGTTCTGAAGAAATCTGTGATTGACAGATGAAAGCGCTCAACCATTGTTCATTTGAAACTGTTTTTACTTTTTTATCATTTTATCATTGTACTATCGAGGAATTATTTATTAAATGGTGAAAGTGTGACCTGTTCCAGCTGGGATATCGTTTGTGCCGTCCTGTACCTATACAAGAATTACGTTGTTGCATCTTTTTGGAATACTTGCTAGTGTCGGTATGGAGGGTTCGAACGACAGTCTTCAGGCTGTATTGGACAGGGGCGAAGTGAACAAATTACAAAGGGAGATCAACGAACTCAAAGAAGAGATGTCCCGACTAGCGGATTTGGTAAAATGCACCCTTTCAGCCTTGCAAAACTCTGATGCGGCAAAAGCATGTGTTGAACAGCCGGAAATACCGGCAGCCGTGCAGACTGGTTCCGCTATGAGTGTGGGGACATATGCGAGGATAAATACGAGCTCACCTTGCGAAATACCGAATGGCCAAAGACAGGGTGTATTGGAGGACAAACTGCCCTTAAATCGATCCTTAGGAGGACCATGCTCGAGCCGTTATAGGAATACCAGCAAGAACTCTTCTAATGAGTTCACTTTTGACTTCAGCATATTTCATGCACATAGCGAAGCGGAAAGGATCGGAGCGAGACCCAAGCGCCCTATGAACATTAAGACGTACGCTGGGGTTTCAAAACCAACTTCTGAGAATTTCAAAGGTACTGATTTAAATACTAAACAAATTACTACCCAAAATGGACATGGGGGTAGTAGTTATAAGAACAAACGAACTGATAATTACAGTAGTAAAAATAAATGTATGGGTGCTACTGTCAGTGAACATTTAGAGTGTTTTTTAAAGGACAACTATGATTTTATGTAATATGACAAGCTAGATGAATTTAAGAGAATTGATAGTGTGGTTGATCTTTATAAAAAGGAAATTCAGGAATTATTAAGGACAAAATATTTTTATTGGGTAAAAAGCTTTTATCTATAAAGAATTTAAAAATAGAAAATGCATATTTTACCAAATGTATTAATTTGAAAATTGTACCAAAGGGTATTAGATTTTTTAAAATACCATTAGGGGTTGATTTAAATTCAGTTACCATGAATGAATTTAATTTAATATTTGACAGTTTCGGCTATGAATACATGGAATTATTAATTAAGAAAAATGATGAAAAGATATCATTATTAATTCAGGATGTTGAAATACTTAAACCAGGACATTGTAACTGATGAATTGTTTACTCAATGGATTGCATTATATGAGAAACAATATACACAAGCTGATCAGAAGGCACGTGACATCCACAATAGAAAAGGGAGGAAAATTGTCAGGGACTTGGATCAATACTCTCTTAACAGAGCTTACATTTGGCCCAAGGCTAGACAAGACAAAGAAAGAGAAAAGAGTGGACACAACAGATTTGATGAAGGTGTTAGTGAAAGAGGGATATACACTGATAGAGTTATTCCCCCTTCAAAAAACATGGGATCAGCATGGAACAGGAGAAAGAGATAACAGTTCGAGATGTTTTTGAGCAAGAAACAATTCACATTACCACCCCCATTCACGACACTCATAACGATCAAAAAAATATCTACAGGGACAACAAACAGTTAGACATAATTGTGGAAGAAGGGCGGTCAGGATTTGGAGTAGAAAAGGAACAGACTGAGTCAGTAACTGAACAGCCAGAGGTGGAAAGGGAGGACTTGGAATTGTTGGGGTGTAAGAAAAATAATATCATTTCTTCATACAAGGGCTTCAAAGTATTCAATTACACAAATTTTGACATACCTGAAGATTTTTATAAATTATTTTCTAAGGGGATGAAATTTATACCTACTATGAAATTCAATTTAGTTGATACTATCACTGAACTCAAACTATTTTGTCGTAGATTGAATTTAGCCATTCAGTTTGAGAACAATGAAATTGACCAAAACTACAGGGACATTGCCAATACAGGGAACAGCTATATTCTTAAAAAGAAGAGCACTTATATACCCACCAGTAATCCGGTTATAGGAAGTTTTGAAAAGATGGTCAGCCAAGACATCTATAGTTTTTATAGAACAGATAGGATTAACAAAAAGAAATGTAAAGAAAGGAATGACAACCTGAATACAGGTGAGCGAGCATGTTTGGACACTTTGAGTAATAATCAACAAGTGAGGGTCATGAAACCCGACAAAGGGGGAGGTGTAGTCCTTTTCAACAAATTTGACTACATTAAAGAAATATATGATATTTTATATGAATCTGGCAAATATACAGCCATTTCTCTGAATGAAATAAACATTGGATACAAACATATAGAACTTGCCTTAGAAGAATATTATATTGATCACAGAATAACTGAAGAGACTTATCAATTTCTGAAAGTGGGATATCCTACTTTAGCCACCATTGTAGGTATCCCAAAAATACACAAAAACCTACAGAAACCCCCATTTAGACCCATTATATCGGGAAGCAAATCCAAAACCTTCCCCATAGGAGTAGCAATAGATAGATGGGTCAAGCCGGTTTACAACAATGTACCACATTTGATTAAGGATTCTTGGGTGTTTCTGAGTTCACTCACCCCCCAAATTTGGAATAAGGGACTCATTTTTGTCACCATATATGTGATAGATCTCTTTTCAAGTATTCCGAAGGAGGTTGGACTTGAGTATTTTTGTAACAGTCTAAGAAAATACTCTACCTTTGAGTGGGACAGGATAAATCTCATTACTGATATGATGGGACTAGTACTGGACCACAATTACATCTATTACGAAAATGAATTTTTCAAACAAATCACAGGAGTTGCTATGGGGGCTTCTTGCGCTCCAATATTTGCGAATTTGGTTATGTTAGAATGGGAGACTGAATATGTGTTTAAATGTGAACACTTCAAATATATCAAGTTCTACACAAGATTTTTGGATGATATATTTGTATTGTGGGATGGTCCTGTTGATTTAATAGGAAAGTTCATTGAATATCTTAACAATACTACAGACTTTTTAAAGTTTACATTCAATCATAGCAACAAAGGTATTTCGTATTTGGACACATACATAGAACACGGAGATCTTGGTTTTACATCTCGCATACATAGAAAAGACACATTTTCGAATGATTATTTGGAGTTTAGTAGCAATCATCCCAAACATGTGTTTAAAAACATATTTAAGGGTCAGTGCATACGAGCGGCTCGAATGTCCTCTACAAAGGAAATAATGTTAAATGAGGTGCATTGTATCGAGCTAATGTTCAGAGACAGAGGATATCCGGTACATTTATTGAGAGATGTAGCCGGGTATATCAGCTTTGAATGGGAAGGGAAATATAAACCTATATTAGGAAATCCCATTGTTCAAAAGATGGATGTAAAAAAGGACCAATTTCATAGGGTATGTGTGTTAATGTACTCTCCTGTAGTAAAATGCATTGAGAATATTATTATCCAACATTGGAAACTGATTACTATGGATGAAAAAATAGTACAGAAATTAGGCACATTCCCAAAATTCGTTTACAAAACAGGACCTAACTTGAAAAGGATGATTGAAGTTAACATGCAAAATGACGTATATAAGAAAAAAGCTACGGTCAAATGTGGTGCATGTAAACAATGTAGATACATCAATGAAAGAGAAGAAATTAAATTGAAAAATTTAAATGGGACATATATTAAGGGAAGAGCAGGAAATTGTAACATGAAATTTGTGGTATATTTAGCTACGTGTGAGGTATGTCCTGCTTTCTACATAGGGAAAACGGAGAGACAGTTGAAACGTCGTATATACGACCATATGTACTGTATAAAAAAGAAAGACAAAAAGAATGCCCTATGTAGACACATAGTATCTAAAGGTGAGACACATAGTTTCAAGTTTACCATTATAGATCAGGTTGCCATAACCACTAGAGGGGGTAATATTAAGGACAAGTTAGCCAAAAAGGAGAGTAAATGGCAAATGTTTACGGATGCAGTGAGGTCACCAGGGATAAATGATTTCATCAGTATTAAGCCTGTTTTAAGTCTGGCATAGTTTTTTACAACCTCACATTAGAATTCCGTATATCATATGTTTATTATACTACTTTTTACACCATGTTTTTGTTTGTTTTTTTAAAAATATGATGAATTCTTAGGTGTGATAGTTATTTATGCTAGAATTCATATTATGTGTGTGTTTCATAACGCTATTTTAGCAGATGTATGTGGTTTTGTATTATTATCTTTATAATTAATAATTAATATAAAATTAAATTAATAGATTATATATTGAATTATATTACACATTATTCAACATGCTAGGGAAGTTTTATTTAATTTAATCAACATGATCAGTGTGTCTTTAAATTTTAAATTGGAATAAAAGTTTTTGGCGCCAAATTGGAATATATAAGTGAAGTAGGGGAATAAAATGGTGGTTCTGAAGAAATCTGTGATTGACAGATGAAAGTGCTCAACCATTGTTCATTTGAAACTGTTTTTACTTTTTTATCATTTTATCATTGTACTATCGAGGAATTATTTATTAAATGGTGAAAGTGTGACCTGTTCCAGCTGGGATATCGTTTGTGCCGTCCTGTACCTATACAAGAATTACGTTGTTGCATCTTTTTGGAATACTCCTCTGTAGGTATAACAAATCTGGAGATCAATGACATATCATTATCACAGTTGTAAGAAAGGCTTAATGCTGTAATTTCTATTCCCTGTAAGTATATTCACACATCTGCATCCTGTTGTAAACAAAAATGGTACATACCTGCTGGCGTGCAAAACTCCTCTGTTGATATGTGGTGATATTTAAGTTTTTGAAAATGTTTGTTCTGTATGCAGAAAGTCTTATACAGAATGGTTCCCCGTAGCCAGCATGTTTGCCTTTTAACATGCTTCTCATTAGCAGGTGATTGTCTCTTAACTGATCTGTGGTTTTGAAATGCTAAATGCAGCCAACACAGCTGATTTGCACTATCATCCACCAATGTCATGCAACCACTGTGCAAGATATAAGGCCTTCATGTAAATTAGAAGCCCTTTCTAATATGTTGTGCTGGACATTACTGGGATGAGGAGACTATGTAATTTCAGAGGGTAGGTCTGTAGCAGCTACTGTTACATAGAGATGTGTGTGCTACAGGCTGCTGCTGCAGGTAATATGTCTAGAAAGAGATTGTGAACATTTTGGAGGACAACAAGCTGTAGGAGTAATTGTGTGAGTTGTGTCAGCCTTGTTGTAGAGGAAGAGCCAGAGTGAGACTACCCATTTCAATCCAATTAAGGCATGTACTTAAGGTAAGTATGTTAGGCAACAATATCATTAACAGAGTACTAGGCAACATGTTTTTTGTGTCCTTGAGCAACATAGGGGATAAGTGTTACATTATGTCCACCACTTGGGCAACTTCCAGGCCACATGCTACAGATTGGTACTCATTTGCAATGTGTATTCTGGCAGTGCTTGTTACAAGCAGGAGCTTCATATTTGTATGTTAGTTGTACATGTGTGCTAATATGCACTGTGAGTTTGAAAGGATTGTGTACTGCCCTCTGATAGTAGTGGGCCTCATTTGCATCACCTGAGTTAAAATCCTCTGTGAATGCATATTAATGCATGCCATGACATTTTATGCACTTAAAGTTTTGCTGTAGGGATATGTGAAGTGTGTTCCTATAGGCAGGCCTGTGACTTCCATCAGTGGCAAGCAGACATTTAATTTGAACTGCATTGTCTGGATAAAGAATTCATGGCTCAATCATTAATTGCCAGCTTTACAGTAATGTAATTTAAATGCTACGCACCACTGGATTTGAACTCAGGAATATGTGTGTGGCAAAATGTACTGTTTGTAAGGTATTTAACAAACTGAGCTACTGAATCACTATGACAGCACGTGTATTTGCAAGATATAAGTATACACATACAGGCTGTGGCATACTTTTTTTACAGCTAAATTTTTGTGCCTGGTTTTATATGGATGTATTTCTGCACCAGAGTCCCAGCTGAACATGTATTTTGCCAGTAATGCCTTAGCAGGTATATTTATAAATGTTGCTGATAAGAGGGGACATTTACCTGCTATTACAGATCTCACTTACATCCATTATTCTGTGTTTGGCTTTCTAGTGGTGTACTCTTCCACCAGACTCCAAGGTGTACTCCCAATTTTTCCATTTATCTTTAAGCAAGTTTACACAATGAGGTGTGATGCACAGCTCTGTTCAAACATGCTTAATGTGTGTAACTTGCAATTGCTATGTTTTATTTAAACCACCTGTTTTAATTAACAGCTGTGTGTTGTAGCAGGTTAATGCAGTAGTCTACAGGTGTAATGGTCTTGTGTTCAAAATAGGGCACAGGTGTTTGTTTTGCACATGTTTATTATATAAAACACATCTATCAATATAACTCCATTTAGCTGAGCTTAGTGAAGCTGCGTAACGCGCCACATAGCACAGTGTCATGCTAACAATATATAAAGAAAAATTGGGAGATAAGATAGGAAAGTGGTGAAATGGGGTACAAACGGGGGAAAACATAGTGAAAGGCAGGTAGATATTTGCAAGAAAGGTGGAGGAAAGAACCATAGCTACCCATTTCTTGTATAGCAACAACTGTGCACGTTGACAGAATTTGTAGATGACTTTGGACTCTAAGTCCCACAGAGAAGGGTGAGGACAAGATAATTGTGTTGTTAAGCCAATTGGACTAAATTATGTCTGTCCAGTGGACACGTGCAAAATGGAGAGCTATGTATGGGACAATATGTTTTTGGGGGGACAGGTGCTCATTTTTTTAAGGTGAGAGTAGAATGTTGGGGAAGTGACACAGGTACATGTAGGGGAGGTGAGTTAGGTTGGTGAGGAAGCTTTGGCAAACAGATAAGACATACAAGACAGCAGACAGGGGTGATGTGTGACATAAGAGGAAGTAAACACTTTGGATGGGGAGGGTGTTGTGGAATTTCAGTCCAATGTGCCTCCACAATGTAGCAGCATGACTCACATCCCCACCCATGAGACTGTTGGCACTGCTCTGTCATTGCCCTAAGGATGGAAGTGGTGGAGGCTGGGCTCTGGGGAGAGCCTGCCCCACCAGGGTGGCCAGCATGCTTCCCATCCAATTCAGGCATTGTCCAAACCCATGGTAGATGATCCTATGCACCAAACCCAGCAGTTCATGACTGGTGACAACTCCCCCCCTCCTCCACTGCTCCCAGAGGGTGGCCCATGCACGTCCCATGGGGCAGTATTACCCAAAGCTACAAATAGTGCAGAGGCTGCAGAGGGGGCAACACCAGGCTGGGTTCCAGATGTGATGAGACCCAGTGCCATGGCTGGAGGAGGCAAGATAGATGGATTATGAAGAACCAGCCAACCTTGATGTGCTATAGTATATTCGTTATAACAATAAGTTAAGGTTAGTAATAACCAAACCAATGTTAGTATTAACAGAATGGAACATAGCATTTATTAATCAAAATCCATATTAAGGTATATTATGTGTAACACAATATTAAGTAACATAACAGTAAGTATGTTAACAGCAAGCCATTATGAATTAAGCCATACGTCTAATAAAACAGTTAATTTAACAAAATATGCTAATATTAAATTATAATAATAGATAACAATAATAAATTAAAGAAGATAATGGGTGGGGAGAGAGAGAAAAACATACTATTAGTTACCTCACAGGTAATAGTACAACACAGAGTACTACTATGAGTACAGCGAATGCAATTCTTTTATAGCTGATGTAGCACGTTAGCTTGTGACAGTATGGCCAAGCTTGGGACAGTATGAGCCAAGCAGTAACGAATGCAGGTACACAACTATGCAGAACAGTTTCACATAATGTGGCTTACATAACTACCAAGGTGTTCTGTATGCATTCCAGGTAACCATTTATGTGGTAATCATTGAACAGACAGATTAGGCAGTTGTAATTACATTACAAAAAATCATGATATTTGAGAGGTATGTTTGTATACATTAAGTAAACTAGACAGCTGTCATGCCTTAGTTGACAGGCATGGGAATAGAACCCAAAAGCTGCGACTGCAGGGGACATCTGCAAATAATGTAACAATTGACTGCAGCAGCTTAAGGCAGACATGCAATGAATACAGCCCTAATGCAAATATTAAGACAGATTTATTTAGGAAAACACAATGTTTCTTTACACTTTATTGGCACTGCTGTTTATTATCTCTGAAGTCTACATGCAATGTCTGCCCATAAAGTTGGCTGCCTCACTCATATACCTTTTGTTCCTGGACTGGGAGGAAAATAGAGCATTATCTGATTGATTTTTGGCATTGAGACAGCCTTGAACTGTAGCATGAGTTGAGCAATACATTATTCAGGCCAATGATTTTGCATTCTACAGCTATTACAGTTTTACACTTAACTTCAGTGACATTAGAACAGACATGCAATGAACACAGCTCTAATACAAATATTAAGACAGATTTATGTAGGAAAACACAATGCTGCTTAACACTTCATTGGTACTGCTGTCTATTATCTGTGAAGTTTCCACACAATATCTGCCCACAAAATGGGCTACCTCACCCGTATACCTTTTGTTCCTGGAGTGGGAGGAAAAGACAGCATTATGTGACTGAAATTGGCCTGGAGACAGCCTCGAACTGTACTATGAGTTGGGAAATACATTATTCAGGCCATTATCTCTGCATTCTACAGTTATTGTACTTTTACACTTGACTGCAGCAAGCTTACCATACACATACAATGCATAAAGCACTAGTGCAATTATGTTATGACACCACAATCCTGCTGTACACTGTTTTGCTTACTGTTATTTGTATTTTTTAGTGTTTATTGCAATACAGTTGTTATTGTTCATTTATTGCACTACACTTCTAATTGCCCATTTATCCGCTGTGGTGCAGTGGTAGCGTTGTTGCCTCATAGCAAGAGGTTCTCCCATTTGATTCTCGGCTGGAGTGCGGGGAGTGCCTTCTGTGTGGAGTCTGCATGTCCTCGCCCCGGTTGGGTGGGCGTTCGAAAGACATGCGTAAGTGGGATTGCCTTCCTTGAAGGTTGAACGTCGAGCTGGCACCTTGGCGTTCATGAAAATTTACTGCCAATCATTAGCGGACCAGAGTTCCGCTGTGGTGAACCCTAACCGGGAAAAGCCGAAAGATAAATAACAACAACTTCTAATTGCCCATTTATTGCACTACAGTTTGTATTGTTTATTATTTATTGCAGTACAGTTTTTTTTTTTATTCTTTATTGTTTATTGCACTACAGTTAGCATAATATATCCCTACTTACCACACTCACGGCGCAACTTGACCAGCTGCCCGACATGGGACTGGATGTTGTGAACCATCTCAGCTGCAGCCGTTGCGAGAGCAGCACACCATTATGCATACCAATTTTGCACAGATTCAGCTTGCATTTTAGTAAAATCCTGAAAGAAATATGTATGTCTGTGGCATGCCCATCCCTCCCCTCGTTGACCCAGGGTTCCAAAGTTCCTCTCTTTCTATGCTTCAGGTCATTGTAGTGGTGATGACACTGCTCACCAGTGCAGTTGATACCAGTAGCACTGGTAAGTTCCCTGGCCAAACAATCCCAGGCCTCAGCCTTACATTCTGAGCCCTGGTAACTGCACTGCAGCAGCCTTGGTTCATAACTGCATATCAGGAGCCCAACAGAAACCCTGGACTCCTGCCCACCCCATCTCTGCACCCAAAAGAGCACACCCTCTCCAACACTGCCTGGCATGCTGTCAGTTAGATAAACTCCAACATATGCTGCAGAATCCCCACCTACTGCCATTAATATAGGCTATTTTTCTGCTCTTACCCATCATTCAGCAACATTCAAAAAAGAGCCACATTGCTTAGCATTGCACAAACCAGCTAAGCAGAGCAGAGCATAGTGAAAACTCGCACAACCAAGGTTTTACTGAAGTTTAGTAACACGCAAACAAAAGGGGCCATTAATCATGTTTAAGCGGAGCTTAGCACCGCACAGCTCTTCCAAATGTAAAAGTTATGTTTTTAAATTAAACAAAAATTTAGATTACATTAAACAAATGGTAGGTCTGCTAGGGACTAGAACCCAGAACCTACTAAGCTTTAGGCCATCACTCTACCCATTTCTCAACTTGGATAGTATACAAGCTAGTGTACCTTCACATATGCTACTAAGCTACCACATTGCACCACTCAAATGGGCTTAAATGAGCTTAAACAAAAAGCAGAAATAAATAATTAATTACATCTGGCACCGTGCAAACAGACATTAAAAATATTAAAAAAAAAAAGAAAAATACATAAAAAAAGTTTCTATATTTAGATGTCTGGCAGGTGTCAGCTGACTATGTGTAAGCACTGCTTGGCATTGCTGCACTACGCGCTGCACCACACAAATGGACATTAAATAAAAATAAAAATAAAAATAATTCAACAAATTAGACACTTAAAACATGAACTATTAATTCACAGCATATTTCAATTGCAGCAGGGAACATTGCAGAGAGCTTCACCATGTACATAACATCTGACCATCCTCAACACATCTTCCTACACAGATTCAATATTGTTGTTACTATGCTCTTCCTCAGCAGCATGCCATGATTAATATGCATGGCGTGCTACCGAGGGTGAACTCTGACCGTGTTCACGGGTACATTCCATGTAAGCTCTACGCAGAGCCTACACAAATTTTATTGAATCCACGGGACAACTTATATAGGCATAGACACTAAGGTCTTCTGTGTAAGACTGTCTTTCTGTATTGGTTTAAGCTCACCATAAATACTTTAGCTTATTAACTTTTTTCTATTATGAAAACAGACATAATTAACTCAGTTCTTTCTCACACTGGGCAGTTACCAGAAGAAACTGCAAAAAGTTTAACCATATCTGTTTACTGTTTGCTTAATTATTTACTGACTACAAACTCTTCTGCAACTTAATTATTGAAAGCACTTTTTTTCAGGATATATATACATATATATATATATATATATATATATATATATATATAAGACAAAATGCAAATATAATTCACTTATCACTGCTAGCACATCTTATATGTAGGGTTGAGAAATAATAATCATTCTCAACCAATTAATTTTTTAACTTAAAGTGAGGTTAATTTATTGTGAATCAATATATACATTTTTATTATTCTATAGTTCAAATCATAGTTTACATGTATTTTATACAAATATTCATTTACATGTAAAATGTTCATATTTATTCTGTTTTGTTGGGAAAAACTACAGCCTTCTTGTATGTATTTATTTTAGACAGGATATTCACAGTTTGGTCATCTAAGCATAATTAATGAATCATTCAATTAACAAAAATGTAATTTCATTAAGCCATGCATTTAAAGAAGGCATCATGGTTGTCATTTTGTGTATGTCTGATGAAGGTTGGGGGATTACCTCGACCGAAAGCGCTTACTACATTAAACAGTCCGTGCAACTTTCTGGTCTCTGCTTGGTTCGTTTCTACTATTTTTTTGGATTTACATCTTATACATACAATTTCACTGTTCAGTTTTTGTTATATATTTTACAAAGCTTAAATATAGTTTACAGATTCATTAAGCATTTAAAATATTAAGAAAGAAAAACACATCACATTTTCTTTCAATTTTCTCTAACCTGGCATAATATATGATAGTGATGTTATTGCAGCACTCATCCATTCTGAACAAACCTGTACCTGCAACACATAAATTACAAGACATATATTCAACACATACTACACAACCACCAAAACATACCCAGCATCACATATTCACATGCATACATGCTAAATACCATAGCCTAATGCATACAATCATGTCATATGTGTTATCTGTCACACTTTACCAGGCTCAGTTGCTCTGTACGTTCAGCACAGCAAACACCACTTGATAAGGAGGTAAGTGTGTGTGTGTGTGTGTGTGTGTGTGTGTGTGTGTGTGTGTGTGTGTGTGTGTGTGTGTGTGTGTGTGTGTGTGTGTGTGCTGTATGCATGTTTGCTGTATTAAGTGTGAATAACAAGGCAAACAAGAGCAGATCAGGAGGTACTCTGTAGTCAAATGAGTAAGAAATCAAACACTTCATACCTGCTAACATATGTTGGGTATGCCTAGAAATGTAAGAGGAAAACCACTCCAGGACCATAACCAAAGAAACTGCAGTGCAATCTCAATCTATTCCCCATAGTCAACCATACCAAATGCCACTCAGAAAATCAAGTAGGTCTAAGATGGAATAATTCTGCTGATCCCTCACAGTCTGTAGATTAATTACAATTTGAATGGCCACAATTTCCATGCTTTGCCAAGATCTAAATCTGGACTCATGAACCATCACCATGTAATGGGAATTCCACTCTGCATAAACAGCCTTCTAATAACCTTTCGGATAGATGGGAGGTTGGAGACATGTGATAATGCTACAGAGTAATCACATCCAAACTTGATTTTATGAGAATTCAGGCAAGCAATGTTTTTTTTTAAACAGATGAAAAACATTTGACCTCAAACATGAGTGAAGACAAAGAAAAAAAAGATTTTCATGGACCTTGTTGGAAAAGGATGCAATGCAGAAGTGGATGAAGGCATAGCTGAAACCATAGCAATGAGCTACTCATAGTCTGCAAATTTAAATTAAGCCCAAAATACGTCTCCATTACTGACTGAGGGATCATGCCAAAAACACCCTATGATCAAATCCTGAGGAAAGGACCAATCAATGTTATCTTGTCTACAAATAAACAAGTCATAAGAATGAAACATGTCCAATATGCACATTAGGAAAATGAAACATTGAAAATGGCACAAAGGGAAATATGACACCATAGACTAATACGGTTGCATAGTCCAAACTATATGGGGACAACAGAATAATAGGCAAAAAGTGCATGAACTGAAGCAAAGAAAAGGAAGTAAAATATATTTATTGGAAAATAGATCGTTAAAGAAATAAAGGAAGAAAAAACACACAACAGAACTGATAAAAATGATGTGCCATGGTTAGATAATTTACATTAAGGTGGCTTAAGTTTAACAACGGATATTACAATAAGTATACTATGAATTGTTGGGTGTATTTACATGCATTTGACCACTGCATTTATAGTACCTGCAAATTTATACAAGAGTAAGATGATTGACAAATGTGGTAGGAGACATTGAATAATCCTGATCTTTTCTTATTTCCACTAGGAAATGATTCTGGGCAGTAAGATGAATCCTAGTGACTGTTTCTTCCTTTAGGCTAAGCCAAATGTAAATTCAGGCACCTCGAGCTTGAGGGATCTTAGTAAAATGATAGATTACTGGAAAGATCTCACCCAGACTCTGCCATAACTTGCTGTGAGGGAAAGTTAGTTTTCTTTTGCTTTCTTGTATTTTGTATTACTTCTTCTATTTTGTATATTGCGATTCTTTACACTGTTTTACTTGCATTCTGCTTTTAATTGCATATTAAAACTAGGAAAGAATTACTGTGTGACTTGTGAGTCACACAGATTTTTTTACTACCCTCCCACCCTGCTGTCATATTCTTAAACTCAACTGTCTTTCAAGTTGCCTGCTCCTTATGCTAATTTGACCAGACATCTCCTTGCCTCTCCCCTTTCATTGGCTGTTGTGAGTAAGCACTAACTTATCATTTTGTGAAATCACTCCCTTTCAACTATTTAAAATTCTTGGCTGTCTCGCTGTATTCCATAGTACCAGAATACAAAGTGCCCACCCCTTTTAATCTATCTTGCTCATTTAAAATTAGTGATTCTCCAATTAGACAGCTAAAGCTTGAGTTACCCCCCTCTTTCTTATCTAATTGCTTAGTGCACACTGCAGTGCTTAGGATAGATCATTTTTCCATCTTACCTTTAAAATCTGCAACATCTATTGCAAGACCTCCAATTATTGGAGAGCCCACATTCTGCCTTTCAGTAGTCATCTTTGGATTACTCCTTCCATTTTCTCCTGGTGAGAGAAAGACATTATTTCATGGAGACTGCTGATCACTGGCAAGCCAACTAACTGTTTCACGAGTGACATCTTGGAAATTGTGCTTATATTCTGCTCCTGGTGAGAGAAGGGGCAAAGTGCATTGATTCCTGACTGTTTTTGGTTGGACAGTGAGTGTCTGTGCTTGACATTCCTAATTGATCTGGTTGCTATTCAAGGCATCTACCAGGAAAAGGCTATAACAAGCCTACAGACCCTTGTATCATCTGAGACAAGACTGTGGATCACCAAACAGGCTGTGACCTGCTTCCCATCTGGGGATTGGTGCTAATGGTTTTCTTCTGGTGACAGAAGAAGCAAAGGAGACTTGTATCCTAGCAGAGTGAAGCTGTGGTGAGACCAGCAGTAGTTGTAGCCAGGCAGTAGCCATTCAGGTGACTTCCCTCTTTTGATCATTCTTGACAAGCTAGTTCTTTACTTTCAGTGTGTACTGCTTAAGTTGTTTCTGACTTCAGAATATTTCCCTAAACATTTCATCCTTAAATTGTCAGGGTCTACTTATTAGTTTCCCAACAAGTGTTTGACAGTGCCCTGTATAGATACAGACAAGCTGAGTGAAACATTTTCCTGTAAAAGCGCAATTTAAATTTTACCAATATTTAGTTACACCCAGGGCAACTAGTTTGCAGTGACAAGCATTGTCCCCAGAGTTGCAAACTGGATCATCCTGACATTGCATTATGTTCTAACTCCAAATGCCTAATCAATAAAAAAGTGTCTGTTGCCATGGATATGAACTTTCCCACTATCTCCATTACCAGCTTGGTGGATATGGACATCTAAAGGCAATGTAACAATTGACTTATATTTACAGACAACCAGTTAATTCTCAAACAAACTGATACGATATGTGAGAGATGTATTTACACAATGTCACTAGAGGCAAAGCTCTCACATAAAAGTACTCTGGATGTCAATAAGGCTGTCAGTATTACACACACTGTACCTATCACACACAATTCAATGAGACATATAGACCCACATATGCTGAGGCATTTAAATATAACCTTCCTAAACCCTAAAGTCCTCCTAGATGAAGTATACTTAACAAAGCATAGCACATTCACTGAATCACTCTTTCAAAACAACACCCACATCCACACATACAGCCATACCTCATGCAGCCTCTACTTCTAAGCCCATAAGGCAAGCCACCACACAATCCAACATTCTCATCATTGGAGACTCCATTGTGAGACACACTGATGTCCCTCTCACCAGGCAGAGTAAGGAGAAAGTCACAGTCAGTTGCTTATCAGGGGCTAGGATCCTCCACATTATGCATGCACTCATGTCATTGCACCACAAGTACCAGTATGACTCGGTCAAAGTCCATGTGTGTGTAAATGACCTGAGACACACCTTCCCAGACTATATGAAAAGATACATCATGGAACTCTCGCAATATGTGTCCCATGCTGGTATGTGCCTAGCACTGAAAAGCATTTTGCCTTCTCTAAGGATGATACCATAATACAAACAAAAGATGACTGACTTTAATAACTGGCTTAGTTTCTGGTGTCATTCTATGGGGTGCAATATTTGTCAGCATGGAAGGAGATTGCCAGGGATCGTCTGCACCTCTGCCCTCTAGGCTTTTGAACATTAGTGAAAACATTGTCTTCCCCTGATAGTGCCTTTTTTAGGCAATGTACTGCTGACATAGCAAATCAAAACCAAGAAAATCTAAAAGTATTACTGTTCAGTGCTAGGAGTCTAAACAAAAATAAATCCACTTCCTGGAAGTTCTCTTCACCATAGAGAATGCTGATGTCTGTGTGGTCACTCTGACATAGTTTAAAGCTGCAGAGAGCTCACAGACAGTACAAGGTTATAATACCTTCTAACATATCGACCAGCTACTACACAGACAGGGACTAAAGGTGGAGGTGTCTCAATTTAAATGAAAAATAAATATACCTCAAGGCTTGTCAAACAGTATAATGAACTTGAGCTACTCCATGTTCCAATCAATACCACTTCCTTGCAAGCTATAGGTTCACCTATATGACCCAGGAAACCCATACCATTTATTTTACACTCACCATCTAACCCAATACCATATTCATGGGTGACTGCTGCACACCCCCTTTTGTAATGTCTTCCCTGGTAAGAATAGACCACAAAATAGTCTTCTTTGAAGTAAAAATAAAATCTGGACCCCAGCAAAGTCTGGAATATTCAGGAGCTATTTTGAGGCTAACTTCCTGCTATTAATTGATATCCTGGCAAAATTTCAAGCCCCCATAAAGCCTGAGAACACTGCTGTCTATGCAGAAGTGTTCACAGAAAGCCTATACAAGCATGTTAATAGCTGCATAGAGGCAGCTATACCCATAAGGAAGACATACAGAACTAATTCAAAAAACAAGCGTCCCTGGTGGAATCACAAAATCAATAAGCTGTATAAAAGAAGGAAGAAAATCATGGCATAAATTAGGAGGTGCAGCATCCAGCAAGATAAAAGAACTCTCATCAAAGTAAATAAACAACTCAGAGGACAGTCTACCAAAGCCAAATTTGAGGTACGTTTGGCCTCCCAGGCCAAGGACAACCACAAGGCATTCTTTAGTTATGTCCACAACCTCAAAGGCAATACACAGTTTTGTGCAGAGCTCATTGTAAATGGAGCCACCTATACTAAGCCAGAAGATATAGCAAACCTACTGGCCAACAAATTCAGCTATAACTTTACTCCTCTCTCCCCATCAACTTTCCCTGAGGAAATACCATCAAATATAACTACCCTTGCTCTCACTATGGAACAGGCCCTTAAAGCTCTCTAAAAGGCCAAGAGCACTGAATTGATGGACCCAGGCAATATCCCAGGATGCCTTCTAAATAGCATGAAACATGAGCTATCAGTACCTCTAGAATTGCTATTTAACTGTAACCTCCAAATGGGCATCATGCCTAATGAATGGGGAACAGCAACTGTCACCCCTGTACACAAAAGTGGATCATTTACATGCTCTGGAAACAACAGACTCATAAGTCTCACTAATCTTATATGCAAAGCCATAGAAAGAATTATGATGGAAATGATCAATAATGATATAGTAAACCTCCAGAAGCTGGACCCGACCCTGTTTAGTTTCATCAAGGACAGGTTATGCCTACTCAACCTAGTGGACTTCTTTGAGAAGATCTCTAAAGCAATGGATGAGGGCAAAATGATTCACACTACCTACTTTGATCTGACCAAGGCATTTGACACAATAGCCCACTGAGGTATTGTTGACAAACTCAAGAGGTTAGGTGCAAACCCGTATGCCACATGATGGATAGCCAACTGGCTTACAGACAGGACCCAGGAAATTAGAACTGGAGAGTCCACCTCTACAAAGAAGGCAGTCACAGATAGAGTCCCTCAGGGATAGATTCTTGGACTGCTCCTTTTTGGCATTTACTTCTGTGAAGTAAAGGACAATGTCAATGGTCTCTGGCTGACTAAACCTGCAGATGATTGCAAATTAAGAGCTGTCATTGAATTCCACACTAACACAAATATTCTCCAGGAAGGATTAACACAGACAAATAACTGATGTCACAGCAATTAAATGCCTAGAAATGCATAATAGTATCCCTTGGGAAGCCATCCACTACTGGTAACTATCGTATTGACAACATACCTCTTAGAGATGACCCAGTAGTCAGAGACTTAGGGACACACACATTGGCAGTAATTTAGTCTTTGACCCTTACATGTCCACAGTAGTGAGGAAATCATTCTATGTTGTTCAACTTATAAACAAAGGTATGGCATCTAGGTCCAAATAAGTCATTGTTCCACTGTATTTGGCATTCATCAGTCCTACCATTGAGTACATTGCCCATCTGGAATGTACCTAACCAGGCATATTCAACAAATGTAATGTCCACAGAGGTTCCTCACTAAAAGAATACAGTGCATAAGTAAAATGTCCTATGCACACCTCCTCAACGCACTATCCCTCTATTTTGTCCCTTACAGGCTGTTAAGGGGCGATCTATGCTTGGCATACAGAGCATTGTCAGACCCAACTCTGATGTACCTCCTACATATCCACAAAAATCAGCACCAGAATTACCTGTTCTGAAGACTAATGCCTTGCCTGTGATATAAATAGGACCTACTGGACAGACAGGTATGCATCTCAGAGACTACCCCATCTCCAGAACAGGCTCCCCTTCCATGTGAAGCACAGTTCCTTTCCAAACCAATTCAAGTGTAACTTGGATAATTGGATGGGGAACAAGAATTCCATCCCTGGCTTGGCATATATGCCTCTAATGGACACAGGCAACCTATAAATGGTGCATCTCCTAAGCCCCTGCTTACACTTATTAAGGGTACCAGGACTTGTCAGAAATTTGGGATGCATGGTTAGGCTTAAAAGTGTCCCTGTGGTCATTAACCTAGTAAACACCTATGAACCTATGAACCTATTAGTTTGTAGCTTTATGGCCAAAGGTAGACAGTAAGCATGGTGGGAAGGTTTGATTGCTGGAAGCTAAAAATATGATTGATCTTGCAATGATTGACAACCATCTTACTTTTTCTTAGGACTGCAGTGATTCTGCTGTAGTTGGAGAGCAATGAAGCAGAGTATCACAGTGTACTGTGGAATAATTCCTTATTGTAGACAGAGTTTCAGTGTTTAATAGAACAAGTTAATTCTAGTCTGGGAATGCTTAAATTAATCCCAAATTCATTTTAGCCTCAAAGGTAAGAAGGTTTGATAACTAAAATCAAAGTTATGTTGTTTAAAGATCTTGCCAGTATCTCCCTCAATATAAACTAAAAAAGTTGGATGATTTTACTTTCTGTAGAACCTCAAAGAGCATATAAATATTTGATTTGGAATTTGCTATTAATTCATTCAGCTTTAGAAAATGTTATTTTTAGAATATTTTGAATATTATTCAAACAGATGAATTGCTTTCTTTAATTTGTCTCAATGAGAAGCTTGCCATTTGCATGCATAGGTCCAACTTGCTCGAAGATTTACAATCAGAGCATGAAGAAACTGAGAGAGACAAATATATGTCTCAAAACAGATACATGAGGAATACCAGTTCTTATAGTGCCTATATCAGAAGATATTAGATCTTAAACCACATGCAAAATGCATCTTATGTGGTAACTCTTGAAGAATTTTAATGCTCGGTCACCAAACCTAAGCCTTTTAAGTTTGCCAAAGAGTAGTTCATGGGCAGTAGGCTTGAATTCCCTACTCATGTAGACAAAATAAAACAAGTAGGCCAGTTTCTATTTAAGGTAGACAAAAACAACACAAGTAGCCCGGTCTCCTTTTTAGATAGCTCGGGGTTTGTGACACTATAGATAGCTGCCACAGTGGCCGTAGGTCTCTTTAAAGTAATGCTGGAATGAAGATAGTAGGTCACATCTATGGATATATGCAATGACTCAATTGTGTGCAATCATTTCTAGTAACATGTAACAGTTTCTTCAGTAAATGACTATGGAATTCAAGAAGTAGAGCTTTTTCAGATCAGTGAATATAACCTACATGTCCTAGAGGAACTTATGCACTTTTTTGTATCTGATGAGCAATGACAATCATTTAGGTTATCTCTCAAGAACGGGCACCGCAATTTTCCTAGAACCTCATCAGTCACCATCTGTGTCATTGTCAGTGCCACTTTTGTTTCTGCTTTTTCATTATAAATACTGTACAATAAAAAAAAAGATAACACTGATTGAAGCATAATGCATAGGAAATTAAAACATTATTGAAAGTAGTTCAGATAAACATCTACCTTCAAGTTTCCTATAAGCAGCAATAAGAGTAAATTACCTCCCCCAAGCCACAAATATAGCAAACTGTAGAACATGAGAAGCACTAAAGAAATGCATCTTATTCCAGATGACGTTAGCCATAACTGAAAAATTACAGCAGAGCCTTCCTGTTAAGAGAATAGGAGAGTAAGTTCAAATCATATTTTCCAGACATTCAGGTAAGATAAAACATATTTACAATGAAAGTTTGTATTGCATTTAACATTATAGAAGCAGCCACTGCAGTTCATTAAAAAAAAAATAATAATAAAAGAATATATATATATATATATATATATATATATATATATATATATATATATATATATATATATATATATATATATATATATATATATATATATATATATATAGAGAGAGATGAATATATAGATATATACACACATACTGCAGTGAACTATGATCACTGGAGATACGCATCTGCATGTTCTTTGTTAGGAGCTTACTACAATGAAAGGCATTTTTCCTAAAACAATGGAAATAAAAACTATTATTGAAACAGACAGCAAAGTAATACTTTGATAATTTCCACACACTGACTTGAGTCTTCTTAAACAAGAATCATGAGGTCATGACTATACTAATCTCTTTGGTATCTCCTTATTATTCTACATTCGGAAAGATCTTTCTGATTTTTTCATACACTTTTTAGACTATTTTTTGCATACGAATGTTGGATAAATCATTTTAGGTGATCTAAAGTCCTGTGACTCCCCTTACTAATGCAGATCGTGTCACTTCTCTCTTAAGTACCACATGAACAATATTCATTCAAAGATTAGAGAGCAGCTGTCATATAACAAAATAATGTACTGCTTTGTCATAGTTCACTGCATCTTCTTTGTCTGCTATAAAACAGTCTCACTTTAAAACATCTTGCAGTTTTGTAGATACTAGAAGACTTCTTGTGTATTAATGTATCACATTCATCTACCGTGTTTGTCACTGTAGTGGTCCATAAGGCAACTTTTGCAAGATTATGATTGTGTTTCACTTTGAGAAATACTAAGGCATGTAATTTATTACTGGAACATCCTTTTCTGTGAAAATTATTTTTGGCATACTTAGTGAAACAAAACCCTTGTAATCACTATAACACAGTTTCTCGAAGGTGCCCTTCATTTCTGTCATGTATCACTGTGCAGTGGATGCCATAATGATAAACTCTGCAGCTGTAAAAGGAACCGTATCACTTGATGGCCTTATTTCATAACTGTCAAGTGCCCTTAATTATTATCATTTATCAGTGTTGTGTCAACCATACCATTGTGTGAGGCTGCTGTAATTGTTGTAACAATATAATTTTGTGATTACCATTATAGCATAGCCTACACTAGATGCTGTACATCTATTATTTATTACAGTTGGATAGTTAATAACTTTGTTCCAACACTAGTGTGGTAGGCATGCATGCCCTCTTCATTTAGTACTGTCATAATCAGATATGCTCTCTGTCTGTCACAGCGCATCATGCATGGTTACAGGTACATGACATGCTTTGTTAAGGTCCTGTAGCCGGCTCATTTATTACTTTGACAATTTCAGCTGCACTGTAAGCCTAAAAATAAAATCATGAAGCTTAATACACTTATTGCTTCTGCTGCAAAGTACAGCTTGTCGTGTGCCAAAAGACTTGCTGTTAATTTTATGTCAAATCCATTTGTGCTGACTTGAGCTATATTTTTTTGTTGTTGTTAAAGTGAGGGAGATCAGGTACTATAATAATGTTTACTAAGAAATTATGATACCAGAGCTGTTTACAAATTGTTTACAGATTCACTCTTGAGGTTGTAGTTGTTAGTATAGACCTTTAAACTATAATTTCCTAATTGTTATGCTAGATTGTATTATTCATAATGCATGTACTTTCATAATATTATATATTTTTTTAGTTGGGGGAAAAATAAACTGGCGATTATTTTAATGTTTTGGAAGCTGTTTCTTTTTAATTTCTGTTTATTTTTTTAATTTATAGTTATACTTTACATGTTCTTATATATAATGTTTTATGTATATATAAGTATATATTACGTATACTTTACTGTTTTTCTTCCTTATTAATTTTCATTTTAAATATATTATTTGGAAAGTTGTGTATTTCATCATCAACCATCTTGTTCACATTTTCTACATGGGGCTGGGGTATAATATCAACTGTAAAACTGCATACTTAATATGTGTTTTAAATATATGTGAAACAGGGATGTTGCCTTTTTAGAGTAGTATTTGCTTTTCTTGACATATCCACACTCCATGTTAGTGTGGTGTCTAGTACATATTTTTATTAGTTTATATTGTCTTAATATTGTGTAAACTATACAGACAATGCAATTAACAAGCTATATGACATGGGCAGTTAATAAGAAACTATTGTATTTTGCCATACTTTGTCTTGCAGAAAGCAGTGTCCATACATTATATTATATTATATTACATTATATTATATTATATTATATCATATTATATTTTTGTATTAAATATTTCTTCTGTTAGGTTCTTCCAAACTCAAATGTCTATGACAGTGATGAACTTACTGTAGCTGTACAGTCTTGCTTTTAGCTGCTAGTTAAGCAGCAATACAGTGTAATAATCATTTTACCTGGTAATCTGGGTAATTTATTATTACAAAGTTAGTCAACTGCTGCACTTTGCACTTATAATATCTTCGGAAGCTTTCAAGTGCTACTTCTTGCCTTTTCTACATGATTCTCTTTGGCAAGAGGAGTATTGTAAGGAGGGGCTATGTGAATTTTCACTTGGTCTACAAGAGTGATACAGGCTGCAGCAAGATCCTCATCATTAATAGAGTCTGGTTAGAAACTGACCTTTGTGATAACTTGTCCCCTGTTTTGTCCTTCAAAACAGTAGAACAATGGGTCATGTAGCTATTTGGTTAAGTTATTTTTAGAGGACATTAAAGGGTGCCAGTAATGTCCCCACTGCACATTGCATCAGGTCAAAAACTGCAATTCATTTAGACCATTTTGCAGTATTCCTTTTGTACTCTGTTATAATGAAAACATTATTTGGTTTTCACCTGGCCTACACAACCCCTGCTGGACAGTATTAAGGTCACGATTATAGAGGTAATGTTGACAAGAATTGCCATCTATTGGAATTACTCTGCACATGCTTTTGCATTGCTTTCTAATGAAAACTTGGCATCTAACAACAATGGAAGCAAACGGCTGCAGTGAATGACTGACTGCTCTCTCCCAGATGAGTTTTACAATCATACTGGTTTCAGTGCAGTTGCATAACATCTAGTTACCCTCTTCATAGGTTCATAGGTTCATAGGTAGGTACTAGGCTATCTGCCCGAGGGCATTTATAAGCCTAGCCAGAGTGTGCTAGTTTTCACCGCCCTGTTGATTAATTAACTGAGCCTCTGTCAAGAAGAGCCAATGAAGTGATCCCAGGGGTGTATTTTCTGTTACCCATCCACTTGTCAAGGTTTCTCTTGAAGAGTGTTATTGAGGGACTCTTTCTAATGTAGTTAGGAATTTTGTTCCAAAGCATGGAGAGTCTCTGTGACAGGAATCTATCCCTCCAGCATGTTCTATTTATTGTTGTGGCGAGATTTAGCTTGCTACAGTGAGTGGCTCACTGTGACTTGGATTTCTTTAGGTGGAGCATGTCCATCAATACTGAGTTGAACATGGCTTTGTAAGTCAGGCAGAGATCACCTCTGAGTAAGTGATATGCTACTGAGTACAGCCGGAGTTTTTCCAGTCGGGCTGCATAGGACATATGTTTGAGGCCAGTAATCCTCTTGTTGAGGTACTTTTGTGGTCTTTCAAGCTGTTGGAAGTGTCTTATGAGATACATCCCAAATGGGGCATTGTACTCTATGATGGGCCTAATGACTGACGAGTAGAGGGGCACTATAACCTCTTTATTTCTAGATGCGAACCCTTTAGTAATTAGATGAGCTACATAGAAGGATTTCCTAACTACTTTGGCAATAAGATTGTCAAAGAAGAGATTACTATCTACCTGGGTCCCCAGATCTCTTATTACCTCTTCTGTATTAAGGGGGCTGCCAACTATGTGGTAATTCATGGATGTTTTGTTTTTTCCAAACAGGATGACTATGCATTTTTTGGCATTTAGCTTGAGACCATGACTTTGACACCTGGTGTCCGTCTCAGTAAGGCCCTTTTGGAGAATGTCCGTGGCAATCGGAGAGTCAATTATGGCTCCCAGTCTGCAGTGTTTGGCGAACTTGGTTAGCCATAGTCCTCCTGTGTTTGCCTGTACTTCTGTAAAGTATATGCCAAACAGTAGGGGTCCCAGGACCGAGCCTTTTGGGACACCACATGTGAGTGGTTTAGAGTCGGACCTGGAGCCCACTATTCTTACCGTGTGAGTTCTGTCTGTAAGCTAGTTGGCAACCCATCTCATGATGTAGGAGTTTATGCTCAGGCTGGTGAGTTTTTCTATAATTCCCAAGTGGGGAATGGTGTCAAAAGCCTTGGCAAAGTCAAGGTAGGCTGTGTGAACCACCTTCCCCTCATCTACGGCCTTGGTGACTGTCTCAAAGAAGTCAACCAGGTTTAGTAGGCATGATCTGCCCTTAACAAAGCCGAACTGGGTCAGGTCAAGTGTTTGGAGGTTCCCAATGTCTTTGTTAATGAGTTCCATAATGATGCACTCCATAGCCTTGCAGACCAGGCTAGTCAGGCTTATGAGGCAATAGTTACCAGGGTCAGTTGTGGCCCCTCCTTTGTGGAGTGGAATAACTGTTGCTGTGCGCCATTCTATGGAAACATAGCCTGTGGAGAGGCTGAGGTTGAACAGTGTGTTTAGGTGGGGGGTTAGTTCGTTCTGTAGTTCATGCAAGATGCAGCATGGGGCACCATCTGGCCCCATTGACAATGTGCTTTTGGCTTTTGAAAAGGCTGTTTTCTCCTGTCCGTCTGTGATTTCCAGGACACTACACTTTTCCGGTATTGTTGTGGGCCCTTTTGGGGTGAGAGGGGGGTGAAGTTTGCACTGAATCTATCTGCCAAGATCTTGGCAATATCAGTAGGTTCAGTATATTTTGTGCTATTTTGCACTAGCTCAGAGCACTTAGATTCTTGACATAGCTAAAGAAGGCTTTGTGGTTATCTTTCAAATTCTTGGCTATTTTTATTTAAGAGTTAGCCTTGGATGATTTTATGAGGGACCTTAGTTTCTTACTGATACTGATCAGGGATGTCTTTCCTTCTTGGGATTTGCTTTTGTTTCTGAACTAGTTTCCTCCTTCTATTGTATAGCCTGTTTATGGCAGAGGTCCACCAGACTGGTTTCCTTCTCTTAGGGGGGTGAGTCTTGGTTTTGCTAGGGATGACACGATCCATGCATCCTTGTAGGTGCTCATAGAGTGCATTTGTAAAGGTTCCTGCATCTTGGACACTGTTATCCTTTAGCGTGGGGGCTGTGAAACTTACCACCTCTGTCTAAAATAAGGTGAAGTTTGCTATAGAAAAGTTTTTCACTGTGTTTTCCTTGGTTGGGGCTGGTGGTGTGGTGTGGACATCCAGAGTGATTAGTTTATGGTCTGATCTAACCAGTGACAGGTTGAACTCTGGTGCAGAACACCTGTCGCCAATGTTGGTGATGACCAGGTCCAATATGTTTTCACCTCTGGTAGGGGAGTTTACCAGCTGATCCAGGGCATTTGAGTTGATAAATTCCAGGAAGCGCTGGACCTGGGAGTTTGTACTTGAGTAGTTTTCCCAGTTTGTGGTAGAGTAATTGAAATCGCACAATATCAGGGTGTTTGGTAGGAACTTCATGTTTTCCAGTGTCTCCAGAAAGGTGGAGTGGTGGTCCTGGGTCATGGAGGGTGATCTGTAGCAGGCCACAATTTGCATTGCAGATTTGCCTGATGTTAGTTGCACATGGATGATCACAGAGGTATCTTGCTGCGCCACTAACCTGGAGGTGTAGGTATCCTTGATGAATATGGATACACCCCCTCCTTTTGTGTTTCGGTCCATGTTCTGTGGCCGAAATGTGGGGTATGAGTTGTAGCCCGGTAGTGCTGGGGTGCTCTGTGGAGCCTTGAACCAGGTTTCAGTTACTGCACAGATGCCGACGTTCTCCATACTGAGGAGTGCTTCCAGTGCATGCATTTTGAGATTTAAACTCCTGGCGTTCAGTAGATAACCCTCATTTTTTTTATTTGTGCTGTTTACTGAGGTCGATTTGACTTTTAAGCCTTGCCTAAAAAAGGCACTATGGGGGCAGCAAGAGCCTTGGCCAGTATTTGAAAGCCTAGGGGTGACAGGTGCAAGCTGTCTCTTGTAAAGTAACGAGGCTTGTCGAGCATGTTGTCCCAGGCTGACAGACACTGAATCCCCTTTGAATGACACCAGAAGCTTAGCCAATTGTTGAAATTGATCATTTTTTTTCTTTATACTGCGGTATCATTCTTGGTGAGGGCAGGATGCTACTCAGGGTCAGGGTCATACCCGCTTGGGCTACATGATCAGAGAGCTCTTCCATGTCTCTTTTCATGTAGTCAAGGGAGATACATCTCAGGTCATTCGCACCAACATGAACAATAACAGAGTCATATTTGTACTTGTTCTGGAGTGACCTAAGTGCTTGTGTTATGTGGCGGGTTCTGGCTCCAAACAGGCAGCTAACAGTAACCTCCTCCTTGTCCAGCCTAGTGAGTGGGTCGTTAGTGTGCCTGACTATAGAGTCGCCTATTACTAGTGTGTTAGGTATTTTATTTCGCCTTAAGGGCTGTGATTGTGCTGCACACTGATTTTGTGTTTTATGTGTTGCCTGGTTTGTGACGGGAGGTGAAGGTTTTTTGGATGTCTGCTTTGGAGGCCTCTGATGCTTTTGAGGGTTTTTATTTAGAGCCTCCGAGTATGATTTTGTGTATTTATGTGTATCTATAGCCAGTGTTGGTTTAGTATGAAATTGCAAGTATGTTTCAAACACTTCATTAGTAACTTCATGAAAATGAGATCAGCAGGAACTGGAATTGGCCTATTTATAGATACAGATCTTTCTATAATTTAAAACAAGTTTGTTTCTTATATTTGTTGTTTTGAATTGACATGCTGTGTGAGGCAGCCAATTAAAATGTCTCACTCTATGCCCAGGCATGAGTATTTAAGATATGTTTGACACAATTGTTAAAGGCTGTTTAAGTAAAGATCCTCTGTGTAACTTGATCTGGATAAATCCAGACTCGTTGTAACAGTTGTATAGCTGCCAAATCAGTTCTTCTAAAACAGTACTCAAAGTCTTTCTAGGAGTGTTCACCTCTTCAGTCACGCACATTTAGTCCTCTATTTATTAAACAATCAATTGAAACCATTCACTTTTTAAAGAGAACATTCCATAAATGATAGCATTTTCCCAGACATACAGCTCTTTACACATTTGGGAGAAATTGTTTTACATGTAAAAGCATACTGTGCACTTTGTGTATAACTGAAAACCTAAATGTTCCTTAATATAAAGACAATTACATTCATGTTCTAAATTGCAAAAAAGGTCTAAAATCAGTCAAATTTCTTTCATGTGTAGGCATTCCTAGAATTCTGTGTCTGAGGTCTTGAATATTGTCTAATATTTTGGATTTGCATAGTCCTGCTCTGTCTGGATTTTGTTTTGGAACATGTTTTGTTATATAGTTGTACAGATTCACCATCATCTAACCAGTTGGATTTACCTCTTCCAGTTATGCATGGATCTGTATCTGTTCCCCCATTACAACCTGACACTATTAATCTGCAGGTCTTTTTTTCCTTAATTGACCTTATCCCATAATTGATCACTCACCTGTGTTGTCATTGACCTGTCTTAACTTCAATCTTTTGAGCCTTTTCTCATCTTCTTGTATCCACTGTACTCTGCTTTATGTTCTAAACACCATTTCATGCATTTGTCTGGGTCTTTTTAGCACTCATCACTTCCAGCTTTACAATGTCCACCTGCCATGGTTCACCTTCAATGAATAACATGTAATTTTTTTATTACCTTTCACTGATATGCCTAGCAAGGACTTAATGAACCACTGTACAAACACTGCCTGAAATCACTCATCATTGAGAAGCTTATGGGCAACAGCATTCTTTCAATCAGGTATTTTGTGCTACTATAGAAACATGGAAACAAACTTATAATTTCTTGCATGTGAATCAATTTTGTTTATAGTAAATGCAGGTCATTGCACTTTTTTATTCCTTTTTTTTCTATGCCTGTCAGAAAATTGATCCATCCATTTCCTTTCACCTGGATGATAGACAGTGGAGTGGAGTTGTCATTAAGAAGTGCATCAGTGGGATTTCTTTCTGTGTCTCTAATCCCCTCCCCATGCATGTCTAGTGAGCATTCTTCCAGGAAGAAGGGTAGTGGGTAGAGTGTTGGCTGTCATTCACTTCTGTGAGTGACATAACCACACAAATGACCCCCACTTCCCAGAACAAGCACATCATGCATATTGATCCCATCTCCATGAAACTTTGTTTTCCCTGGACTTGTACCACACACCTCCCCTTGAAAGAGATGAGCTAGCACTTCCCCATTTACTTTGTTGCTTCTCTAACCATGCCTCAGCCACTAACTGAACTTGGGTTGCCTTGGTCATATTCAGGACATTATCCCTCCATGCATTGGAACCTTTATATAATATTAATGATTAAGTATTATATATAGGCATTCAGACCTGCAGATGTCTGTGTACTGTATAATACAATGACTAGAATATGTCATATGAAGGTGCACCTGATGTATAAAATGAATCTTATAGAGACACACCTAGCACAGTGCATCACTGCAGTTTATATAAAGAAAATCAAGCAGGAAATGAGTGGGCTACCCAGCCATGGAATGCTAGAAACAGTTGGAGTATGGGTTATTATCCTTTCATGCAGACCTAAGCATTAACAACAGTTAGTGTGGAGGTATACAAGTGCTTGTGCAAATTAATTTTCCTATATGCAGATTTCCCAAAAAGGCTACAAGGTGTGTCACTGGTAATATATGCATATCTTTCCCCACAAAATGGAGTAGTTAGTAGTCACTATCATTTATTCCTGGTCTCCCATACAGGCAGTCTATGAGTAACTCTGATGTCAAGCTGATGGTTTGGAATGTAGCCACTAGAACACCTATGGAATACACTCGCGCACACACACATAAACACACACATACACACACACACACACACACACACACACACACACACACACACACACACACACACACACACACACACACACACACACACACACACACACACACACACACACACACACACACACACACACACACACACACACACACACACACACACACACACACACACACACACACACACACACACAAATATGCAAACATATCAGCAGACATATAACAAAACATAGATCTGCACTGTATCAGGCCTGCTGCATCATTTAAAAATGATGACAAGTTAATCTGATTTTAGTATCTGGTTCTTCTCAAATGGCAGCAGAACTTTTACTGATTTCTTTAAGCAATTTAGCCATGGTATTTCGTAGGCTTTTGAGTATTCTGAACAGTATCCTAACTGGGCCAGTGCTTTGCACAGTAAGCTGCCCATTTCAATTCCTACACTGTTTTCCCATAATGCCCAACTCTCTGCCTTCTTCTCCTGCTAGTATGGTCCTTTTCCCTCATTTTTCTGAATAAAGAGATACGGAATGTAATCAGAACTTCAGCAATGTCCTTGTTGCACCTTGCATAGATCGATGTCTCTTTCTATCTGAAATGCACTTGAAAAACTATTTCCATTCGTATTTTGCTCCATGCTTAGTTTCCTGTCCAGCCCAGCAGTAGCCATCACCACCTGGTTTGTGTCTTCTCTGTTTGAATTGATATGCATCTGCTTATCTTCCTTTTCCTACTTCTTTCTTTATTTGTCTTTCTCCTCATTACTGAGTACTGTCTTACCTCCACATCCCGCCTCTTTTCCTCTTGAGATTTACCTCCTTTCTTTTGGGTAAATGCCAAATGCATCACCTAAAATGTTTGCTGTCTTATTCACAGTTTGCCAGCCCTTTCAGGGCATACTCTTTGTCCAAGTTCCTTAAGAACCTCCTGCTAACCTGCTTGTAGTCCACCTTTTGGTAATTTCTCACTGTAACCTATGTCCCTTATGTCTCCATTGTTTTCCTTGTGGTGACTTCTAACCCATCATGTTCTCGCTAGACATGTTTATATCTCATCTGCACATTGTGAACTTTCAGACTTGGCAGCAACTAAATCTGGAATATAACTTTACCTAATGCCTTCTAGAACCAAATTAACAAATTACTTTCTAAGACAAAGCTTCCATCAGGATACCTGAACTTTGTGCTGGCTGTAGGACAGACGCGTCTGCAGCTAGAACAGTGCAATCTGTCATCAATAATTTCTTATTTTTTCTGCCATCAGCTCATGAACCTGCCCACAAGTAGTCAGTTCTCTTCTATTAATGTATCTGAATCCTGTAATATGGTACCCGTGTCTGTGGTTGGACTGTACCATGGGGACCTTCTTTATTATTCCCATTCTGTGTTACACTCCTTTTCTTTATTCTTCCTCCTCTATAAGCTCATATGCTATTCCATCTCTTATATAAATCTGAAATGTTCTTCATATTGATCACTACTGCCAAGGATATAATAGTCAAAGTCAAAGTCAAAGTAAACTTTATTGTCATTTCGGACTACACAAGTGTAGCCTAAACAAAATTTTGAGTATCAACTCACCAGAGAGAACATAGGAAGCAAGGATAACAAGAACAGCAGTACAACATTTCAATTTAAAAAAGATTTTCAGTATAAGACCTACAGAAGGAAAAATAAACCAATAATATCAGCAAAAGCACACAACCCCCCCCCCACAAACAGTCATAAGAAGATTACTGTACATAGAATGACAGAGTAGGATTGCACATGTTAAGATTGTACTCCTTTGTTCATCTGCATCAGACAAACAGCTGGCAATTGCACATGAATAAGAAAATATATTGCTACATCAAAGAATAAAAAAAGATATTGCACACTTTTCAGCTGAGCTACATATTGTGAATGATTACTGACTAAATAATCTGTGGCTGATATCAGAGTTTATCAGTCTCAGCACTGTTGGGTAGAAGCTGTTTAAGTATCTAGTGGTCCTGCAACTCTGATATCTCTTGCCTGAAGACAGTTGAGCAAACCAGCCATGTGCAGGGTGAGAAGGGTCACAAATTATTTTCGATGCATATTTCATGCTTCTTGCTGTGAAGAGATCCTGGAGTGATGGTAAGTTGGTGCCCATGATTTTTTCAGCAACTCGCACCACTGTAGCTTCTTTCTTTCTGCTATTGCGCTGTTCCCAAACCAAGCTGTGAAGCTACTAGTGAGAATGCTTTCAACTGCTCCTCTGTAGAATGTGGTGAGAACTGTAGGTGGGAGCTTTGTTTTTTTGAGCCTTCTGAGGAAGTGGAGTTATTGGTATGCTTATTTGACCAACTGTTCAGTGTTTACAGTCCAAGAGAGATCCTCCAAAATGTGTACCCCAAAAACTTTGCAGATTTGACCCTTTCTACCTCTTCACCATTTATCATGAGTGGTGATTGTATTGTTGACTTTTTCCTCAAGTTTATAATGATTTATTTTGTTTTATTGACATTCAGGTCAAGGTTGTTCTTAGCACTCCAGTCAATCAATGAGTAGACCTCGTCTCTGTAAGCTCTTTCATCATCCCCTTTGGTGAGACTAACAACTGTAGTATTGTCTGCAAACTTAATGATGTGATTGGTGTTGTATTTTGCAGAACAGTCATGGGTGAGGATGGTGAATAACAGTGGGCTTAGCCCACAACCCCGATGAACACCAGTGTAGACTATGAGTCTATATCAGAACATCGAAGTATTAAAACTTTGAATGTTCTGATATCGAACACTATTCAGAGAATGCTAAGAATAGCGAAGCTGCAGAACAGTGAATTCTTTTCTCGGGAAAGAATTTGGTTGGCTGTTTCTATGGCTTTGCTATTCTTAGCGGTGTGGTGGAAATTTACGGGTTGGGTTCAGGTAAGTGTGCTATTGTTTGTACGTTAGGGTTAGGGGTAGGTTAAGTGAGTTAGGGTTAGGGTGCGGGTTAGGCATGTGTGCGATAGTAACATACTTTAGGGTTAGGGGCGGTTTAAGTGAGTTAGGGTTAGGGGGAGGGTTAGGTGAGTGTGCGATAGTGACGGACCTTAGGGTTAGGGTTTGGGTTAAGGTAAATGGGTAGCTAGTAGTGTATGTTTAGTTTAGTGTAGCGTTAGATGTAGAAATTTAAGTTTATGTGTGTGGTTGCTGTTTGTTTGATGTGCTTGTGTTGTGTGTGTGTTTTGGAGCAGCAAATTGTTTCCATGGGAAAAAATTTGCTGTTCTGAATGTTTGATATTTTCATGTTTATGATGTTTTGGGGCCGATGAAATAGCGTTCGCTATTTTCATCTTTTGATAACATGATATAAATGCTAGGCTATTATGTATCCCGAAGTGTTGTTGCTTGCACATGTTTTCTGTGGCCTGTTTGTCAAGAAGCGGAGGATCCAGTTGCACATGAGCTTGCTAACTCTAAGATGTACAAGCTTGTCAATAAGATGCATTGGAACCATTGCACTGAATGCCAAGCTGAAGTCAATAAACAACAGCCTGACATAATTGTTTCTTTCCTCCAGATGATCAAGTTTGAGGTGGAGTGACCAGCTTCAAAGCTTCAGGGCACCTTTGACATGCCCAAACTGTCAAGCAGCACAGGATGAGCAGACTGAAAGACCACTTTGAGCGAGAAACCCTTCTGAGCTTTATTGCTGCTGAAGAGTATGCACCTTTGAGGCTTTTGAAGATCGGTGGCCAGCTTATGCTTTCCTTTGTTTGACAGGTAATTTTATTTTAAGGAAAAACACTTCCATTTTTTATATTTACTGATGTTTTATTACTTCCCTCTTCAGGAAAGTTATTATAAAGCTAGGAGTGCTATGTGTTTTAACAGACTATTTTGAGACTGTAACACACTTTTAAATAGAACACTAATTTTTTCTGTCAGTATTAAAGTTGTGTAAACTAACTGATAACATATTTTCTGTAGGGAAATTGTGCTTAATTTTCTGTTGTGGGGCTGCCATAATGTTTGAAAGTGCTTTTTACTGTGTTTTTTCTGTCAAAAAAGCAACTGTGGACTGGCAGTTTACCACCATTTGGTGCTTGTCTTCAACAGGAAAGAGGCACCATTTCCAGCTTGACCTTGGAACAGAGTGCTGGTCCCATGGTTGGTCCTTCTTCCAGTAACAAAAAGAAAAAGTTAAGCAAACTTTTACCACTACAGCTCGTTAGCAATTTGCCTCAGCTGTAGGTTGGTGAATCTGCTGTGGCCATTTGTTGTGCCTCAGACCACTCATCTTTTACCCTGAGTCTTCCTGGTGTATTACTTGTAGCCACTGTGGACTGTGGTTAGTTACATGTTCTGCAGCTGTTGGAATCTGCTCAGTGAGCAAAGGAAAGCCATGGTTGTCGATTCTAGGAGACAAAACAAAGTTTCCCTGTTAGATCAGGATGTTGTGCTCATCCTTGGGGAAGAAGCAGCTGCTGTTAGAAACATGGTTGACCCAATTTTTCCTGTGAAAAAGAAACAGAAAGCCAAACATGTATCTACTCCTCCTCAAATTTATTTGGATAGGAGTAGTTTACTGGGACTGGATCAGGCTTCAATTCAGGCTACAGGACCTTCTTGTAAAGCAGTTCGAAAAAGAAAGAGGGATGCCTCTTTTCCTGAAGAGGTTCAAGATTCTGAATCTGAACAGGAAGATGGAGGGATGAAGTCAGGGTATTGTCCTCAGATTTCTGATTCAGACACAGACTAATGCTCAGTTTCTGATTCTTCCTATAGGCATTTCTATTTCACTTTCACTGAGACTATTACTAGAATGTTCCAGTGTTTTCAGTGGGAGAACACTGGGGCTTCTCAGTACCTCAGAAAATACTATGAGTTGTTACAGAAGGATTTTCCAGAACCTACACCTATTCCTCCTGCCTTATCTGCTTTTGAGGGCATGTCTTACCACCTGCAATTTTCCTGATAGTCAGCTGTCAATAAAAAGTCAGATAGGATGTAATCTTTTACATTTTTATACACTGTTCTCAAACCTGACCCAGCAGCTATAGCCTTCGTTGACTTCACTACTGCTAAGCACTTAGTTCATTTAATCCTACTCTTTCTATTAAGGATGGGAAAATGAGTAACAGGTATGGGAAAAAGGTGAATACTTTGATTTTCAGAATTTTAAATGTCAGGCTCATACTTTAAACTTTGTTCTGACATATTTTGAAAGTATGAGAAATGTATTATCTGCAGTTTCTTCTTGTGAAGAAAACACTTCTTTAAATGACTTAGTTTATTCTATTGCACAGGTCATTGTTTGCAATGTGTGTATGATTCTGTTGATACTTCTTCCAGGGCTATGACCACAGGTACTGTTTTAAGGAGCCTTGCATGGCTGCATTCTGAGAACCTCCCAGATGGTTTAAAAAATGAGGTTTTACATTCTACCTTAGATACAGATAATTGTTTGGCCCCTCTGTTGCAGAGGCAATCAAAAAGTGTGATGAAAGGGGAAAGCTGATCCAAGGAATTTCTGAGATCTTTTCAAACCTCCTTTTTCAAATAGTTAAATGGATTTTCTTCCTCATCCACTTTTGGCAAAAAACAAAAAAAAAACAGAATAAACAGTTTCAGCAGAATTCAGGTAAACAGATGTTTAAGAACTGGCAAGTGGATTCCAAAAAGGAAATCTCAAATCGCTCAAAACCAAGAACAGTCCAAAAAGTCTCATCGACTATTCCACAGACCCTGTACCCCCTTCTACTCTGGCTCCTATTCTCTTCCAGAAAATCTGAATCTCCATTTTTTTTCTCTTTGGCAACAAATTGTTTCAGACAAATGGGTTCTGAAATTCATTCAACAAGGTTACAGATGGCTGTGCGAGAAAATTCCTCCTTTCTAGAGGGTCATTCCTTGTTCTGCAGATAAGACAATTTTATATGGTCCCATAGAGGCCGTGTTTTTGGCCTTGGCGAGTGAGGATATTTTTATTTTATTTTATTTTATTTTATTTTATTTTACATTTGATGACTGGGAAAGTCCAACAGGACACAGGTCCATTTTCAGCAGAGGCCCGGGAGAAAAGCTCTACTTAATACAAGGTTACAATACATGTAGTAAAATACATAACTGCATTCTTAAGGCATGTAATTAAAAATTTAAACAACATATTTAACATTTCTGCATAGACTTAAAAAAATCAATAGCATCAGAATAAAACTTCAACATTTCTAAATAGACATTTAAATCAAAGCTATTGAAATAGAACATTGGTAAGAGTAAGTATTCAGAGGTTAGAAATTTATAGTAAGAATATGTTTTCAGGGGTTTGAAACTTATAGGTGCTCTTTGGTGGAGTTCTTGAAAACCTGCATTATAGTGACTTAGCCTGGGGAGTCACATGTGCACAGCCAATTGTTAGTATAGTGGGTTTTGAGTAGTTTCTTAAATAGTGAAGCAGAGCTTGTAGATGTTATATGATTTGGGAGTGAGTTCCAGATTTTTGCTATAGTACAGCCAAAAAGAGTTTTACCTGCTTCATTCTTATGCTTGATGACATTTATGAGATTTCGGTTTATTGATCTTAAGGTTCGGGTGGTGGTGTAGTGCTGCATTAGCTCTTGTAGAGCAGGAGTTTTGTCACAGAGGTAGTACAGTCTGTGGGCTGTGGAGAGTTGAGTAGCAAGAAGTAGTTGGGGCAACTCAAGCCAGTTGAGCTGTTTGAGGGAAAGGCAGTGATGGGATCTACTAGAGGCACCTGTTGCAAACTTGGCAATCTTGTTATAGCAAGATGTCATTTTGTTTAGTTCACTGTGGCAAAGATTAGTCAGGATTGGAGAGGCATACAGTAGGGTGGATAATAGGTGTGTTCTAGCAATAGTGGTTTTGGTATAACTGGTGATGAATTGCTTGTTCCGATACAGTAGATCGAGCTTTTTGTTTACTTTTTTGATTGTTTGGACTATGTGTATGTCAAACTTTAGATTGTTATCAATTATTACTCCTAGGAGTTTAGTGTCAGTTGTTGGGGTGATTGAGGTATTGTCCTTTGAGTTTATGGTGAAATCATTTAGTGCAGGAGCTCTACCAGGACTGAAGAGAAGTAGTTTTGTTTTTTTGGGATTGAGTATAAATTTAATGCTAGAAAACCATGATTCAGCCAGAGTAAAGCTGTGCTGTGTTATTGTTTGAAGTTTGCTTAAGGTTAGGGTGGCGCATATGATAGTGGTGTCGTCTACATATTGCACTATAGAGGCAGAGGGGGAGGTGGCAGCTATCTGATTTGTGAATATGGAGAACAGTAAATAACCAAGTATGGAACCTTGAGGGACTCCTACGGATACAGGTAGGAGGGAGGATAGCTGGTCCTGCCAAAGAACTGCTTGTTGGCGGCCTGATAAATAGCTGTTGAACCATGATATAGTGAGGGAGTTAATGTTAAGGGTAGATAGAGTTTTGAGAAGAAGACTGTGGTTGACCATATCAAAGGCTTTAGATAAGTCTAAGAATACAGAGGAAATGAAAAGTCCATTGTTTCTATGGGTGTTGACTATGTTGGTATATGAGTAGAGCAGTGATGGTACTATGGGAGGGTCGAAAGCCATGTTGAGATGTAGATATAAGGTTATTTTGTAGGAGGTATTGCATTAGTTGTGAATGCACTACTCTTTCTAATATTTTTGATAAAGGAGATAAAATTGCAATTGTAGTTGGTGAGCTCAAGGGAGTTGCTGCCTTTGTGGAGAGGAATAATATGGGATATTTTCCACAGGTTAGGAACTTTGCATTCCGCTATGGATGTATTTATGAGTATTGACACGGGGTAGAATATAGTTTCAGCTGTTAGTTGAAGGAAATCAGTGGGAAGTTTGTCAGCAGATAGTGTGGTAAGCTTTAGCTTTTTGAGGTGTTTAGTAATAAGTTGGGTAGGTGCTGGAGACAAGGAAAAGCTAGAGGGAGTCTGTTGTGTGGTAGGGTTAGTAGGGGTTGGGGAAGGTGTAGGGCTGGTGGTGTTATTTAGGGTGTTAGAGCTAAGACTGTTTCCATAAAGAATTTGTTGAATTGTGTAGGGGTGCTTTCTTTGTCAGTTGAAACTATGGGTGCGGGAGGCCGGTTTTACCCGGATGCAGTAATTTAGTTATTGAGGCCCAGAATTTCTGAGTGTTGTGAGTGTTCCTCTCTTGTAAGGTTTTGTAGTAATTGGTTTTATCAAGTTTTATAGGTTGTTTGGACTTGTTCCATAGAGCTAAGTAGTTTTGTTTTGAGGTAGTGGTTTTAAGTTTATGATATTGAGCCCAGGCTCTGTCTCTGTCCTTCATTATGGATTTAGTTTCTTTTGTTAACCAAAGGGTGTAGTTTGTCTTAACTCTGATGGTTCGGGCTGGTGCATGACAGTTTAGGATTGAGAGAAAGGTTGTATTAAAGTAATCTACTGCTTTGTCTAGGGGTAGGTGTTTTAGGGGAGTCCAGTTACAGTATTTTAGTTCATTGTTTAGGTCCTTGGCTTTGAAGTTCTTTTTGTTATGAACTATTCTGAGGATGGGTTGTTTCTTATGGTGGGATTTATTTCTAATAAGGTGGGTTGGTTGGTGATCACTCAAATTGTCTGGTGGGCAGCCTGATTGTTGTGCTAAGGTGGGGTCAGATAGAAGTATCCAATCTAAGATGGATTGATGTTTGGATTTCTTATTGAATCTTGTGGGGGTGTCTATGATTTGGGTAAACCCGTGAAGATTAATGTGTGTAGAGGGATTCAATTTAGTACAGTCAGACCAGTCAATGTTAAAATCTCCTAAGAGAATGGTCTCTTGTAGATGGGAGGCAGACATCCAGTGTAACAGGTTTTCCATAGTGACAATGTTATTTCCTGCTGGGATGTAGGCCCCTGCTATAACTATATGTTTGCTAGAGTTTAGTTTTAATTTAGCAAGAATGAGTTCTATATCATTGACTTCCTGGGAGTTGTAGCTAACCTGTTCCAATGTGAGATTATTTTGAAATAGTATGGCTACACCTTCTCCTTTTTTCCCTGTCATATCTTTCCACATAATATTATAGCCAGGAAGTGTAATTTCATTATCATGATGTCCTGGCCTAAGCCAAGTTTCAGTTAGCATGGCTAAATCTGGTTTATATAAAGTCAATAGGGCATGGAGGTCATGAACTTTGTTAAGTATACTTCTTACATTAATGTTTAAGAGAAGCAGAGAGGAGGTTGCCCTTCTATAAAGTGGGTTTGGTTGGTTTAGGTTTGTATGGATTGACGAGGTGGGTCCTGGGCCAGGGTGTATGACTCACACAGCAAGGGAGTTATCGAGTTAGATATAGGTCGAGTTTAAGTACTTTCTGTAGTATTTTATTTTGTTTTTGGGATAGGTAGGGGTTTATTTTGTTTGTTGGTTTATTATTTATGTAGGAATAGCGATGGGTTGGGGCAAGGTTGCATGGAGATATTGGGGAATGATTTAGTTTTTGTGAATTGGCTATGGTATCCATTTGCCACTGGGTTGGATTGGTGAGATTAAGTTGTATGTAGTAGGATGTGAGGCTAGAAAAAAGGAGAAGTACCAAAATAGTTAATGTGTAACATACTACTTTTAGGTGTGGGGAAGGCATTTTATTTATTTCCTAACATCCTTCTTATGCTACCTTTTTGTGGTAGGGAAGGAGGGGTGGGTGAGAGAAGGGCCAGTAAAAGCTGGATGGCAGAGAATCTATTAAAGGAGTTAGCAACAAGGGTGTGGTGTAGTATGAATGAGTGGGGGATTGATGGTGAGAACTAATTGGTTGATTGGGTGTATGAGCTGAGGTGGGAGTGGTTAGCAGCTTTAAGTGTAATTGAACTGGGGTGGGTGGGAATGAGGGTAGGGTGGAGGAGCAGAGTGAGCAGAGTGAACAGAACAGGGCAGTACTGCCCTAGAGGAGCAGCAGTTATGGAAACAATCAGTTGCAATTCAGATAGTACACTATAGCTCAATGCTTTAGAGTCTGCTGGTTAGGGATTTCCTTCTTGAGAAAGCTGCTTTATGCCTAAGTCTATGCTATTTACTTTCCATAGAAAGATATATTATGCCTAAATCAATTTGGAGGGAATGAGCACAGGGTATCTAGGAGCTAGACTAAGGAGGTGGATGGGGGACCTCTGGTAGGGCAAAGGGTCCACTAGGTCTGAGATAAATAAGTTAGATACTATGTGAGTGAGGAGGGCATGAGAAGGAAATAGAGGTAGAAGGGTGATACAGTGGAGGATAAGATGGTAGAAGAAGTGAGCTAGGGTGGTAAAAGAAGTGAGCTAAGATAGCGAGTGATCAGTGAGGGGGTAGGAAGGCTGGTGAGTAGGCTAAAAGGCCGACAAATGACCCCCTGATGGGGGGTGCACAGCAGTGGTTATGTAGCTGACCAGGGGTAATACACAGTGGGCACAGGGATAGGGCAATGCAATCAGGAGTAGGTATTATAACTGAACATATGTTAAAATTCTGTTGCTGTAGAGGGAGTCCTTCAGTAAAGCAGTATTTTGACTTGGGCTGATCCTCAGGAGTTGTCTGGGAGTTATACTAGCTTGATTGCTTTAGGTGTCAGGGACCTGTAAAAAAAGATAGAGAAGAGACCCAGGTTAGAGCAAGACAGTAGAGAGTAGTAGGGAGTGTAATAAATGGACAGGAGGAAATAACAAAGATTAGAGGCAGCAGATGCAGCTGGAAGGTGGGAGGATGGGACAGAGAAATGGAGTATTTCACAGTAGAAATGATATTAGGTGGAGTAGATAAGGAGAGTAGGAGGGAGTTACTTGGCTGTGTACTGATAGTCTAGAGGCAAGCAGGAGGCAGAAAGAGTAGAGTGAATGAGATTAACAGGATAGGGAGAACAACAGTTGCAATGCTGTTAAAAATACAGTCTAACTAAAACAGATGGCTGCATGATACCACATGTTAATAACAACAGATGTGTTCAGTTTACAGCTGACAAGAGCAAAAAATGGTTAGCAGCTTTCAAGACAAATATGCCAGCAGAAACTATATTCTCAGGTACATTGATGGTGTATTCCTTAGCTTAAACAGTGCTATTTTACTTTTTAATTATTTAAATTATTTTGTAAAATCTAGCAACCCAAACTATATTTGCTATGTATGTCTTAACACACAATATTTGTAGTTACATGCAGCATAAAATATCTAGTATACACATTAGTATTTGACACATTAAGTATTAAACATTTAGCAGCAGTCAGTGGTATATGTAGCAAAGCAGGAAAGAACCAGTGTTTTGCATCACATATCTGGTAACATATGCATAAAAGAACTAGAGACACAGTGGTTAAGGATATATACAATGTAAACAATTGGAAGCAAGCAGGGCAGTGTGGCAAGCAGTAAAGATCCAATCATTCGGACACTTGTTTGTATTTAGACCATTTAAGGCCCTATTGCCTTCAGAATAGCAGTTAAGCAGACCTCGTAGTTCCTAGGTCAGCCGATTAGCTGTCGATCAATTGAATATTTATGTATTCACAAAGACTACACAAGTGAGCCTTAAATCAATGTGAACAGCCAGTGGACAACATCACAGTCCAGAGTACAGCTAGATGATTTAAAAATATGTATTAGTTATGCCGACTATCGCAAGAACGCTAAGAGAATTGTTGAAACTTATCCTCCGAGGCTTACAGCCCCTACCTTTCTAAGCAATGCCTGCGAACTGGCACTTACACAACTAGATATATTAAAACCAGCATTACCTATAGGTGTAGAGCCTAGATGTCAGCATGTATCTGTAAGTAAGGTTCAGTAGGATGCAGGCTGTGAGCTTGAACTATTACCAGCAGCAGCACTACACAAGAACACTACGGTTACAGTTAAATACATAAAATATCACTAACACTTTCACTAGCTCCAGAACCCAACGGACATTTGTCCTCTTGAGGCAAAGTGGATATAAGCTCTGAAACCTCACCGTTACCAGCATTAACAACAAAACAAGGATGCCATAGGTTCAGATACAAGGTGGTAATATGCTGAACATTGAAATGCTTTCACTCACTAAAATACTTTCACTCATTTTTTTCTAGAGAAAAACAGTTTTTAGTACTTAATAAATAAGCACCTATCCAGGCATGTCTAAGGGTCAGCTCCTGGTGTTTTCTCCTGTCTACATGATGAATCTGGGCATCTTGGGGCAATGCAGCAATTGCCTCCTGTACACAGACAATCCTCTCCTCTTACCACCCAACACTATAACCTGTGAGAGATGCACTTATATAACCAAACTGGAAGCAAAGCTCTCTTCACCCAAGACTGGACTAGACAGTCAAGAGGAGAAGGTAAACACCTGCACCACACCACACTCATCACATAGTCCCTCAAAACCTACACCACCAAAACACACACACAGAAACACAAAACACACATCTACATTCGTGGAGGCTCCCAAAAAAATCTACCCAAGCAACAGGGACCTCCAAAGCAGAAATGCAAGCAACCTCCACCCCCCAACGCAACACAAATGACATATAGCCCACAAACTCAGTGTGCCAGACAACCACAGCCCATAAGGCATAACAACATACCTAACACTCTAGTCATAGGTGACTCTATAGTCAGGCACGCTGATGTTCCACTCACCAGGCTAAACAAGGAGAAAGTCACTGTCAGCTGCCTGTTAGGTACCAGGATCCACCATATAACGCATGCACTCAGGTCACTCCACAGCAAGTACAAATATGACTCTGTCATTGTCCATGTTGGTGTGAATGACGTGAGACATACCTCCCTGGACTACATGAAAAGAGACATGGAGGAGCTTTCTGATCTTGTAGCCCAGGCAGGTATGACCCTAGACCTGAGTAGCATCCTGCCATCACCCAGAATGATACCACAGTACAAGGACAAAATGATTGACTTCAACAATTGGCTAAGCTTCTGGTGTCATTCTAAGGGAATCCAGTATCTGTCTGCCTGGGATGACATGATTGACAAACCATGATGCTTTGCCAGAGATGGCCTGCACCTGTCACCCTTGGGATTCTGGATACTGGCTAAGGCTCTTGCCACCCCTATAGTGCCTTTTTTAGGCAAGATTCAAATGACAAATACACCACCGTAACAGGTACAAGCAAGCAAAATCTGAGGGTAATGCTACTCAATGCTAGAAGTCTAAACCTCAAAATGCACTCACTCGAGGCACTCCTTAAAATGGAGAACATCGACATCTGTGCAGTGACAGAGACCTGGTTCAAGACTCCAGAGAGCACCCCTGCATTACCAGGCTATAATTCATACCACACCTTTCGGCCACCTAACTTGGACTGAAGCAGTAAAGGTGGAGGCGTGTCCATATTCATTAAGTATATCCACACCTCCAGGCTAGTTGCTCAGCATAATGCATCTGAATGCAACTAACTCTGGGCAAGACCGCAATGCAAATTGCAGCTTGCTACAGATCCCCCACCATGCCTCAGGATTCCCACTCCTCATTTCTTGATACACTGGAAAATATTAGGGTACAACCTAACACCCTAATAATGGGTGATTACAACTACCCCACCATTAACTGGGAAAACTACTCATGCACCAACTCTTGTGCTCAACATTTTCTGGAATTCATAAATTCCAGTGCCTTGGATCAAATTATCCACACCCCCACCAGGGGCAGCAATATCCTAGACCTGGTCATTACCAGAATGGGCAACCGGTGTTCCACACCAGAGGTCAATTCCTCATTGGTCAGATCCGACCACAAGCAAATTACCCTAGACATCCACATCCCAGCCCCACCCCCCATTAGGGAAACCACCGTAAAAAATTTCTCCAAAGCCAACTTCACACTTCTTAAGACAGAAGTGGCAAACTTCAAGACATCCATGCTGATGGACAATAGAGATACGACTGCTGAATCCTATACAATTGCACTTTATAAGCACTTACACGAGTGCATGGATTGTGCAATCCCTAACAGAATCAAGATGCCATCCACCAAAAAAAGGAAGCCAATCTGGTGGTCCCCTGCTATAAACAAACTCTACAACAGAAGAAAGAAACTGTTGCAAAAAAGAGTAAAATCCCATGACCGGAAGTACTCCCTGTCAGCCTCAGTAAGAAGCTGAGATCCTTCATAAAATCCTCCAAAGCTAGTTACAAAAACAAAATCACCACTGATTCTAAAGACAACCACAAAACATTCTATAGCTATGTCAAGAATCTCAATGGCAACACTCAGATCTGCTCTGAGTTACAGCACAATGGCACTAAATATGCAGAACCAACTGATATTTCCAGCATTCTGGCAGATAGGTTCAGTGCTAACTTTATCCCTCTCTCATCCCCTAAAGGGCCCATCTCTATACCGGAAGAATGCAAAGTACCTGTAATCATGGCTGCACAGATAAAAAACACACTCTCCAAAGCCAAGCACACAGCATCCATGGGACCTGACAACATCCTAGGCTGCGTTCTACATGAACTACAGAACGAGCTGGCACTCCACCTAAGTAACATGTTCAGTCATAGCCTCACCTCAGGCTTTGTTCCCACTGAATGGTGCACAGCAACAGTTATCCCACTCCACAAAGGGGTAGCCACCACGGACCCAGGGAACTACTGCCCCATTAGCCTGATGAGCCTGGTCTGCAAGGCTATGGAGTGCATCATCATGGAACTTATAAACAATGACATTGGTAATCTCCAAACTCTGGACCCTATCCAGTTCAGGTTTGTAAAAGGCAGATCATGTCTCCTAAACCTGATAGACTTCTTTGAAGTGGTCACCAAAGTTGTAGATAAGGGTAAGGTGGTACACACAGCCTATCTAGATCTCACCAAGGCTTTCAACACCATCCCTCACTCTGGAATTATAGACAAACTCACTAAACTAGGTAGAAATCCCCATGTCACAAGATGGGTTCCCAACTGGTTCACTGACCAAACCCACACTCTGAAAGTAGCAGACTCTAAATCCAGTTTCAGACCAGTGACAAGTGGAGTGCCACAGGGTTCAGTCCTAGGTCCTCTCCTGTTTGGTATCTACTTCTCTGAAGTGCAGGCTAACACAGAAGGTCTTTGGCTAGCAAAGTTTGCAGATGACTGCAAACTAGGAGCCATAATCAAATCTCCTAATGATGGGGACATACTACAAAAGGGCCTCACTGAGACAGATGCCTGGTGTCAAAGCCATGGCCTCAAGCTCAATGCCAAAAAGTGCATTGTCATCCCTTTTGGTAAAAACTCTATACCCATGAACTACCACATAGGCGGTAGTCTACTTAACACTGAAAGTGTGATAAGAGACCTTGGGACACAGGTGGACAGTAGACTCTCCTTTGATAATCACATCGCCACAGTAGTCAGGAAATCCTTCTACGTGGCACACCTCATCACAAAAGGTTTCTCATCCAGGAAAAAAGAGGTAAATGCTCCCCTCTACTCATCACTCCTTAGACCCATTATAGAGTACAATGCCCCTTTTGGTATGTACCTCACAAGACATCTACAACAACTGGAAAGGCCACAGAAATACCTCACAAAGAGGATTACTGGCCTCAAACAGATGCCCTGTGCAGACCGTCTCAAAAAACTCCAGCTTTACTCTGTCACATATCGCCTACTCAGAGGTGATCTCTGCCTAACATACAAAGCTATGTCAAACCCAGAGCTGTTGGACATGCTCCACGTAAAGAAATCCCAATCCCTCTGAGCTACATGCTCTAGGGACCTAAACCTTGTCACCACAATAAACAGAACATGCTGGAGGGATAGATTCCTATCTCAGAGACTTCCCATACTCTGGAACAAACTACCTATCTATATCAAACAAAGCTCCTCATTAGCACTCTTCAAGAGAAATCTTGATGATTTGATGGGAGATATGAAATTCACCCCGGGGATCACTTCTGTGGCTCTTCTTGACAGGAAAATAATTTTCTTGGGTGGCAAAAGCCAGGGTACCATTTGGCTAGGCTTATATAGGCCCTAGGGCCAATAGCCTAGTACCATCCTATGAACCTATGAACCTATGAAGAAACTATACCGTATCAGTACAGATAGAGCTATCCTGCCTTAACAACTCAGTGTACGGCATATTCAGGTAGTTATAAGCAATAACATATAGTCATGTACAGCATAAACACATTTATAGCCAACAGCTGCTTGGTAGAAGATAGCAGATGTTTCAGTGCAAGCTTACAATAATAAACATATAGTAAGCAGTAGCACATATTTGCATACACAGTGAATGTTACATTGCAGTTATGTCCCAAAATAAGTGCTTACCTGGTCAGCATACAAACAAACGGGTTAGGGGCAATGGATATGATAGGGGAAATGGCGCCGAAACCAAAGTGTGGTTTTAACCTGGCGGAATGGATTCAGGGAGGAGGTGGTGATGTAATACTGTAGGGGGAAGTTGACTTAGTTCCTAATAGTACCAGCAGGTGAGGCAGTACTGCCCTAGAGGAGCAGCAGTTATGGAAACAATCAGTTGCAATTCAGATAGTACACTATAGCTCAATGCTTTAGAGTCTGCTGGTTAGGGATTTCCTTCTTGAGAAAGCTGCCTTATGCCTAAGTCTATGCTATTTACTTTCCATAGACAGATATATTATGCCTAAATCAATGTGGAGGGAATGAACACAGGTTATCTGAGAGCTAGACTGAGGAGGTGGCTGGGGGACCTCTGGTAGGTCAAGGGGGCACTAGGTCTGAGATAAATAAGTTAGACAGTATGTGATTGAGGAGGGCATAAGAAGGTAATAGAGGTACAAGGGTGATACAGTGGAAGATAGGATGGTAAAAGAAGTGAGCTAGGGTGGTAAAAGAAGTGAGATAGGATAGTGAGTGATCAGTGAGGGGGTAGGAAGGCTGGTGAGTAGGCTAAAAGGCCGACATAAGACCCCTTGATGGGGGAGTGCGCAGTAATGGTTATGTAGCTGGCCAGAGGTAATACACACTGAGCACAGGAATAGGGCAATACAATCAGGAGTAGGTATTATAACTGAACATACATTAAAATACTGTTGCTGTAGAGGGAGTCCTTCAATAGAGCAATACTTTGACTTGGGCTGATCCTCAGGAGTTGTCTGGGGTTATACTAGCTTGATTGCTTTAGGTGTCAGGGACGTTAAAATACTGTTGCTGTAGAGGGAGTCCTTCAATAGAGCAGTACTTTGACTTGGGCTGATCCTCAGCAGTTGTCTGGGGTTATACTAGCTTGATTGCTTTAGGTGAATGGACATTAAAATACTGTTGCTGTAGAGGGAGTCCTTCAGTAGAGCAGCACTTTGATTTGGGCTGATCCTTAGCAGTTGCCTGGGGTTATACTAGCTTGACTGCTTTAGTTGTCAGGGACCTGATAAAAACATCTAAAGAAATGTACCAATTGAGTTATAATCCTGCAGAACCAAGCCAGTGAAGGTGCATGGATCCTAAAAGTGCCAAAAGTGTATGAGCAAGTTATGACTTGCTCTTTAGAGATACTAGGTAGAAGGCTGGTGTCAGGTATGTTTTGGGGCGTGGCTGGTGGGGAAAGGGGTGTGAAGTTTGCATCAAATCTGTCAGCTAGCAGGTAGGCAATAATACCATCCACTATAAGATTGGCACATATGCATTCCCTTTTAGATTTTGGACATAGCTAAAGAATACCTTATGATTATCCTTAGGCTAGGGATGATAATTTAGTTTCATAACTAGCTTTAAAGGACTTTACAGAATATCAAATTTGCCCATGGATCCTCCTCTTTGAAGGCAGTTCCATGTCAAAATCTTCTTAAAGTGGTTTTGCATATATGACCTCCAAGTAAACTGGTGTCCCCTCGTTGGGATCTTAAATTTGTGTTAGAGAAATTAACACGTGATCCATTTGAACCAGTTAATCTGACTGACTTGAGGTTTTTAACATGTAAAACAGTTTTACTGATTGCTCTGACCTCTGCAAGAAGGGTACATGATTTGCAAGCTCTTATGGAGAGTCAATACTACCTCATTTTCCATAGGTACAGGGCTTCTTTAAGAACTAATCCTTCTTTTATGCAAGTGATATCTGAGATTACTTTAAGCCAAACTATCCATCTCACAATTTTCTTTCCAGAACTTAAAAGTGATGGAGAAAGGATACCTCATACCTTGGAATTCTACAGACAACATAAATACTATCTTGACAGAACTAAATCTTTCAGATCTTCAGATCAATTGTTGATTTTTTATGAAGGTAAAAGGAAGAGACAACTTGTGTCAAAACAGACCATTTCCAAATAGTTGTCTAGGCCTTTTGTTATACTCAGCATAACAAATATATTCCAGCAGGGTCAAGACCCACTCTACCAGGGCCTTGATTTCATATTTGCCTTTTTGGAAAGGGTAGGATTCTAGAAGTGTTCTATAAGTTATATTTGGTCCACTGTGCATACTTTTGCAAAGCACTATCATAGGATCATAGGAGATTACTAGGCTAATGGCTCCAGGGACCTTACAAGCCTAGCTAAGTTCAATCCATGTTCCCAAGGGTGTCTGGTTCAAGCAGACACACCTCTTACCCTGTCCAAGAGGGACACAGGTGGAACCCCTGGGGTGAATTTCCAGTTACCCATGCAATCGTCCAAATTACACTTAAATAGGGCCAACAAGGGGCTTTGTTTAGCAGGAATAAGAAGTTTGTTTCAAAGGTGGGACAACCTCTGTGATAAAAATCTGTCTCTCCAGCAAGTTCTGTTGATGTCACATACCAGGTTAAGGTCCTTTGAGCAAGTGACTCATATGCCATTTGACTTGCGAATGTGCAGAATTTCCATTAAAGCTGAGTCAGAGATTGCTCTACATGAAAGCACAGGTTGCCTCTGACAGTCTGTATGACACAGAGTAAAGTGACAATGATTTCAGTCTGCCCATATAACAGATCTTGAAGACCCTGAATTTTCTTTGTATAAGGAACCTTTGTGGTCTCTCCAATTACCGCAGGTGTTTTGAAAGGAACATACTGAAGACAGCATTGTACTCTATTATCAACCTGATCAGGGAAGAGTATTTGGAGGTTATAAACTTTTTTCTTCTAGAGGTAATGGTCTTACATATGAGATGAGCAATATAAAATGCCCTTCTTACCACTGTGGAGACATGGTGATTGAATTAAAGGTTGTTGTCAACCTGAGTGCCCATATCTCTCACCACTGACTGTGTGCTTAAGGTATTGCTATTGATGTGGTAGTTTGCAGGAACATCACCCTTGCCAAAGGGGATGATAATGCATTTTTGTCCATTAAATTTAAGTCTATGACTTTGGTACCAGTCATTAGTCTGTGTAAGACCTTCTTGTAGGATGTCGACATCACTAGGGGCTTCAATGATTACTCCCAGTTTACAGCCATCGGCAAACTTTGTCAGCCACAGTCCTATAGTTTTAGCCTGTACTTTGGAGAAGTAGATTCCAAACAGTAGGGGTCCCAGAACCGATCCCTGTGGAACACCACTGGTTGTGGGTCTGCTGGAGGAGGTGAAGTCCCCCAATTCTGACCATATGAGTTCTATCTGTGAGCCAGTTTGCAACCCACCTAACAATATATGGGCTGATACCTAGCTGGGTGAGTTTATCAATGATGCCTTTGTGGGGGATTGTGTCAAAGGCCTTGGCTAAGTCTAGGTAGGCTGTGTACATAGATTTCCTTCATCTAGTGCTTTGGTGACTGCCTTGAAAAAGTCCACCAATTTAACAGCCATGATCTCCCCTTGACAAAGCCAATTTTGGTGGGGTTGAGTATTTGGACATTTCCTATATTTTTGTTAATAAGGTCCGTCATGATTCTTTCTATGTCCTTGCAGATAAGGCTGGTCAGGCTAATGGTTCTACAGTTCCTGGGGTCTGTGGATGCACCCGCTTTGTGGAAAGATATGATGGTAGTTGTTTTCCATTCCACTGCAAAAAAGCCATGGCTTGGGCTGTGATGGAAAAGCATGCCCAATGGTGATGCTAACTCCTGTTTTTACCCAGGTAGAACACAGCCCAGGATGTTGTCTGGTCCCATAGAGACTGTTTTTGGCCTTGGAGTGGACATTTAAGACCTGATCCTTGGAGATACCAGGAGGAGGGCATGTGTTATGGATGCTTTGGGATATATGTGGTGGGGACAGAGGAGTGAAGTTTTCTCTGAACCTGCTAGCCAGATTTGCTATATCCACAGGTTCTGTATATCTAGTACCATTAACTATGAATTCAGTGCAAATTTGAGCCTTACCTTTGAGGTTATGAATGTAACTAAAGAACACCTTGTGGTTATCCTGAATTAGGGAAGCTAATTTGGATTCAAAGTTAACGTTGCAGGACTTCACTGTGAGTTTTATTTGCTTGTTTAAGTTGAGGAGGGAGTGTTTCCAATTTTGAGACTGTTCCTTCCTATTTTTAGACAGCAGTTTGTTTCGCCTGTTGTATAGGTGATTAATGGCAGTTTTCCACCAGGCAGGTTTGTTTTTACTTGAAGATCTTACTTTGGTTCTATGAGGTACAGCAGAGTAAATATATTTGTACAGGTGCTCGTATAAAGCACTGGTGTATAACTCAGCATAGGTGTCTGTTCCATCAGTGTGTCTAGGGGCTATGAAGCTATTTATGCTGTCACATAAGAGGTTGTAATTGACCTTTTAGAATTTTTTTAGTCTAGCTGCTGCTAAGTGGGGGGGGGGGTCTTGTGTTATAGTTACTTGTAGTGAAACTGGTTTGAGGTCAGATCTCACCAGGGATGGCCACACACTGGAGGTGGTGCAGCAGTCCCCCATGCTGGTGAGCACCACATCCAGGATGTTTGAACCCCTTGTGGGTATGACAACCAGCTGGTCCAGGGCATTGGTGTTAATGAAGTCCAGGAACATTTGAGCAAGTGAGCTAGAACACAAATAATTTACCCAGTCAATGGATGGGTAATTAAAGTCACCCAAAACCAGGGTGTTTGGTTGTATCTTGATTAGCTCAGGTAGATGCAAATAGACTGAGGGATGTCCTGATTCATGGAAGGGGTCCTATAGCTGGCAATGACCTGAAGAGGGGTCTTACCAACAGTAAATTGCACCTGAAGTAATTCAAGGGAATTGTGCTGTTTAACTAATCTAGAGATGCATTTATGTTTAATGAATACTGATACACCACCTCCTTTAGTTCTCATGCCGTCAGTTTGTGGTCTGAATGGGTGGAAGGAAATGTAATATTGTATAGCTGGGGTACTCTACACAGCCTTAAACCAGGTCTCAGTGACTGCATAAATGTCAGCATCTTCCATGGTGAGGGCTGCTTCCAGTGAGTGCAGTTTCTGCTTTAGACTCCTAGCGTTTAGCAGCATAACCTTGAGGTTGTTTTTAAAGGGTATTTTTATGTCAGGAATTTTGTTCTTATGACATTGCCTAAAAAAGGCACAATGGGGGTGGCCAGAGCCTTAGCTAGTAAGCAAAATCCCAGGGGTGATAGATAAAGACCATCTCCAGCAAAGTATCAAGGTCTGTCGACCATGTCATCCCAGGCTAACAGATACTGGATCCCCTTTGAATGACACCAGAAACTAAACCAATTGGTGAAGTCAGTCATTTTTGTTTGTATGTTGTATCATCATAGTTGAAGGTAAAATGCTGCTTAAGGCTAGGGACATAGCTGCCTGAGACACATAATTAGAGAGCTCAGTCATATTTCTCTTCATATAGTCCAGTGTAGCACATCTCAAGTCTTTCACACCAGCATGGAATAAGACAGAGTCATAACAGTGTCTGTTGCTGAGAAACTTGAGTGCGCTTGTGATGTGGTGAATCATGGCACCTGACAGACAGCTGACTATGACTTTTTCCTTATCTAGCCTGGAGAGAGGGACACCTGTGTGTCTCACAACTGAATCACCTATGACTAACATGTTTGTTTTGGTGTTAAGCTTAGGAGCTTGACTGGTGAGACACTGGTGTGTGATATATTATCTGTACTGTGTTCTGTAGAGGATGTATTATGTGAGTCATGCTTGTATTTATGTTTGGAAGTTCTCTGATGTTTAGGTAAACTTCTGGTAAGGACCTCCACATATGTAGGTTGATGTGCTGTTGGTTTTGTAGGTGCAGGAGGTGAGGGGTATATGCTGACAACTTGCTTAGTATCAGATGAACTGACTGGTGAACGAGATAGCCTGGATTCTAGGCTCTTGATATAGTTGCATCTCTTACATAATACATTTGTGTGGCCAAGAAGAAGTGGGTTGTCAGTTTATATGAGACAATTGCTATATTGCCTCAAGATGCCATGTCAACTAGACTGACTATAGAAACTGTGGGAAATTTTCCAGCCGTAATGCTAGGTAAACGCTTAGTATTTTGGAGCTTGCTGTGAGCTTTTTCAATAAACAGCAGTCGGTGCAGTTCATATTAATTTTGCTTTTTACTAGTTTTTGCCCTTTTGGGTTGTGTGTTTTATTATAATGCTAGGTAAGTTGATGTGGTCAGAAAACAGGGAGTGGACAGGAAGGACCAAGTAAAGTAGAGGAAAGGAAAAGTGGACAAAAAATGGAAAGGCTAGTTGGTAGAATTTGTGTTGGTACCTGAGGAGCTTTGCTGAATGTATCATGTCAGTGAGGGAAAATGGCAAGAACTCACCAATGGAGCATCAGCAGAGTACTAAGGGAAAATTGCAGGGAGAAGCGCTTGTGACTATAACTGCCAATGGTGTCTATTGCTGCTCGGCAGTGTGTGTTGTGTAAACAAGTGCAAACCCGCACAAAGTCTGAATCTAGTCTATGCTACAGCAAACAAAGTGCAACAATTTCAGAAAAACAACAGTTCACATAAGCAATGATATGGTAAAAATACAGTTCAAAAGTACAATATACAGTGAAAAATTCTACTTAGGTTTTGCAGAGGTCAACAGATGTCTTGAATTGATCTTATAAATTGTTCAGCTTTCATTGCAAACAGACATACAAGTGGAAACAGTCAAGTGGAAGCATATCACCTTTGTTATGTGAAGCCAGTCCAGGATAACAATGACCTCAGTTGAAGTATAAGCTTTTATCCATAATACACCAAGTTATACATGACCTGGATCCTGCCTATTTAAAGAGCTATTAGCAGTCTATGGTCAACTCATCTTCACTGCTCAGCTCATGAAGAGCTGCTAGTGCTAGTCTTCTAGTTGTTCTTCATCTGATTGCGTCAGTGTGTTTGGAATTCCCTCTTCCCATGAGATACTAGGTTTGAGTTCTGTAGTTGGTTTTATGAGGGTGCTTAACACCTTAGTCATAACTTTGCATAAAGCAATTTATTGGTAACGTAAATTAAGAAAAAAAGAGAATAAGCTACATACACACACACACACACACACACATATATATATATATATATATATATATATATAATGTGTTGTTAATTAAAATCTATTGAATAAGTGTATACTAATGCTCTTAATTTACTCTTTAAATTAAATTTTAATCGGAGAACCTCATTTAGAAATATGCTGAACAGAAAACATCAGATTTACTATAGTAGATGGCTGAGAAGATCATTTAAACACTTTTTTTTCTGAAACTGTAATAGCCATGGAAGGCTAAGTACTTCACATGTTTTGCTGTTACAATAATACTCTTTATAGTCCAGAACATCTTCATGCTGCTTTGCAACCTATTGCAGTTGATTTAGACAAGCTAATTACAGTCTGCAAACATCAAAATGTAGCCTGAAATCTGAATTAATTAGTTAGAAATGTAATGCAGAATGCCATCATACAAGAATAAAGCCTCTTAATGCTGCAATATTCACTGCATGTTGTAAAGGCTAGTTACCCGGTGCTATGAACATTGGCTCTAGATGATAATCTTTGTTGATGTGGTACCTTCACCCCTGTGTAAAAATAGATTCATAGATTGTAAATGACCCGGGATGTCTTGTATCCAAACAGGACATTGAGGACCAGACATTTTTAAGTTACCTCTGTCTATAAAGGACATGGGTACCAGATTCAGTGTAAATTTTCTATTCCCTACCCACTGATCTATGTTACCCTTAAATGGTAATAGATGTACTCAACTTCATCCGTGAAGCCTCTTCAACAGGAGGGGTAGTTTCTGGGACACATATCTTTTGCTCCAGCATATTCTGTTTAAGTTACAGACAAAATTCAGCTTCCTATCCTGAGTTGTGGATGGATGGATGGATGGATGGATGGATGGATGGATGGATGGATGGATGGATGGATGGATGGATTGATAGATGAGTTACATTGTAGCTTCATTTACACTGAATGCATATTTAAAGTGTACAGTGGAGAATGTCTAATGTACCACAAATTGATAAACTCTTAGCTGAGTTTAAATTCAAATTACACTGAAGTGCCTATGTAACAAAAATACTTCAAGGCATAAAAGTCCAACTTTATGATAAAGCTCTTTCTTTCTATGGCTGATTATCTTCTCTCTTTGCAATACTCAAATCTTTGTTGATATAGCAGACATGATGCTTCTTAGTATGAAAGTCTTGAAACAGCACAGTTTGCACCCCTGTATCTGATGTATTGGTACATACATTAAATTATTTAGTAAACTCAGGCATCAGCAGCACAGGTTCAGAACACAGTATATTTTTTTACTTTATGTGCTCTTGCTGCCTCAAGAAAGTAATTATTATTGGCAAAGATGGGGGGGGGGTAGCGATGGGCACACCCTGTGGCAACAGCTGCTCCAATATTGTGATGGCATATTGGGAACATCAACATGTACTGAATGAAGTAAATCATTGGAGGAGATATGTTTTACTCTACAAGAGATTTGTGGATGCTATATTTTTGTTACAGGCAGGAAATGATACTGAATTGTACAAATAAAGTAAGTTTTTTGGTGAAACAACAGCATTTCTAAGTTTTGAGACATGAAGTTCTAATAGAATCATTGATTTTCTGGACATTAGGTTGGGATTTGACCCACATCAAGCACTGATCATGAGAATCCATAGAAAAGATTGTTTGAAGACTCACATGCTCCATAAGGTGAGAGCATGCATTCCAAACATGTATAGCCACATGTATTAAAAGGACAGTTCTTGAGAACTTTGAGATTATGTACAGATGACACCAGTTACAATGCTGATATTGAACATCTGTCACAGAATCTTAAACCATGTGGTTACAATAATAAAGAAATTAACAGAGCTATCAGTGATAGTAAGGCTTTGAGACAGTCCATAGGAAGGCTGTATTACTCTAAGCAATACAATACAGATGGAGTCAATTGAAGAGTAAGAAGTAATATTATAGAAGGGGGAATTAGGTTTTTGTTAACATTCAACAATAATGCAAGGCAAATATGTCAGGTAATAAAAAATAATTGGAAAATGTTAACAGCAGATCCCAATGTCAGGAGAATAATTGGGGAACAACCAAAATTTTGTTTCAGGAATAGGAAGATTGTAAAGCGATTATTATGCCAAGATGTTCAGCGGAGACCAAAGACACATATTATGAAAATACGGACACATCTCTGAAGAAGATGTAAGGCATGCACTTTTATTAACAAAAAATATTTTTGAATATCAAATTACACATAGACTTTACATGCTTAATGTCTATGCTGATTGTGTAAGTCAGAATCTTGTATACATAGCTATATGTGAACAGTGTGTTTCTTTCTATGTGAGAAAGATGAATAGATGTTTAAAAGAGAGAATATCACATCCTTTGAGTGATATACACTGGAGAATAGGAATAATGCTTTGGCACAGCATATAAAAAGTTATCCTACACACAAATTACTGAAAGAAAATTTAGGAGTTAGAGACATACAAAATCACACAGAATATTTAGAGATGTGCTGGATAGCCAGCTTACAGGCTGATAAGGAACCATGACTTAAAGGTATGGTTCTTTCATTTTGAAAGGAAGGAAATTACCTAGATAGCTTTGTTTTCATTGGTGCTTACCTGTTTAAATATCTTTGGATTACAGAAAATAGCAGGATCTGAAGAAGGCTTTGATAGCTGAAAGTGCTTGTCCTGTTTGTTTTATCAAGATGTATCCTGGTTTTTGACCATGTTGTTTTATTGCATTTTATTAAACTGTTGGTTTTTAAACAGTTGGATTTTTTACCTCCACCATGGTGGCAAGACTTTGCTTTACTTCAACATATGCATATTTTTTATCTTTGGTAAGGCTTGCCTTCAAAGCTTTCAGTGTGTTTATTTGAGTATACTTTAGGAAAGTGAGACTACCACTCCTATAAATGCAGGAATGAATGCATGAATGAATGAATGACCATATCATCAAGATTTTCTACCAAATATCAGAAATTAATCTTCGATAATTTATCCGCCATCCTCTCAAAGGTGGCTGAGACTACATGTAATACTGTGCATTGAAATAGACCTTCAGGATTTACAAAGGCTGATTTTTTTTAATTTTGGCAACGAGGTAAATGGTATCTGCCAGTATCCTCTTGCCATGTCCCATATTGGCACATATCTGGGCCTTCTTTGGTTCTCTGCCAGCTTATCAGTTCTTCGCGTGGGTTAGCTGTTAAACGATGAAATGATATACAGTTTCCTAAAATTGTTACGGAACGTGATACTTAGATCAGGATTAACTAAGCATTATCAGGGCTGTCCAGTCACACTGTATTCCAATCACTCAGGCACACTTTAATATCTTAGTTTAGCTTTCGTTTCAGGTGTTGTATCTGTATTATGTTACATTAGTTTAGATCTCATAGACACTTTTGTCAAAAATTCCTCTAACTGCACTTCACGTAAAGGGAAAATGACCTACACATTCTGCTGTATGTCGCACTATAATTCCTTCTTTAATAAGATTTAAGGTAACTAAAGTCAAATTTTAATTCAAAGATGGTGTGGCACTCATCACCGCCATAACTAGTGTGAGGAAATATATACAATGTTGTTGACAATAAGGCCGTTGTATAAATCTATTAAAAGAAAGGTTATGAAAGCTGTTTTAGGACAATATGAATAAAATAATAATAGTCTGCAGGTTCCTACAGAGATGATGGAGTACATAAATTAGGCACATTTTACATGTGTCTCACATGTGCTACACCGATACTGGTAGACGTCAGATTCTGGCCTCTATAGGTGAGAAGCAACTTACAAATCATACCACATTGATTTCAGGGTTGTGAATCAAAAGAAAATGATGAGATAAAAAATGTGACAAATAATGCTCTTGATTACATTGTCAACAAGTGAGCAGAGAGGTTAAATATTTAAATTTGAACTGCTGGAATACATGCGGATACTTAAATGGCATACTAGGGAAAGAAACATGCATTTGGGTTTTGACAGTTTTCAGACCGTGGATTAGAGTAGAGTAGTAGTTTTTGTTTTATCTACTTTCGTTTTGTATTTAGTGTGATTTCTAAGTTGTCAAAATATTTGTAGGTTGTTTTATGTTTTATTTTTGATCCAGGAATTCCAGGTCTTGTCTATGAGTTACATTAGATGTCTTGTGGTTCTGGTCAGTAAAGACACTGGTATGACATTTACATAGTTTGTTCTGAGGGGGGGCTAAACTGTTTAAAATGCTAAGGAAGGTTCTGGGGAATTCCCTAACAGCATCATCAAAGGGGAGATCCTTTACATGCTGCCAGTTACAAAGCTGCACAAATAAGTCCTTGCTCTTGCCTGCCAGATGTTATATATTGTATTCACATAGATTTTATCCCTCTTATCCTCACTACTATCTTTCTCTTTCTCTTTCTTTTTCTCATAAAATCCATATAACATCCATTCTAAATGTATGTCTTTTAACCCGCCATTCATTTATATTTTTCTAATTCTTTCCATGTTTCGCTACTCAAGGGCATTACAAAAACATGCTCTATTGTCTCACTAACTTTACACTTAATATATAACCTTTCATTTCTAGACATGTATAACATTAACCCTTATACTGGTAACTTCTTTAATATTTCCACATAAAATCCTGCCTTCATACCAAAATCTAAACCATTTAATTATTCCTTTAATTGCTTCCTTCAAATCATATTGCAACTTTCCCATGGATTATTATAATAAAATTCCACCTTAATGGTTTTATACCATATATTTTATCTTTGACTCCTTTATGTGTATTTCCCATATCTGCAATTTTCTTTTCCATTGCTTAACTTCCCCATTTCCTTTTTACCTTCTTTTACCATCCTTAATATTTTCCCACGTTCCCTAAACTCCATCTTTAAACATTTTCAGCTATTTTATTTTCATTAAACTTCATAAAGAATAACATTCCATTAAAGAAGAAGCAAGAAATACTGCTGATTTTTCAAATTCAACTCCTTTACACTTTTCTGCCTTATTATATACCACTCCCCTATTTATTCAATTTCAATTTAATCCAAACATAATGCTAAAATATTCTTCAGTTCTAAAGGGAATGTCATCACATAACTTGAATAATTTAACTTTCATGGTGTTACACTATTAAGCAAATATGCATTTTTTAATTGAAATACATGCCAACATTTTCTTATTTAATGTATTTCTACTAATACATTCTGCCACCCCCTTTTCATTATCATATAATGTTTATATACCACTACTAACAATTCAATTCTCTTCTATAGAAATATTCTTGCCTTTCTTGTAATTTCACCAAAGCCTTTATAATTTTCCCAATTAATCATTAACCCCACATTACTCAAATGGTGCTTTTTCAATACTGCTATTAACTAATTAACATTTTGCTACTATAACATCATCATCCACATAAGACATAATTAATAGTATTGTTCTGTCCTCTCTATACACATACCCCCTTGCAATCATTTTGTGCCACTGCAATTATCACAAAAGAGGACAAAATACTATTGTGGGGGCATACTTGTCTCATCCCCTTCTAGTCCTTCTTTTATAACAAAACCAGTATCTTTTATTCATACCCTATTGTTCTCATACGCTGATTTCATTACTTCTATTATACCCTTGTTTAAAGTATATGCTTTCAGAATTTCCCTTAACTGATTATGTACTATGTTATCAAATGCTTTATCAACATCATAATCAGCAATTCTTACTCTACCATTAGAGTCCACAATATTATACACACTTTTCTTGATATCTAATATCACATAGATATTCCTGCATTTTACCAACATTTCCTTTTCTTGAATTTCTGCTCAATACATTTTCTAATATTTTCTGTATTATTCTAATAAATTTTTATTGTCTGTATTTATAAATGTTATAGGCATCCAATTTCTTCATTCTTTCCCTATCTCCTTTTTACTAATCTCTCCACCCCTTTACATATTTTCACATCTACAAAACATTCATTTTCATTCATTAAACATAAACAAATTGAATTTGAAAATTCATAACCTTATGAAATCTACAATGCAATCCATCCAGCCCTGGCTGTCTTATCATCTATCATTTTTAAAACTTCTAGCACTTAATCTACTATAATTTTCTTAAAGAGCATTTTGTTCTCTTTCTCAGTTATAGTACTTGCTCTCAATTTAATCTTTTCATAGGTTCATAGATTAGTACTAGGCTAAATGCCCCTGTGGGCCATTTTAAGCCTAGCCAGTTACCCCATGTGAGAATTGAATGCTGCACCTTGTGTTAGGTGAACATCTTAACCATTATGCCAGCCCCCTCCCCATTGACACTATTATCTTCATATTGCCTTTCAAATTTATTTATTTATTTATTGCTCAAATGTTTCATTTTATTAAGATATTTACAGAACATTATTAAAATATTAAACACATCTTGTAGAATGTTATAATTTAAATATAACAGTACATATTTTACATAATTAGAAAACAAAGTATGTTCAATATATACAGCTTGCCTGAAATTAAAATGAAAGTAAATAAAACAGGCCATGACTAATGAATCATTTAACAGTTAAGATATATAGATCTATGATAAAAAAATCAATAAGGGCTATTGCTTTCAACCAAGGATTATTAAAGCTATTAGAAAAAATATAATCTTCTTAATTGTTGTTTCTTTAATAGGTGTGTCTTTCAGGGAGTTAACAAATTCTACAGGCTGTGGTGTTAAAGATTACTCCCACCTTCTTATAATAGAACCAGAATAAAAACTGGGTGAAAACAAACACGGCTAAGTAAAGTAAACCGAAAAGCTTTTATTATAACTTAGTAAGCACCTTCCCATTGTCCTCAATGCTTTATCAGACTTTAAAAATACACAAGTTAGCACTCACTATTTAAAATCCAAACCACAAATCAGAAACTGATCCAATTGTGACATTATAACAATCTGTCCAATAAGCTTAAGAAACTCTGACAGCAAGTTAGATAGTACATGATCTGCCAATGTGCACTAAAAAATAAATAAAACAAACTATAATTTCTAGTATAAAATAAAATTACAGCAACACAGCACACCCACAGGATAAATGCTCCGTACCACAAAAAAGAATAAAATAAATCCAGAGATTTACTATAGGTAGCGGAGCAAACAAGCCAGTCCAAAGTTCTCAAAAAACAACAGAAAATTTATTGATATATCCAGTACAGTTTAAATTTAAGAGCTTCATCAGACTGTTACAAATATAAAAAAAAACAAATATAGATTCAAAAAACAAAACTTCAAATGTTTCATTCAGTCCATGGCCCCTGTCTGCCCTAAGTATGATGATCCAATTATTCTCTTGATATTCTGTCTCATTCCTAATATCTCCTTCTCTTATGTTAGGATGAATTAGTTCTATGACCCTTTGGCACATTTTTTATCATCCTGATTTGGGGAGGAACTTTGTTTTTAATATTGAAGCAACTTGCAAAAGTTCTAATCTTGTATATTTGGCAGTGTGTCAAATATGCCAATCTTTTTATGTTGGCAAGATGAACAGGGTCCTTAGAGATAGAATTCAAGAGCATATCTATCACATCAGAAAAAAGTCTACTCATAATGCCCTAGCCAAACATGTTTCCAGTTCTGGCCCTGAACATTATTTTTTATTCAGGGTCATAGAACTAATTCATCCTAACATAAGAGAAGGGGATATTAGGAATGAGACAGAATATCAAGAGAATAATTGGATCATCATACTTAGGGCAGACAGGGGCCATGGACTGAATGAAAGAGCTAGTATTAAGCCTTCTCTTAAGAAAAGGAGAATAAGGAAATAAGTATTGTTATTAATTCATTCTTAAAACATACACAAATAATGTGTTACTATTTTGTATTGAGTTTTTACATGCATTACATCGCTGTTCAATGTTTTAAATAACATATTTTATTGTTTTATTAATTGGAACTATGAGCTTCACCTTTAAGTAATGGTTTCACATTTACTTCATTTTTATTGGTTCTGAAGTTTTTGAATCTATATATAAGTTGTTTTTTATATTTTATTGTAACAGTCTGATGAAGCTCTTAAGCAAAAGTGCTTACTGGATATATCAATAAATTTTTTGTTGTTTTTTGAGAACTTTGGACTGGCTTGTTTGCTCCGCTACCTATAGTAGAACTCTGGATATAATTTCTAGTATGGCTTAAGTATATATAAAAAAACTACTTATCTACTAGTCACCTAGTTCTAACAGTAGATATGTGTTTAGTCAAGGTAAAATATACAAGTCCAAAACCATTAAATATAGTTCTATGAGACTCAGAATAAAAGAAAAAGCAGATCAGTTGATTGCCAGGATTACATGATAAAGTGACCAAATGAACATTTAATGTCTTGTGTATGCTTGCTTAATTTAGCTCTCTATGTAAAGAAAACATATAAAGGCCGTGGACTCCTATCTGTTGCATTTAGAATTGCTAGATGTTTCTAACATTCAGCAATACTAGAAATTATAGTTTGTTTTATTTATTTTTTAATACACATTGGCAGATCATTTACTGTCTAATTTGCTGTCAGAGTTTCTATAGCTGATCTGACAGCTTGTTATGATGTCACAGTTGAAATCATTTTCTGATTTGTGGTTTGGATTTTAAATAGCGAGTGTTAACTTGTGTATTTTTAAAGTCTGATGAAGCATTGAGGACAATGTGAAAGCACTTACTAAGTTATAATAAAAGCTTTTTGGTTTACTTTACTTAGCCGTGTTTGTTGTCACCCAGTTTTTATTCTAGTTCTGTTCTTTATGTACTGCTATGACAACTTCATCCCAGCTGTGCAGTTGTTATTTTACTCTTTTGCACCTTCTTATAATGTATTTTGTCCTAGCCACAGCAAGAATTGTCCAAGTTAAATAAAAACAAGCCTTTTTTGTATTTTTAATTTCTAAAACATTGAATAATACTATTTTTTTGTAATGAAAGAATCAGACTATAAAGCTTTGAGAAAATCCTGAAACTTTTCTCAATACTTACATAACAAATGACAGTCATAAAACATATGTAACCAGTTAGCATTATAACACTGCTTACATTTCCAGTATTCAGTTTTATTTCATTTTTTTTTAATTTATCAAAACTAATAGCAGTCAAAACGTTATTTATAATGTTTTCAATTTCTCTCTTTCTCCTCACATTTATTTTAATATAACATTCTTACAGATCGATACAAAATATATAGTTTCTTATTATTTTTATTATTTTGTCCCAGAAAAAGACATACTTCATCATTAGTATCTTGTACTAATGCTGCTGCTTTTTTAATAAACTATTATCTGTTCTTTATTTTCCTGAAATATTTAATTTTCTTTTTTTTCAAATTTTCATTCTCTTCCATCATTATGATTTCTTTCACCATGTTTAAAAAATTATTTTTTATTTTTCGACTTGCTTTTTCTGATGCGAATTGTGGTTTCTTATCTTTCCTTTTTATACACACCCATCACTCGATCCCATGTTCATAAATAAAACTAAATGTCTTATATTCATCACAATAATTATTTAGCTTCACTTTCAAAATCCTTCACATCCACATACAGTCCATTCAGATGTGTTTTATTCCTTTTACTTGTTTTACTAACAACCTCACAATCAATACCATTTTAGCCCATATCCCACCATGTTCTTAAACAACTCTGCTCTTACTTTCCCTCTTTGAATCTCTCAATGATTTTGAATATAATGCATAGTCCATTTATGTTTTTAGAGTTGTTCTTAGATGTGTATGTTCTATTTTCTTTCACAGCACCAACTGTCATGCTTTCATCAGATTATTTAATTTTGTTTCATCTTTTGATGTTTATTTACTCATTTATTTTACTTTCTGAGATCGTAGCTCATGTCTCCTGCTTATGTCCATATTGTCAACTATATATGGCATTAAATGCTCAGATGAAGTCTCTTTTGCCTTCAATATAGACATATACTATTATAATCCTAAAAAGTATGTGATTATTCCTAAGATCTACCACTGATATTAACCATACCTTGACAATTATATGATGTAATATTTTTATCTCATTCCCTTTAGTTAAAGCTTCTATCCCTGAACATCATTTTATTCTACAATTCCACAGCACTTTATTTACCCATAATATTCCTAGCTGTCTTGCTTTTTGAAAGCTTAACCATCTAGTGTTTAATAAGCATACAACTGTCTTAATTATCTTACAGTACTGAAAAACAATCAACCCTCCCACATCACATATTATACAATTTACATTTATAAAAAATATTTGGAATCTATCTTTTTTGGGTAGGGGTATCAATTAAAATTTTCTTTTCCTATTCCTAGCTCTTTTCCCAGTTGAATTTCTACCTTTCATTTGTTGCTGTCTAAAACCATCTTCTTCATCATTGTCTTCAGCGTAGATCATCTTATATTTATTTTACATAACACATCATCAGTGCTTTTGTCTTTCACTTAATTTTCTCCTTGTTCATTTTCTGTTTTCCATTCCAAAATGTCCTTGTTACACCTTCATTTGTTTCACTCACATTTTCATTATTTACAAAACCATCTTCATTGTGCATATTTTCAACATCAGTTTGACCAATTGCATCATACTGTGCATTTTCAAACATGATGTTCTTCATTACATCTCTCATTTCCCCCACATTCTTTTCACAACTGTCTATAGATCTTGCATTTTTAACATTCTGCTGCACATTTCTTAATTGTACGTGCTTTCCCTCCATTTGAGGTGTGTATAATTTTATTACATTGTCCTATTTAATGTCCATCTTCTCCAGAAAAGAAACAAGTCCTTGGTTGCCTCCTATATCTCAGCATGCCTTAACAACCTCAGTAGGTATAGTTCTCACGAGCAGACTAGGTATGACCGTATTCAGTGTGGTACGGAAACTAATGATAACTATTGTACTATTAAGGATTATGAAGTTGTCAAGCATAATGGTGGCTCTTCTGTCCAGTCAACAACTGAAGAATTAAATATTACAAATTGTCAGGGAGATATAGATTTAGAGTTAAATAAGTCAGCACAAGAGGACCAAGCCTTATTGGACTTGACTATTTATGAATATCCTGACATTATTGGCTCTTCTAACAGGCTGAGCTGTTATACTGACAACACAGGTAATGACATGACGAACAATGGTATGAAAGAGAACAGCATTGATTCTTTAGGTGATGAATTTCACAGTTCCATTAATTTTCATATTAACCTTAATATCGAAAGGTATTTGAATAAAGAAGACACAAGTACATTGGATGATAATTTAGAATTATTTGATAAAGAACCTTTAAGTAACCCTAACATTATTACCAATACTCATGGGGACTATAAAATATTTAATTATTCTAAATATGCATTTAACAGTAAACATGCGAACTTATTTTCATTGGGACACAATTTTATACCCTGTCGTAAGGGGAAATTAGTGAATTCTATTGTCAATTTGAAATTATTCAGTAGAAAACTAAACTTGAAATTATTCTTTCAGGGAAATATACAGGACAATAGGAGAAATCATATAGCGAGTGGTTTGTGTAAACCTAGTATTTTCAATCCCCCTATGAATGACAAAATAGTTATTTTTGAAAAACAGGCCGAAATGGACATTAGGGATTTTTTTAAACATTATAATACTCTTATACATAGTAATATGACAGAAAGTGATGAGGAAATATTTAAAGAAATATTAAATATTAAAGATATTAGAATAATGAGGCCTGATAAAGGCAGTGGAGTTGTTATAACTGACACAGGGGATTATGTCACATATATGAATACCATGTTGTTAGGTCAATCTTACTCTGAAATAAGTTTAAATGAAATCAACATTGCTCATCAAAGGATAGACAACAGATTAGAAGATATGTTAATGCAAGGTGAATTGACAGAAGATGAACATAAATATCTATCTAATGACTTTCCGGTCATTAGTGGAATACTGAATAATTTACAGTTCAGGCCCATTGTGGATGGGAAGAGGAACAAAACATGTTTCATCAGTCAATATCTTGATAACCATTTTAAGTTAAGTATGTCTAAATTTCCATACATCACCAAGGACTCATGGGACTTCCTTAACATGATGAATAAAGTTAAAATGAAGGATGGAAACATTATGGTTACTATAGATGTTTGTAATCTTTTCACATCAATACCCCATGATATAGGGTTGATTTGGTTAGAAGAACAGCTTTTTGAATCAAAAACATTTGACCAAACTAAGATCAATACCCTGATTAGTCTAATGGAAATAGTATTACATAACAACTTTTTGTATTATGAAGGACATTATTATAAACAAATTGATGGATTTAATAATGACATATTGGGAGTACAATTATATCTTTAATAGCCCATTTAAACAATATTTTAAAACATACACTAGATATTTATATCTTTATAGTATGGGATGCAGATGAGGTATCTTTAAATATTTTTCTTGAATATATAAATCACAATGTGCGATTCTTAAAGTTTACACATCATATTGGCTATGAAAGTATATCCTATTTGGATGTGGAGTTAACTTTTGATAAACATAGGGAATATTTAAAATCTAACATACATAGAAAATCAACGCTTTTCCAATTCCTATTCACTATGAGCACCTGACCATCAAAAGAAGGGTGTTGTTTCAGATGGTCAGGGCAGCCAGAATGATTAGTGAGGAGATTGAATTGTATGATGAACTGGAATTTATGCAAAGTATGTTTATAAGTAGGGATACCCAGAAATCCTATGTGAAACTATCAAACAAGAAGTGAAAAATAAGAGACAGATAGGAATATATCAAGCCATTTTAAACCATGGATATGATCAAAATGTAAACAAGATTTTGTATAAAAATAAGGATCAGATGCCTTTATACATTTCAGTATATGATGATTGTACACCAATAATAAGGAATATTATTAATAGGAATTGGAACTTATATATTGATGAACATATGATGGCATCAATATTTTTTTGAGCATAATATTGAAATACAACAGTATAATAATAATAGACCAATTGGGAATTATAGATGTGGAAGATGTACAACATGTAAGTACATACAAGACACACAGGATAAAATTAAAATTAATTACATTAATATTAAGATCAAAGGACATTTCAATTGTCATACATCTAATGTAACCTATGCAGCATTATGTCAACAGTGTAGAGCCTTTTATATAGGCAAAACGAGTAGGAAATTCAGGAGTAGAATAAAAGAACATATATTGGATATAAAACACATGAAAACCACCAATGCTCTGGTGAGGCACATCCAATTACATACTGATCATAACTTTAAATTCTGTATAATTGAACATTTATTGAGTGATGTACAAGGAAGAATTACAAAATATGACCTTGACATACAGGAGTTAAAGTGGCAGATTCTGTTGAATGCCCACAATTGGCCTGGTCTTAATGAATACTGTACAATCAAACCTATCCTTATGAAAAATTACATTAAGGGTAGATGTTAAATTAGTTCATTAGTACATTATTTGTTCAAATGTCATCTGGTTTAGATAAATATATATATAATTAATATTTAAATATTTTCATGATAAATAGTTCAATACAACATAAGGCAGTAAGCAATTAAGTTATTATAAATTAGTACATAATATGGCCTTTTGTGCCTTTTTGTGCCTATTGTATGAACTGTACAGTTTTTATAATAATATTTCTTCAAAGCTATTTATGGTTATATGTCATTAGTATTAAAATATTGGGTAGGAATAATGACATGTATTCTTTGGATAGCATATGGGGGTATCCAAATATATTTATCATGGTTATAGTATCAATATTGTATTCATGTTTGAGCATTGCAATTTTAATGAAATATGAAATATTGTAATTTATTAACATATGTATTTATTATATTTCTTTTCATTTTAATCATTTCAGTTTTTAATTAATTATGTTTGTTCATTGATATATGCATTTGTAAATTGTATACATTGGGTTATATACATATATGAATTTATAGTTATTTCCATCAATTATAGCTCAATTGTGTTAGTACCAATGTTTATATCAATTAGGTTGTTTAATTAATTAATTAATTAATTTTTTGTGTATATATTGGGGAGGTAACCAGTGATTAGATTATTCTGTAAACCTGATGAATTACTTCCTTGGCGTTTTGTTGGCTGTTTTTGTGTGTCTGTTTCAAGAATAAATTCCATTATTGCTGTGGAGCTAACTTGGTACATTTTTCAGCGTGGATTTTTTGGAAACAGGGAGAACATTCAATTTCAAAGGGGAAGTTAGTGCCATTGCTGTGGTATACTCGAGTTGTGGAACCTCTTAGTTGCTAGTTACAAGTTTGTGTTTTTACGTACTCAGTAGGTATAGTACTTGGTATATGTGTTATATGTTTCACTGTTTTACTTTAAGTGTAATCATACATCTTCACCCTTCTGTCCATACACCCCTTCAGTATTTTTTTAAACAAGCACATGTTCACTTTTTTTAAATATTGCTTAAAATACTGCTCTAATTTACTTCCTCCATATCAGTTTTAAACTGGATGTACTCTTTACTCCATTCATGTTTTGTGCAATAAAAGTATAATCATTCCAAGGATACACATTCACTTTTTTAACATCCCAGAAAAATCTTTTCATTGCCATCATATTTTCAAAAATTAAGTCTCAAAAAGTTTATTTCATCATTAGGATAAAAGCTCTTACATCTGCTGTTTTATCTCCATTAACATAACATTTTCTCATTTTTCTCCATTATCATGACATTCCTTATTCACCATTCCAACTGCCCTTGTACCTGTGACTACTTCTGAAAATGTATCTTTTTATAATCCTTTATGACTTTCTTTTACTTCCTGTATATCCACTTAACTCTCCACTTTGTTTTTATTTCTAATTAATCCTTTAATTCCTCCGTAATACTGCCTTATCACCATTTGGCTTCTCCTGCTATAGCATTTCCTGTAACATCTCATCTGCTAACCCTCCTGACTAAAGGGTTGTAACCTTATCAGCTTCCTTCTATAAAATCACTTTTGTAATGCTAATTCCCTTACTTGCAAATAACTCCTGCTGAAACTAAACACTGGAATCCTTAATTCTGTCAACCACACTTCACCTTCTCATTTTTCATATTTATTTTCTCCTCAAAGATCTCCACACTGGTGACTCCTTCTAGCTAGGAATGGGACCATAATGATCATTATGTCATAAAAGAGAAGGGGTTGCTTTGCTTATATGTGCATTATTTACACATTATTTACATTATTTGAGGCCCATACTCATCTTGTTTGCATCATTCTTGCAATTTATCAATAATACAAAAAAGAAGGAAAATCTAATACAATAAAAGTTAATAGATTTGTTTTTTTCTCAGCTAAATTATTTGCTTCTGTCCCTTACCTTTTGCACAACCATTTTCCTATTTCTGCTGTTACATCATTCATTGCTTCATCTCAATAATGCTTCACATCTTCTCTTCCAAAATATCCAAATTGCAACACATAATATTTTACCCCATTATCAACTTATTTCTTTTCTTATACTTGCCATGTATCATTTTCATATGTACATCCTTGAAGCCTACCCACATATACTTATTTTTATAGTTTTCCCAAAACTGTGTATTGATTTTACATTCCAAAAATGATATTATATAGCTTATGCTATCTAACAATCATATCACATTCTTTCTTCTATTACTTTATATTTAATATTTCCTTTAGCAGGTAAAATGTTTAACAAAGTTCACAACAAAAAACATATTCTCAACTAGACATACTGTGTCTAATATCATCTGATACATCACTCCATGGCTATATCAGAATAAAATCATTTTTGTTCATATTACTCATTCTTTCTCTCAAGACATTCATGTTTTTTTTAATTTCTATAACTTTACCTTATTTACAAATTTCTCCATCTCTGCAATGTATTCCTCCTTCCTACTTTTCCATTGTACTTGTTTTCATATTTCTTCATACCTCTCAAGTACCGACTTTTCAACAGTTTTTATCTCTGTATTTCACTGTTAATAAGTCACTGATACCAGAAAAGAAATGTTTAAATCATAATCATATCTTCTGTGTTCACTATATACTGTTCTCTTTTTAACAGGTTACAATTTAGAATCTCTAAATAAAGCTGAAAAACTCCTAACAACTCATTTTCCATTTTTCTGAGAAACATATACATTTCTTCAACATAAGCTAATTTTCTCATAATATAAGTAGATATCATATATACCTTTTTGTTATAGGATAAATTAAAATGTTTCCATCATGTTAATGATGTTTATTTATTCCAGTTTTACTTTCCACTGCATCATCATATTTCCACATTCTTCAACCTTAAAATAATAATTTCTTGTCTATTATAAATGCAGTTCATCTTTATTTCTCCAAACTGTTTCTTTTTGCTTTACCTACACTCAGTTATGCATTTTAATAACTTTTCAATTGTTATCACACTTTCATTCACCCATCCTCTATTTTTGCTACAATAAGGAAATCATCTGCATAGGATAAACATATCTAAATTTCATGACCTCTATTCAAATATAATACATCCATTTCTGTTGTAAAATCATGAACAATTACCTTCATTACTAAAACAAAAATATGCATATTTAAAGGACACCACTGATTTATTCCCCTTCTTACCCTGTTCCATCCCCAACTATCCATTCTCCATTACTTTTGTCCATTATATTTTTAACTACTTTTTATGGTTTCCACTATTTTGGAAGCATACTGAATAGGTAAAAAATTCCCATATAGCCTTAAAACTTATTCTATCAAATGTATTTTCTGCATCACAAGTAAACAGTCTTACTCTTTCTTTAATAAACTTGTGCTTATTTGTTTTACTATTATTCACATTTCCTTCACTTCTCTTCCTTTAACAATCAACATCCCTCCCTTTATTACATTCTCAACATTTTTTGTATGCTTTATTGAATTATGCTGTAAATATTTTATAATCAATACTCCAAATTTATAGCTCTCTAGTTTCTTACATATATTTCCATTTTTATTTATCCATGCAAATGTTATCACTCCACTACATAATTCTTCTTACAATATCATTTTATCTAACCATTCATTTAATACATTGCAAACAAATATTTTTCTTTCAACTATCTAATCCTGGTGCAAATTATTTTCTCCTCTATTTTATTGCTTCAGGGATTTTTTACTAGTAATTTTCATCTCTAATTCTTCCTTAGTACTTTCAGGTTTGTTTTACCACACCATTCTTGTTCCCCAACTGTGTCTTTCTTAATATTTTATTAACAATTCTGTCAAGTACTTCTATAATCTTTTTTGTTTAAATTTTGCAAAATCTTCCTCATCATATATTGCATCCAGTCTTCTCTCTTTTATTCTAACCTGTTTTGCTAAATAATGGGATACTTCCTCTTTCTTTCTTTCCCTTTAAGTAAAAATACATGTATAACATTTTTTAAACCTTCTATTTGTTATTTAATACATGTTTTTAATGTGTCTTATCCTATTTCTCCTTTTCTAATTTTCTAATTTAAGCTCTTCCAGAATTTCTTTATATTTCTTTGTATTTTTATTTATTTTTAATTCTATTTTCTCCTGTTAAAAACTCCTACATTTTCCATTATGCACTATCCAACATACAGGCCAATTTTTCATAAAGTTCCTTCATTGCGATAAACTCTTTCAGTAGTTTATCTTCCAAATTAATTTATTTTGCCTTACTACTTCATGAGTTAAAATGTTTATTTTCTTTATTTTATTATCTGTTTATTCTCACCTGTTCTTGCCCACTCAGCTCTATGATCAGAAAAGCCTGCAATCTCCACACCTCTTTCTACATTGTCCATTTGATTAGAACATATTACAAAAGGGGGAACTCATAAAGGTGCCGCAGCATGTACACCTTTGTGTATGCATCACTGTAACCTTTTTGCATTCAGAAACAGCCATAACTCAGTGTTGTACAATACTCTAGCATGAAGCCATGCTGCACCATGCAGGGCTGGCTCTATGGTCATGTTGAATGCTAATAGGACAGTCCAATGATTCAAATATTCAAAGATGATTCAAAGAAACTGTATTGTCATTTAGAACCACACAAGTGCAGCCTAAACGGAATTACAAATGTCAGCTCATGAGAGAAATGCAGTGCAAATAACATAGATACAGCAGTATGAAAGAATAACCTAAGAAAGAAAATAACAACAAAACTAGTGAAGAGGCATATGTCAATTGGCTGTGTGGTCTCCCTAGTTTTCTCTCTCTCTCTCTCTCTCTCTCTCTCTTTCCCACCTGGAACCAGCTTCTGGATGGCACCTATACACTGAGTGCCTCAAGAAATTGCTCAGTGTATAGATCAGAACAGCATACATCTTAACTCTAAAGATTTTTACAGAATGCCTAGATTTTGCTCATATATTTGGTCTGTTCCTCATAAAAGCTTTGTTTTCTTGATGAATCACTGGGATGATCTAAGGATTAAAGTCACTAAATAATGGCATGCATCTCAGTTTTAGACTTCATATCCTTCAGAAAATATGCTCTAAAAAATTCTGTAATTCTAGAAACTTTCTAGGTTTATAAGAACAATATTTAAAATGGGTCCCTATTTTTGGGGCTTTGCACCTCCCCCCCATTATGTAAGATGTTGTCCAGATTTTTTGAGCTAAGAGGTTGAGAGATATGCAGAACAGCCATTCCATGCCAAGTCACAAAACTGAACTCTGATAAAAGACTGAGTTAATCTACTAACTTTGACAGTGGTAAGGGGAATGGGAGTAGCTGAATGTTGAGTCACCATAAGCATATGTCTGTATGATGCAGCTGCAGCACTTTAATACCATGACATGCAAATCAGCAATGATTTGTACAACTCAGTAATAAGTGTGATTCAGAGGCATGCAAATTCATCAATAATGAGGTCTTTCCTCATCATTGCTAACCTGCCTCTGAATCAGGAATTGATGATAGCATCCAACTTGCAGTCATCTGCAAACTTGGCCAGCTATAACCCACTGGTTTTGGTTGCACCTCACTAAAGTATATCCCAAACAACAGAGGTGCCAAGACCGATCCCTGGGGTGCACTGCTTGTTATGGGTCTACTGCTTGAGATGGGTCCCCTATTTTGACATAGATGGGTTCTATCAGTCAGCCAGTGTGCTACGCATCTGGTAACATATAGATTGATGCCTAATTGAGAGAGTTTATCTATTATACTTAAGTGGGGAACAGTATAGAAGGATTTGACCAGATCAAGGTAGGTGGTGTGCACCATCTTCTCCTTGTCTATGGCTTTGATGATTCCAAGAAAACAACCAAATTTAACAGGCATGAGATCCCCTTGACGAAACCAAACTGTGTGGGATAAAATGTTTGGAGGTTGCCAATTCCTTGTTAATGAGGTCCATGATAATCCATTCCATGGCCTTGCACATCAGGCTAGTTAGGCTGATGGGGGGTCTATAATTTCCTGGATTGGTAGATGCTCCACCTTTGTGCAAAGGGATGACAGTGGCTGTCTTCCATTCAACTGGAATGAAGCTGGTATTCAGGCTTTGGTTGAATAGAGTGCCTAATGGTGCTGCAAGTTCCTGCCTGAGTTCATGTAAGATGCAGCTTGGGATGTTATTGAGTCTGATGGAGGCTATATTTTTTTGCCTATGAGTGGGCAGTGATGACTTGCTCCCTAGAGATCAGGGGAGGGGTGACAGGTGCTGGGTACATCCGGATTTACTGATGGGGGGAACAGAGGGGTGAAGTTTTCACTGAACCTGTCTGCCAGTAGGTTGGCTATATCTATGGCGTTTGTGTATGTGGTGTCCTTAACCACCAGCTCTGAGCAGATCCGAGTGCTTCCTTTGTGACTGTGGACATATGTGAAGAAGGCCTTATGATTGTCTTTAGTAGTTGTGGCCAGTTTGGACTTGAAGTTTGCTTTGAATGATTTCACTAGTGCTCTTATTTGCTTGCTCAGGCTAAAGAGAGATTGCTTCCAATTATGCACCTGCTCCTTCTTGGTCCTGGACAACAATTATTTCCTTTTATTATAGAGTTTATTTATTGCAGATGTCCACCAGACAAGTTTACTCTTCCTTGAGGAGGATGATTTTGTCCTGTCTGGTATTCATGATTCCATGCAGCAGAGTACTTTGATGTAGGTTTGGACATATGTGCCAGTTCCTATGGAGGGGGAGGAGGCTGTGAAGCTGTTTATATCTTCCCTCAGGAGGTTGTAATCAGCTTTGGAGAAGTTTTTTTGTTTGACCCCAGCTGGGGGGAGGGGTTGGGGGAGATGTTGACTTTGAAAGTGATCACTTTGTGGTTGGATCTTACCAGGGAGGATGACACTGTAGGGATGCTGCAGTGGTTACACATGTTGGCTAATACCAAGTCCAAGAGATTATCACCTCTTGTGGGGGTGTCGTCCAGCTGGTACAAGGCATTTGCATTGATGAAATCAAGGAATCTATGGGCATTTGTGTTTTGGCATGAGTAGTTCTTCTTATCTGAAGTCAGACCACAACAAACTGCTAAGGTAGTCCCCCTCAAAATACCTTAACTAAAAGGGCTCTCCTACCTGAAGGACGCTACCCTGCAGAAACTGTGCCTATCTGAAGTCAGACCACAACAAACTGCTAAGGTAGTCCCCCTCAAAATACCTTAACTAAAAGGGCTCTCTTACCTGAAGGACGCTACCCTGCAGAAACTGTGCCTATCTGAAGTCAGACCACAACAAACTGCTAAGGTAGTCCCCCTCAAAATACCTTAACTAAAAGAGCTCTCCTACCTGAAGGACACTACCCTGCAGAAACTGTGCCTTTCTGAAGTCAGACCAAAACAAACTGTTAAGGCTAATACTTAAACCTGTAATCCTACCTAAACCTGTAATCCTCTGCAAATGTACACTGCTGACCTGGGTCTAAAGCACCTATAGTCTGTCGCCCATACTAAATTGGGTCCCTCCTGCTATAATTAAATCAGTTACCCCTTGTACTCTACAACACTATTTTCTAAGCTTACAAAACCCTGAATATTACACTAACATACTGGTTTCTCACCTTAAAACCCTGAAAATCACACTCTTAAAACCTATAATCTAAACCTAGCAAATTCCCTAAAGAGCTTAAAATACAGTTTACAGCACAGCTATTAAACTTAATCTTTAAATACTTACATACTGCTCCAGGAAGCCTTAGAAAACACTTGCAGTCTTTACTGAGACCATTCAAGCCCTAGCGAGCCAACTATCTACCAGACCCCCGTCATGAAATCAACACCCCCAGAAACCAACCTATATTTAGATTCCAACTAGTTGCACCTCCCTCATCCAAACCCTGATTAAAAAACTGAAAGCAACTACTCTCTCCGCTGACCAAATCCCTGCTGAGTATCTACAAAAAGCAGCCGATGCCATTGCTTACCCCATCTTGATACTAATCAACCGAACAATAGCTGAAGCTAGAATCCCCTCTATTTGGAAAATATCCTATGTAATCCCACTTCACAAAGGAGGTAGCTCTACTGAGTTATCCAATTATAGGCCAATAGCAATACTATCCCCACTTGCAAAAATTATGGAAAAATGTATACATAGACAAATGATGCATCACATAAATCAAAATAACCAAAAAGAGAAGAGAATTCCACTAAAGAACACTCAGCAGAACAAAGACAATGTGAATATTGGAAGAGAGTTGCACCACAAATAACAGTATTTCATCAAGGTTTTCGAACGTACTAAATGAATAAGTAGCTTCAAAACAACAGCTTCAATAACAGGCTTTTGCCTACTAAATCCACAAAATATAGATATACAGCTTTGCTTTTGTGAGAGTCAAATGGTGTTATAATTCCACAGCTTTAAAACAGATAGATACCATTAAAATAGAGCAAACAAACATAAAAGTGAAGAACCCTTCTGATGTAAACAACAGACAAGCGCTTTTAGCTTTTTCAAGCCTTCTTCAGATCCAAATAGGTAAACAGGGTTCAGTGTTTAAAAGCTGGTATCATCCAATGAAACAACCTACAATGAGTGACGAATATTATCCAGTCAGGTTAGTCCATTGGTACACATCTCCATAGCATTCCGACGAACATAAGGTTAAAACTCTATTTAAAACTCTTTTAAAATATAACATGACAGTTTAACATTTGTTTAGACAAACACAGGAATATTTTCAGAAGGGATAAAGACAGAATCTTTTCAGTGGATTCTAGTTAAAAACAAGCTCTATATAAACCAAAATTTGAGAGAGAATAAGTAAAAAGTAAAAAAGCCATTTGTAGCGTTCTTTTTATTTCATTTCTACAATTCCTTTATGGCATCAAGGACTATATCTACATGCCTTAAAGCATGGAAAACAAAACAAATCATGAGTATGCATAACTCATTACTCATCTATTTTTAAGAAAGGGTTTTAGGGGGACACAGCCATTAAGGCCAGGGGGGCTGTCTGCCCTCAGCGGCATTATCCACTTAGCTTCCTCTCTCTCGGTCAAATTTATCAGGTCTCCTCTTGAAGTAGAATGTATCTTGGAAATGACCATAAAAACAAAACTATGTACTTCATGCTCATGTAAATGAAGGAAAAGAGAGTTTGTTTCCTTTCAGTTACGTATATCAGAATGATGTTTGGTGATTCTTTCCTTTAGCTTCATATTAGTTTTTCCAACATAAAATGCTGTGCAGGAAGTGCAGGTAGCTATGTAAACAATATTGCTGGTTAGACAATTAGCTAATCCATGAAAAACAAAAGTCTGTTTAGTAACCGGATGCTTAAATGTGTTACTACAATTGATTACATTGCAGACCTTGCAGAAGTGACATCTCTTTGTTCCTGATGAATTCTTATGTACATAATTATTACATGTCCCATCATTTGAACATAGAATTCTTTTAAGATTCTTCTTATTTTTAAAAAGGAAACTTGGGTTATCACCAACAATTTCTTTTAGTTTTTTATCCGAAGTTAGAATCGGCCAAAACATTTTAATCACTTGACATACATTGTCATGGTCCATAGTATAAGTCAGGTTAACCCTTAAATTAGATGTTCTTTTAGATGTAGCTGAGGTTGTTGTACTTTCTCATTCTCTAACCTTAGAGGAATAAAAAGGTTTACTTTTTCCTTTACGTATGTCAGTAATTCTAGTATTTTTTAAATCTAAACTTCTCTTTCCATATCCTCGTTGGCTGAAATTTTTAATAAGCCTCTCTTCTTCCTGGAGAAAGGTCTCTTATTCTGTACATAACTTAGAAATCCTTACAATTTGATTTTCAACAATGTTTGAGAAAATATGACTGGGATGCATGCTGGAGAAGTGAAGCATGTGGTTTCGCCACATGTCTTTCCTATAAAGGCAAGTGTCTATTCCCCTTTTTGCATCAAGAAACAGTCTCACATCCAGAAATTCAATCATCTCTCTAGATGTTTTTACATCAAATTTCAGGAAAGTAGTTGTGTGTGACAGAAAGTTAACAAAGCATCTTAAATCTTCTTCTTTGCCCTTCCATACAATAAAGGTATCATCCACAAATCAATTGTATAGAATTATCTGGTCATTCCAAATGTTATTAGCATCCCTGGACCAACCTCTCTCCTAGTTGGCTAAGATCAAGTTTGCATAACTATTGGCACAGGGCGTGCCCATGGCAACCCCCCATCTCTGTCAATAGTAACTATTGTGTTACGTAAACACATTGTACTCCAATACAATTTCCAAGAGATCACATTTCAAGCGTGATTCTACCATCACTTCAGTTAGAAATTCTCTTACTGCTTCAATGCCATAATAATTTGGTATGGAAGTGAATAAACTATTCACATCTAAGGTTACCAATATCAGATTCTCAAAATCTTCACGATGTTCTAGAGCTATATATAGATGTTGTAAAAACTCAGCTGTATCTTTAATCACAGTAGAGGCCCTGGGTAACATCTTTTTTAGTTCTTGCTCAATAAACATAAAAATAGATTCTGTCAACCATCCTCTGCCAGCCACAATCAGTTGCAAAGGTGGACGTTTAGGATCTTTATGAATTTTTGGTAATCCACTGATTGTTGGTATAATGGGGTGCTCAGTGACAAAAAGATCATGCAGATATTCATTGATCTCTCTTTGCAATAGCATGTCATAAAGAACCTGCTGGATCTTACGTTTCATTATATTTAGTTCATTCTTACTAATCAAGGAATAGGTCTTTCCATCACTTAGCAGTTCTTTCATCCATTGGACATACAATATAGTATCCATTACCACTATAGCACCTCCTTTATCAGCAGGTTTAACCACAATATCATTCCTTTCTTTAAGTTCTTTTAGTGCCTGATTTTCTTCTTTAGTTAGATTGAAAAACTGTTTCCCTTTTTTTGAGACATTCTTGTTCTCATTAACTCCTCTTCACATGCATGAATAAAATAATCCACGGCTGGATGGTAAAGAGGAACAAATGTGCTTGGTTTCTTGAGCATAATATTGCTTTTGATGGGACATTTATCATTCCCATCCCGAAAGATATATTTCAAAGTGAGATTCCTTCCAAGCATTCTGAGATCCAAAGCAAACTCATCATGTGTAGATTTGGTTGCAGAGATAAAGCTAAGACCTTTCTCTAATAGATCTATCTGAGAGTGAGTAAGCTGAATGTTCAAAATATTAACCACTAGAGAAGTTGTTATGTCACTTTCCTTTTCTTTCTCTCTCTGCTTCCAGATCTCCCTGTTCAAGAGACTTTGTTCATCATTGAAAAAGGGAGCTGCTCTGTGATAGTAACATATTGTGCTCCTCTCTTTGGTATTGCTCCTAGTGCATGATCATTGGTACCAGTACTATTAGAAGGACTGGTGTTCTTACCATTAGTAGTTGCATCTAAGTCATGTTCTTGTTCAATAATGCAGACATTTTCATTAGCGACAATACTCCCATTCAGGACTATTCTGACAATAGACTCTTGTTTATTCATATGATGGACTTGTGCACTAACCAGAAGATCCCGAAATCTATGGTTATTGTTATTAGTATGCAGAGTTATACCTCTCTGCTCAGGAGTTCTATCTTCTTTCCGTAGATGCTCATTGAAGTTTCTGACTTTAGGCCATTCAAATAAATGGTCTTTCTGTATATCATTAAAGTCTCTCATAAATTTCTGGCTCTTAATACCTTTTAGCTTAGCTTCATTTGCTGTTTTAGCTTATCCTGTAAATTCTCCAGTTTCAAATTCATACTTTCAAGTTCTTTTTGTTTCTCCTCTATCAAAATACTCATTTCTTCTTCTTGAGGCTTAAAAAAGTCTACCAGCAGTTTCATATAACTGAAACTTGTCTGTATATTAATTGCTTGCCACTTAGCCAAAAGCTCAGGGTAGGTGTTCCCATAACTGGGCATACACCTGACCCTGAGATCTCTAGGAATAACCTGATGATGAAGGCAGGCTTCCATATGGAAGCGCTGCCATTGTAGTCTCTTTAGCTTAAAGGCCGCATTTTCGACTGTTTTAAAAATAGACTCAAAGTTTTAGTCAACCTTTTCAACTTCAGCAACTGTGAACTCAGTTGTTGCAAGATTCAACTGAATCAACAGATTAATCGCGCCAGACATAATATTCACATTGTCTTTGTTCTGCTGAGCCTTCTTTAGCGGAATTCACTTCTCTTTTTGGTTTTCATTTTTGTTTGCCGTGCATTCCACAGACAGGTTGCAACTAGAGTTGTTATTTTTTACTGCCTTTTTACGTAATGTCCCTAGATTTAATGGACATGGAGAGAAAGAAACTAGCGACAGGCTTTAAGTCTAACACAATTAATCCATTGATTCCATTGAATCTTGCAACAACTTAGTTCACAGTTGCTGAAGTTGAAAAGGTTGACAAACTTTGAGTCTATTTTCAAAACAGTCGAACAAGAATGTCTCAAAAATGGAAACAGTTTTTCAATCTAACTAAAGAAGAAAATCAGGCACTAAAAGAACTTAAAGAAAGGAATGATATTGTAGTTAAACCTGCTGATAAAGGAGGTGCTATAGTGGTAATGGATGCTATGTTGCATGTCCAATGGATGAAAGAACTGCTAAATGATGGAAAGACCTATTCCTTGATTAGTAAGAATGAACTAAATATAATGAAACGTAAGATCCAGCAGGTTCTTTATGACATGCTATTGCAAAGAGAGATCAATGAATGTCTGCACAATCTATTTGTCACTGAGCACTCCATTATGCCAACAATCAGTGGATTACCAAAAATTCATAAAGATCCTAAACGTCCACCTTTGCGACCAATTGTGGCTGGCAGAAGATGGTTGACAGAATCTATTTCTATATTTATTGAACAAGAACTAAAAAGATGTTACCCAGGGCCTCTACTGTGATTAAAGATACAGCTGAGTTTTTACAACATCTATATATAGCTCTAGAACATCGTGATGATTTTGAGAGTCTGGTATTGGTAACCTTAGATGTGAATAGTTTATTCACTTCCATACCAAATGATTATGGCATTGAAGTAGTAAGAGAATTTCTAACTGAAGAGATAGTAGAATCACGCTTGATACGTGATCTCTTGGAAATTGTATTGGAGTACAATGTGTTTACGTACGACAGTAGTTACTATTGGCAGAGATGGGGGGTTGCCATGGTCATGCCCTGTGCATTAGTTATGCAAACTTGGTCTTACCCAACTGGGAGAGAGGTTGGTCCAAGGATGCTAATAACATTTGGAATGACCAGATAATGCTATACAATTGGTTTGTGGATGACACCTTTATTGTATGGAAGGACAAAGAAGAAGATTTAAGATGCTTTGTTAATTTTCTGTCACAAATTACTTTCCTGAAATTTGATGTAAAAACATCTATAGAGATGATTGAATTTCTAGATGTGAGACTGTTTCTTGATGCAAAAGGGGGAATAGACACTTGCCTTTATAGGAAAGACATGTGGCAAAACCACATGCTTCACTTATCCAGCATGCATCACAGTCATATTTTCTCAAACATTGTTGAAAATCAAATTGTAAGGATTTCTAAGTTATGTACAGAAGAAGAGACCTTTCTCCAGGAAGAAGAGAGGCTTATTAAAAATTTCAGCCAGTGAGGATATGGTAAGAGAAGTTTAGATTTAAACAAGACTAGAATTACTGACATACGTAAAGGAAAAAGTAAACCTTTTTATTCCTCTAAGGTTAGAGAATGAGAAAGTACAACAACCTCAGCTACATCTAAAAGAGCATCTAATTTAAGGGTTAACCTGACTTATACTATGGACCATGACAATGTATGTCAAGTGATTAAAAAGTTTTGGCCGATTCTAACTTCGGATAAAAAACTAAAATAAATTGTTGGTGATAACCCTTGTTTCCTTTTTAAAAATAAGAAGAATCTTAAAAGAATTCTATGTTCAAATGATGGGACATGTAATAATTATGTACATAAGAATTCATCAGGAACAAAGAAATGGGGCTTCTGCAAGGTCTGCAATGCAATCAATTGTAGTAACACATTTAAGCATCCGATTACTAAGTTTTTCATGGATTAGCTAATTGTCTAAATAGCAATATTGTTTACATTGCTACCTGCACTTCCTGCACAGCATTTTATGTTCTGATATACGTAACCGAAAGGTAACAAACTCTCTTTTCCTTCATTTACGTGAGCATGAAGGACATAGCTTTGTTTTTATGGTCATTTACAAGATACATTCTACTTCAAGAGAAGGAGACCTGATAAATTTGACCGAGAGAGAGGAAGCTAAGTGGATAATGCGGCTGAGGGCAGACAGCCACCCCCTAGCCTTAATGGCTGCGTCCCCTTAAAACCCTTTCTTAAAAATAGATGAGTAATGAGTTATGCATACTCATGATTTGTTTTGTTTTCCATGCTTTAAGGCATGTAGATATAGGCCTTGATGCCATAAAGGAATTGTAGAAAAGAAATAAAAAGAACGCTACAAATGGCTTTTTTACTTTTTACTTATTCTCTCTCATATTTTGGTTTATATAGAGCTCGTTTTTAACTAGAATCCACTGAAAAGATTCTGTCTTTATCCTTTCTGAAAATATGCCTGAGTTTGTCTAAACAAATGTTAAACTGTCATGTTATATTTTAAAAGAGTTTTAAATAAAGAGTTTTAACTTTATGTTTGTCGGAATGCTATGGAGGTGTGTATCAATGGACTAACCTGTCTGGATAATATTCGTCACTCATTGTAGGTTGTTTCATTGGATGATACCAGCTTTTAAACACTGAACCCTGTTTACCTATTTGGATCTGAAGAAGGCTTGAAAAAGCTAAAAGCGCTTGTCCGTTGTTTACATCAGAAGGGTTCTTCACTTTTATGTTCGTTTGCTCTATTTTAATGGTATCTATCTGTTTTAAAGCTGTGGAATTATAACACCATTTGACTCTCGCAACAGCAAAGCTTTATGTTTATATTTTGTGGATTTAGTAGGCAAAAGCCTGTTATTGAAGCTGTTGTTTTGAAGCTACTTATTCATTTAGTACATTCGAAAACCTTGATGAAATACTGTTATTTGTGGTGCAATGCTCTTCCAATATTCACATAACTCAGAATAACCTCATGGCAGACTCCCAGCCCAGCTTTTGACCACACCACAGTACTACTTCAGCCCATCTAGCCTTCTCCAATACCATAAACCACAACTGCAATAACAATAACATATCTTCATCCCTCTTCTTGGATCTCTCCAAGGCATTTGATATGGTGGATCACCAATTACTAATCCATACCCTGAAAACTTTCTGCCTGGATAATGTAGTCATCCAATGGTTCCAACCCTATCTGAAAGACAGACAACAGGCTGTCCTTTGGCAAAACAAACTTTCTAAACTCCTACCCAACACACTAGGTGTACCACAGGGATCCATACTAGGGCCCCTTCTTTTCTCCATTTTCATTAATCATCTCTATTCTGATATCCCTACTGTCAGCTGTGTCCAATATGCTAATGACTCCATCCTGATTTACTTGGCCACTTCTCCAAATGAACTGTGGTCAGCTACACAAACCACCTTTAACACTATTGAAAACTGGCTCTCTGGTCATCATCTGATTCTGAATCCCAAACATTCTCATCAACACACAGGTCTACTGCATTCACTTTTACCATTAAATCTAATAATGGCACAATAATCTCTCCAGACTCCTCTACAAAACTGCTAGGTATTTTAATCGATAATAATCTCAAATTTGACCTACATGTTAATCAATCTATAAAGACCATCAATAAAAAACTAGGCTCACTTTACAGGATAAAAGCCTTCTTAATCCCTCCTGTTAGATCTGCCATAGCTCGCCCTTACCTACTTTCAACTCTACTGTATGCAACCCTGATACTCTGCAATCTAAACAAATCTGTCCTCAACAAACTCTCTATCTGCTATAACCATATTGCCAGATTTGCCACAGGCCTGCCTTATAGTACTCACCATTTTATTAACCTAAACCAGCTTGGGTGGCTAGAACTACCCAGCGTGATCCAGTATAACCTCATGATAACTGTCCAAACTGCCCATAAGATACTTTACAATCCAGATAATACTCCTGCTCTTAAAAATATTATTACCCCCTATCACAATCACTGGCCACTTCGATCTTCTAATAAATTACTAGTCCAGACTATCAAAACTAAAAACTCTGCTGGTGACTCTCTCTTCACAAACTCTTTTAGCAGATCCTGGAACTCTCCCAACTGAAATTACTTTGCTCAACTCCCTGAGCCAATTGAAGACTAGACTTAAACAACATTTGACATTAAACTGGCTATGTCAATGTAGCAAACCCGACTAGATCTTCTTGAGAATGAGACTAAAATAGTTATTTTACCTTACCTGTGGACTATCCTGACCTTTAACTTGTTTAACTCTAATGTGTTCTGGCATGTAACCACTGTAAATATTGTATCTGTAAATAACTGTATGAGTTAATAACAGCATGCTTAGCTGACTTGAACTACTTAATGAAGACTTACTCTCTCATTTTCGTTAACCCCAGAACTACTATTATTTGCCTAGGTATGTAACCTCTGTAAAAATTGTAATCATATACTTTACTGCTTGCTTAGATATGTTAACTACTGTATAGACTACATTTTAATATTATTTTGGTGACCTTGGAACTTTTCTTCCCAGGCCTCCACAGAAAATGGGCATGTATCCAGTCGGACTATCCTGGTCAACAAATGTTAAATGAAAATAAAATAAATAAATAAAGGATAAGTTTATATGAGTTAGAAATAATTTTCTTTTTAAGCGAAAGTAAGTTCCATGAGATTTGACAAGTTTTTATATCATTAGAGGTTAAACAAGTATCCTCGAGGATAGTGTGACAAAGGTCTTTGATTTACCTAGTTATAATTGTATAACTTTTTGGAAGGTTCATCTATAGTCTCATATCAGAGATCATTTTGTTTTTGAAGGGGTAAAAGTCGAGTGAGGATTTCTCTTTAAGAAGGGGATATTGGTCTAAGTTAATCATTTTCTTGTTTAATTTGAAATTAGGGTTAAGATGGATTGTTGTAATATATTAAAGGCAAGAAATAAGTTTAAGTATTTAAAGATATTTTGTAAAATATTTATTTTATTCTTTATGGATATGTGTATTTTAATCTTATTCAGGTTTTCCCTATCAAGGAAGGGGAGAGCTTTGGAGTTAAAACTAAGTGGTTTAATAAAATTATAAAATCATTTTACACAAGTTGGATACCAGTGCGAGGAGTTAGGGGAAAAGTTGGATATAGCTATCAGTCTGTTACAGTTAATAATATCATACTATAGTTTAAAGTCCAGTAAACTGAGGCCTCCATTGTCTTTGGGATAGGTCAGTTAATTCTGATTGATTTAGGGGACCATAGGAAATTAGAAAGAAAGGAGTGGAGAGACTTAAAAAATTTACTGTGTATTATGTTAGAAGGATTAAAAAACATATATAAATCTGGGTAGGATGTTTATTTTAATTGTGGCTACTTTGGCAAGGAATAGGAGTTGAAGTTTAGACCATCTGTTAAGGTCATGTTGATTGTTAGTCCAAAGATTTGTAATATTATGGAAATCATTCTGGATATTGTCATGATGGAAGGATATTCCTAAGTATTGTAAGGATTGACTGATTTTAATTTCCAAAGATAGAACATCAGTAGGTATTCAGTTAACTTCAAAACGTATCCCATTTAAAAAACTTAATTATACCCAACTCATGTTATTAAACAATGCTTACCTCACTCCAAGTATCTTAAACAAGCTCTATGCCACTGCATCTCCATTTTGTCCATACTGTGCTAACCATAAAGCCAACCTTGTTCATATATTTTGAGCTGTAAATGCTCATACAAACTTTGGTGCTCTGTAAGGGTCCAACTAGAAAAAATGGGTTATGAGAAGACAACCTTGTCTTGGAAGTTTACTTTACTACATACCCACCCCCTCCAAGTTGTCTAAACTATAAATATGTATTTTAATCTCATTTTTTACATTGCTTAAATTCTATATTGTTCTCAACTGGAAAGATTGACCCTCAATGTCTTGGGATGTATTCAAACACTTAGCTATTAAGTATTTATTAGCTCACAAATATCTAATTTACAGTCAAAAACTCCACTCTTACTTTATTGAGTACTGGGATATATTGTGCGATCATATTTTGTCTTAATGTTAACTATCCTCTGGATTCTCTATAGCTTGCATGGTGTGCAAGATCGGTGCAGGAGTTCAAGCAGGCGATATGTCTGCCGTGCGATCCAGGGACAGCCTGCAGGGGCTTGCACGAGCACTCCTGCACTAATCCTGCATGGACTAAGCCCTTGTATGCAAATCACCAAATTTGCAGGAGAAATCTATGCAAATGAGTTGATTTTGCAATTCAGGAAGCTTGCAGCCATCCGTGCAGGACTAGTGCTATCTTCAGAAATATACTCAGTTAGTAACCGAGTACATTTCTGCAAAATCCAAAACGGAGCTGTGACAGCTCCAAATAAAGGCTGCATATCATATAGTAAGCATGCTAATGGCCAAGTATAAAGCCATTGGCATGGCAAATAGTAAAAAACCCCACAAAAATCAACTTTTATTTTTTTTTAGCCGATCTCGGCTGTTTAAGCGTAGGGCAGTGGCGCGCAAATGGGATCGGGGGGAAATAACAAAATGAACCTAAATTAAGCATTCTAACTAAAATCACTATTCTACCATGCAAGTCAATGGCAGGCAGAAGTCAACAGGGCCAGTGAGTAGTGGTTGCTAAGGGGGGAGGCTCAGTTTGAGACATGTAACTATACATTAGCATGTAGTCCTATGCAAATGCGGGGAAGGATAGTGAATCCCAGTTTTCCCCAGCATGTGAGTCAGGTCCCAACAGTGTAAGAGTAGGAATAGCTTGGTGCAAGACTAGGAGTTATGTAACATCAGAGGGGGTGTGTCAGGCATACTGTAAGCGGATTGGAGCTCTTTGGCTAGGGATTGCTAGTAGCTTAGCGCAGATAAGCTAGGGGGTGTGTTTAAAACTGCCTGGCATTCTTTACAAAGCCTAAGCGGGTGTGTGAGCCACGCACTGGGTTTTACAGGAAGAAAAAAGAAGTTAAACCAGGAAATAGCAGTACTGTGCACATTTGAGCACTCTGTTTGCACGGTGCGCAAGTGAGCTTAAACAGGAAGGCAATGGGAAGGGAAGACAGCAGTAGGAAGGTAATCAAGGAGAACTAGCTTAGCTGCCAGGTGAAATGTTTCAGAATCAGCCAATTATGCAGGCAGCAGACCAGCCCAGCCCAGAACACTACTATAAACTATGCAAGCACCTTCCCCTCTGGTTTTGCCAATACTCTACACCACTGGTGTAAACAAGTGGGGAACTTTAACATTCACAACAGCAAAATAATAGGGGCTGCAATAGCTATCATACAACAACTTGTGGAAGAGGCTGAGGGTGGTGAGGATGTAAATGCTGTCGACCAACTCACAGTGAGGAGACAGAGAAGAGTGTACAGACCCAGGGTAACCTACCAGGGGCTACATGAGCTGGAGATAGTGGAGAGCTATAGAGTGGACAGGGACCTCCTACAGCAAACTGTTGATCTGTGTCAGCCATGCCTGACACACAGAACTAACAGAGGGGAACCCATCCCAGTGGATACCAAGGTATGTGTAGGCCTATGAATACTAGCTACAGGTACCTTCCAAAGGCCAACTGGGAATATGATGGGGATTTCACAGGCATCAGCATACAGGGTACTCCACCAGTCCCTGGATGCCATGTCAGCACATGTCGGTGAGCACGTATATTTCCCCAACATCCATGAGGCACTGGCCAGCAATATGCAACTGCTCCACCAAATAACAGAATACCCTGAGGTAGTGGGTGCTATAGACTGCATGCACATATGCATCAAAGCAACACCCGGTGAGCGGGGTAGGGTCTACATCAACAGCAAGGGCTTACCCTCCATCAACTGCCAGGTCGTGTGTGATGCCCAGGGCATAATAATGAATGTGTTTGCTGGCTTCCCTGGAAGCTATCACTATTCTCACGTCTGGCATCTGATGCAGCTGTACCAGAGATTTGCCAATGGGGACATCCCTGACTGTCACCTAGTGGGGGATGCTGGATACACACTGGAGCCGTGGCTGATGATACCCATCAGAAATGCACACGCACCCGAACACGGACTCCATAATGAGGCACAAGCACAGACCTGAATTATAGTAGAGTGTGTGTTTGGGATGCTCTAGTCACACTTCTGGTGCCTGGACACATTCAGTGGAGCCTTGCAGTACTTACCAGATACATGTACCCAAATTGCCGTTGTATGTGCCATGCTACACAATATGATCCTGTGGAAACAGCTGCAGCAGGAAGAGCATGGGGAAGGGTCACACAGCCCCGCACCATTGCCAAGGCCTGCACAGGCACAGACTGACTCGGAGGAGGAACAACCTGAGCCTGACCCAGTAGGCCGAAGGATGCATGCCCAGTACATCCTGGCCTTCGTAAAGAGGCAACACATAGCACATACACTGACACAGGAGGGACCCAGAGAATAACACCTCTCTCTGACTCTCACATACAGTAAACGGGATGCCAAACATTACACTACCTGTGCTTAACCATGTGTAGGTAGTGTACTATGTGCATCCATCATAGGCAGCCCTGAAGCACCACCCTCAATACTGGGACACCCACAAGGCAAGTGACGCACCCATGCCAGTCAGGGGGGTTCACATACCCAACAACAATCACAGCCAGCAGCACAGGTGTAGACAAACACAAACAAAGGCTGTCCTATGGCCTCTGAATGAGGCCTATGAGTAACCTCCCCCCCAGGCCTACACTGACAGACTACAGCAGGTCAGGCAGTGGGATGTCAGTTCTGAAGGGTAGGAAGTCAGAAATTAATTTGTAGGTCAATAAAAGCTAAGATCCATAGTACACTGGTATGCCTCTAGTCAGCACGATAGGTAAGACTACAGACTGAAATGGAGTACCCAACATACCAGTACAGTCCTAGCAAATGTGTACAACTGTCAGTTGCCCCCCCCCATCCTACGTAGAAATGTAGTAACAGTCAGGTGTGGTCCACCCCCAATCCTGTGTAAAAATGTAGAAATAATCAGCTGTGCCCCCCATCTTACGTAGAAATCTAGTAACAGTCAGGTGTGCCCCCCAATCCTGTGTAGAAATGTAGCAATAGTCAGGTGTGCCCCCCCCATCCCATGCAGAAATGTAGTAACAGTCAATGCCAAATTATTGACGGATACCCTGCAGAGACAGCATGCTACCGGTAGGTGTACAACACAAAGGTCAGCACTGCACTATAAACTACCTGGACTCGATCCACACATTCAGTGCAGACTGCCATACTGGGCATGCTCACACACTTAAACACATGAAGGCCATGTCTGCAAACACCAGTGGACCAGACATATCTGGCAACCGCAGATGTTAATGCAGACACTCCTCGGTATGCACCACTCATGCTTTGCACACACAGTGGATGGGAATACAGGCATATAAGTAAGGACAACACACTATAATAAGCCAAAAGTAGACGTACATAGATGTGTGGAAGTGGGTACTGTGACAAGGAGCCATCCAGGCCTGTCCCACTCAGCACACAGCCAAAAGGCCACAACCACACAAGGGTCAGATGTCACTCACTGCAGATACTAGCCACCAATATCTTTCAGCATTACAGAGTATGTGGTGCACGTGCCAGCTGTGCAACATGACTGTTCAAGGAAGTAGTTGTCTAGCAGCTGTATACACATACCTGTGAAATATGCCCCAGGTTGTGCCCACATGTGGCATGTCAATCCATAGATGAATGGGTTATGGCCCATGCACACACACTGCCCTCCCCATAGCCCCACTATGACAAGCATGCTGAGGTCATTGACTGTGAAATACACCTTTGGGAGAGTTTGAGCCCTGTAGTCTCCGTGATGCATCCCATAACTGCATACTGCTATAGTGTGATAAACTAGTTAGGTAGGAGTTCTAACCCCAGTCTTGGCATCTGTGTGTCGCTCTGTGTAGAGAGCAATGCTTTTTGGGGTGTTCACACCCCCTACAATTTAAATGCTCTACTATGGTATGGCTGCTGATGTCATCCACCTAGAAATACATCTCTGGGAAGATTGCATCCCCGTAATCTCTGTAGCACGTGCCATAACTGTGTACTGCTGTAATGCAATAAATTTGTTTGGTAGGAATTCTAACCCCTGCCTTGGCACCTGTGTGTGCATGTGTTTCTGTCTGTGTAGAGAGCAATGTTTTTTAGGGTAGTCACACTCCCTACAATTGAAATGCTCTAGTTTGGTAAGGCTGCTGATGTCATCCACCTAGAAATACACCTCTGGGGAGGTTTTAATTCAGTAATCTCTGTAGTGCATGTCATAACTGTGTACTGCTGTTTTATGATAAATTAGGTAAGTGTACGAATCCCAGAATTGGGAAGTGTGTGTATGTCTGACTGACCCTGTTTGTGTAGAGAGCAATGCTTTTTAGTGTAGTCACACCCCATACAGTTCATATGCTCTACTTTGGCAAGGCTGCTGATGTCATCCACCTAGAAATACACCTCTGGGAAAAATGTAGCCCAGTAATCTCTGTAGTGTGTGCCATAACTGTGCACTGCTGTAGTGTGATATTGATTTCTGTTAGGGGTTCTATACCCACACATGTCAGTTGTAGATGTTTTGTGTGTGTTTCTATGTCTGTGTAGGGAGCAATGCATTTTAGGCTAGTCACACTCAGTACATGTCAAATGCCCTACTTTGCCAATCCTGTGGATGTCATTCATTGTGAAATGCACTTTGGGCAAGGAGTTCTCCAGTAATTGCCATGGTGCATCCTATACCAGCCCCATGCTGTAGTATGATATAGACCCCTGTTAGGGGTTCTATACCCACACATGTTAGTTGTGGGTGTTTTGTGTGTGTGTCACTGTCTGTGTAGGGAACAATGCCTTTTAACCTAGTCACACTTATTACAATTCGAATGTCCTACTTTGGCAATCCTGCAGATGTCATCCAAAATGATATACACCTTTGGGGAAGGAGTACTCCAGTAACCTCTGTGCCATGTACTATAACTATGTACTGCTGCAATGTAATAAACTAGTTAGATAGGAGTTTTGCTCCCAGACATGACAGGTGTGTGTGTTTAAAACTTGTATTGTGAGTGTGTGACACCTGGGCCCAATGTGGAGTGGGTTTTGCAAATTTCTTACATGGTGGCCTGGACCCCCTTTACAATCCCGAAATACTGAAATCTTGAAATTCAATACCTTTGGACTGTAAAGGCGAAAACCAAAAATGTCAAAAGTGCATAAGCACAAATTCGAATATCTCGAATCCACGCTTATGCAGTGCAGCAATGGGATGGGAAGTGTTTGGTCAGGATGTCTTATGGAAGTGAAGGTAAGTGAGTATATATGAGTGTTTTTGTGAGTTGTGCATGTGGGTTAGAGTAGGGGGGGTGAAAGTATGAGTGCGAGTGTTGGATGAGTTTGTATATCTGCAATGTGTGCGTGTGTGCAAGGGAGTGTGGAATGTGTGTGTGTGAGTAATGCATTTCTTTTACTGTAACTGTGATCTCGGAGTTGGTATATATAAGTAGGGGGTGGGGGGGCACAGCCCCCCCATGGGAGATGCAGGGGGGCTTGCCCCCCTGCATAGATGTAGTGTAGGATTGTGTAGTTTGTGTGTTGTGGTTTGAATGGTGTGCATGTTGTGTGGTGTATGGTTTGTGTATGTTTGGAATTTTATTTTTCGTGATTGTGTGTTTCGGGATTGTGGGCCATTTATCTTTATAGTTTCAAGATACTGCATTTCGAGATTTCAGTATTTTGAGATTATAAAAGGGGAACCAGTAGCCCTAGTCTATATCACAATGTCCATTGTACAGGGATAATGGATATGAAATAGCCAAGAGGCTAGGGTGCAAATCCATACCCGTTCATGTGACATCAAGGCCAGACAATCACAGTTAGCAACCCCAGTATTACACAGAGAACACTCTCAACCGATGTCTCTCTCACACACACACACACACACACACACACACACACACACACACACACACACACACACACACACACACACACACACATGCAGAGGCAACAGCCAATATGTGTGTAGTACACAGCATATTGGCCACTGATAGTAACTATGGAGTGATTGCAGTGGCCTACATAGGGCATGGCACCCTGTCCATCTGTCCAATAGGCACATACATACAGACAGTGCACCTTCTCCATGTTCCCCACTGGACACCTGCAACGCCTGTGGTGCCATCACATGTCACCCACAAAGAACATACCATGCCTGAAAACATGCCCTATATGGACAGATGCCAATGACACCAGGGAATGCCATTAGTATGCTGTCAATGTAGGTGCAGGGTTAACCTGCTGTCCATTACCAGTTTCTGCCACAGGTGGGCAAAACTGGCACATCTGATGATAATCTGTGTACACAACATGGGCCTGACACCCCAAGTACAGTTCCACATGTCACTGTACATGCATGTGGGAGGTGTGCACTTCCCAGACATTGTCCATGTCATGGACAAATGAACACATACATAGCAAGCGATGCACAGCTTTGGTCACACTCAATAGTCACCCGGGTAGCTAGATGGTGGATACAATACTCACCTGTGTGGGCAAATGCAGAAACCACAGCCCTGAGCCACAATGCAGACCATTGTCATGTGGCCTGATGCCATGGTATATCCATCACCTAGCCTTGTATAGCCATCTGGCACAGTCAACCACCACATACCCGTGCTGAAATGCACCCATGTATGTCAGTACTGACACCCTGTATGTTTGTGTGAGTGTTGTATGATGCATATGATCAGATTCACACTTACTACAATCCCCAGTGGCATACTGAAGCATGCTGTCTGATGTCAGACACCTCCCCATACCCTTTGCCCATATAACCTCTGTATGACCCGTGTGGTGCATGTGATACCTGCACAGTAATTCATTGTGGCAATCTCACTAGTGATGAGCTGTATCCCTGGCCCTGTCAAGTGTGTCAGTGTGTGTGCATCCCTGTGAGAGTGTGGCTGTGTTGATGCAGGCACCTGTTCATCCGGACAGGCACGTGTACTTCATCTACTGTATAGCTACCATATCCCTGTTGCAGATGTAACTCAACATCACATATATGTTCTGAGAACTCAACAGCAGATGACCTCTGTGGACATCCAATAACTGCATAGGACTATGACAGCACTACATAGTCATCAGGGGTTTGATACCCTGTGCTGGTAGGTGTATGACACAACATGCTTAAATTTTACTCTACCACCCCACCCTGACTTATCATTGCCTCTGTCTACCTCTCTCACTCCCTCACTGGTGGATGTGGAGACCTACAACTGCTTTGCTCAGGCAGCAGCATGTACATTTTAAGTGATGCTCATGATCAGCTAATGGCCTCTGCATGAATTGCAGCCCCCCCCCCCTCACTGATTGCATGTGTAACAGCTGTGGTAACATTCCCAGAGCCAGTTGCATGGAAACACACTCCAATATTTAGAAACATAATATTTTTGTTGGGCCTGTCCTTTCACTATGAGCAGGAACTCGATCTGTTGTTTGGCAAACAGCATCTCAGATGGATTGGGGATTTACCTCTGACAACATACACTGTGGAAACAGGCCAATACACAGGAGGGGGATATGCTTGACCTGACTACAAACTGTAAGTGCTGCTATACTGCATTTGGAGTAATGTTGGTTTAACAGGGTGTGTGCGGATATGGCTGTCCTACATGTATTAATACCTGTCATGTCAGTTTTATGTTTATGCGGACTCCCCATCTGTAGTGTCATCTGCAGACTGGGCAGTGTGTGGTGCCTTTGGTTTCATGTGTTACCCACAGAGTATGTATCTGTGAACTTCAGAAGGTAGTTTGAGGATTACAGTCTGTACATGTTGAAAGCTGGGACAGTTACTGACTTCATATCCCTCATAGGACATATGTTGCAACAAACCCTGTTACAACAGTAAATGTAAGATGTTATCACAGCAACATGTCAATATTGGCCCTGTGTATGTGCTTCCAGCCACAATTCTGTCAACCTGTGTACATATGTCATGCATTAAGAGGTGCATATGTGCTGTATTTCATAATTAGTGTCATCATATCTGATAACAAACCAGTGAGATATCAGACTGCTACACATATGTACAGTAGGGGTTATATTTGATTACATAACCTGGACATTCTGTGGTTCATAGGTTCATAGGTAGGTACAAGGCTATTGGCCCTAGGGCCTATATAAGCCTAGCCAAAGGTACCCTGGCTTTCGCCACCCAAGAAAATTATTTTCCTGTGCTACTGTTGAGCAGAGCCACAGAAGTGATCCCCAGGGTGAATTTCCTATCTTCCATCCAATCATCAAGATTTTTCTTGAACAGTGCTAATGAGGAGCTTTGTTTGATATAGATAGGTAGTTTGTTCCAGAGTATGGGAAGTCTCTGGGACAGGAATCTATCCCTCCAGCATGTTCTGTTTATTGTGGTGATGAGGTTTAGGTCCCTAGAGCGTGTAGCTCATAGGGATTGGGATTTCCGTAAGTGGAGCATGTCTAAAAGCTCTGGGTTTGACATAGCTTTGTGTGTTAGGCAGAGATTGCCTCTGAGTAGGTGATATGCAACAGAGTAAAGCTGCAGTTTTTTGAGACGGTCTGCATAGGGCATCTCTTTGAGGCCAGTAATCCTCTTTGTGAGGTATTTCTGTGGCCTTTCCAGTTGTTGTAGATGTCTTGTGAGGTACATACCAAAGGGGCATTGTACTCTATAATGGGTCTAATGAGTGACAAGTAGGGAACAATGACCTCTTTTTTCCTGGATGAGAAACCTTTTGTGATGAGGTGTGCCACATAGAAGGATTTCCTGACTACTGTGGTGATGTGATTATCAAAGGAGAGACTACTGTCCACCTGTGTCCCAAGGTCTCTTATCACACTTTCAGTGTTAAGTAGACTACACCTATGTGGTAGTTCATGGGTACTGAGTTTTACCAAAAGGAATGACAATGCACTTTTTGGCATTGAGCTTGAGGCCATGGCTTTGATACCAGGCATCTGTCTCAGCAAGGTCCTTTTGTAGGATGTCCACATCTTTTGGAGTTTTGATTATGGCTCCTAGTTTGCAGTCATCTGCGAACTTCATTAGCCAGACCTTCTGTGTTGGCCTGTACTTCAGAAAAGTAGATACCAAACAGTAGAGGACCCAGGAATGAATCCTGTGTTACTCCACTTGTCACTGGTCTGAAGCTGGATTTGGAGTCTGCTACTTTTACAGTGTGGGTACTGTCAGTGAGCCAGTTGGCAACCCATCTTGTGACATAGGGATTTATACCTAGTTTAGTGAGTTTATCTATAATTCCAGAGTGGGGGATGGTGTCAAAAGCCTTGGCGAGATCTAGATAGGCTGTGTGAACCACCTTACCATCATCTACGACTTTGGTGACTGCTTCAAAGAAGTCTATCAGGTTTAGGAGACATGATCTGCCTTTTACAAACCCGAACTGGGTGGGGTCCTGAGTTTGGAGATTACCAATGTCATTGTTTATAAGTTCCAAGATGATACGCTCCACAGCCTTGCAGACCAGGCTCGTTAGGGCAGTAGTTTCCGGGGTCTGTGGTGGCTCCCCCTTTGTGGAGTGGGATAACTGCCGCTGTGCACCATTCAGTGGGCACATAGCCTGAGTTGAGGCTATGATTGAACATGGTACTTAGGTGGGGTGCTAGTTCGTTCTGTAGTTCATGTAGAACACAGACTGGGATGTCGTCAGGTCCCATGGATGCTGTGTTCTTGGCTTTGGATAGTGTGTTTTTTACCTATGCAGCCATGATTACAGGAACTTTGCATTCTTTTGGTATAGAGATTAGGGGATGACAGAGGGGTAAAGTTAGCACCGAACCTATCTGCCAGGATGTTGGCAATATCCGTTGGTTCTGTATATTTAGTGCCATTGTGCTGTAACTCAGAGCAGATCTGAGTGTTCCCATTGAGATTCTTGACATAGCTATAGAATGCTTTGTGGTTGTCTTTAGAGTCAGTGACGATTTTGTTTTCATAACTAGCTTTGGAGGATTTTATGAGGGATCTCAGCTTCTTACTGAAGCTGACCAGGGAGTTTCTCAAATCACGGGATTTTACTCTTTTTTTCAACAGTTTCTTTCTTCTGTTGTAGAGTTTGTTTATGGCAGGGGACCAGCAGATTGGCTTCCTTTTTTTGGAGGATAGCATCTTGGTTCTGTTAGGGATTACACGATCCATGCACTCATGTAAGTGCTTATAAAGTGCATTTGTGTAGGATTCAGCAGTCATACCTCTATTGTCCATCAGCATGGGTGTTGTGAAGTTTGCCACTTCTGTCTTAAGAAGTGTGAAGTTGGCTTTGGAGAAATTTTTTACTGTGGTTTCCCTAATGGGGGTTGGGGGAGGGATGTGGATGTCTAGGGTGATTAGCTTATGGTCGGATCTGACTAATGAGGAATTGACCTCTGGTGTGGAGCATCGGTTGCCCATGTTGGTAATAACCAGGTCTAGAATATTGCTGCCCCTGGTGGGGGCGTGGATAAGTTGATCCATGGCATTGGAATTTATGAATTAAAGAAAACGTTGAGCACAAGAGTTGGTACATGAGTAGTTTTCCCAGTTAATGGTAGGGTAGTTGAAATCGCCATTATTAGGGTGTTAGGTTGTACCCTAATATTTTACAGTGTATTAAGAAATGAGGAGTGGGAATCCTGGGCATGGTGGGGGATCTGTATCAAGCTACAATTTGGATTGCGATCTTGCCCAGAGTTAGTTGCACTTGGATAATCTCGGATGCATTATGCTGAGCAACTAGCCTGGAGGTGTGGATATCCTTAATGAATATGGAGACGCCTCTGCCTTTAGTGTTTCGGTCCAGGTTAGGTGGCTGAAAGGTGTGGTATGAATTATAGCCTGGTAATGCAGGTGTACTCTCTGGAGCCTTGAACCATGTCTCTGTCACTGCACAGATGTCAATGTTCTCCATTTTAAGGAGTGCCTCGAGAGAGTGCATTTTGTGTTTTAGACTTTAGCATTGAGTAGCAATACCCTCAGATTCTTCTTGCCTGTACCTGTTAGGGTGGTGAATTTGTCATTGAGCCTTGCCTAAAAAAGGCACTGTAGGGGTGGCTAGAGCCTTAGCCAGTATCCAGAATCCCAGGGGCAACAGGTGCAGGCCATCTCTGGCAAAGCATCGTGGCTTGTCGATCATGTCATCCCAGGCAGACAGATACTGGATCCCCATAGAATGACACCAGAAGCTTAGCCAATTGTTGAAGTCAATCATTTTGTCCTTGTACTGTGGTATCATTCTGGGTGATAGCAGAATGCTACTCAGGGCTAGGGTCATACCTGCCTGGGCTACAAGATCGGACAGTTCCTCCATGTCCCTTTTCATGTAGTCCAAGGAGGTACGTCTCAGGTCATTCACACCAACATGGACAATGACAGAGTCATATTTGTACTTGTTGTGGAGTGGCCTGACTGCATGCATTATGTGGCAGATCCTGGCACCCAACAGGCAGCTGACAGTAACTTTCTCCTTGTTTAGCCTGGTGAGTGGAATATCAGTGTGCCTGACTATAGAGTCACCTATGACTAGAGTGTTGGGTACGTTGCTATGCCTTATGGGCTGTGGTTGAGTGGCACACTGCGTTTGTGGGCTATGTGTCATTTGGGTTGTGTTGGGGGTGGAGTTTGCTTGTTTTTCTGCTTTGGAGGTCCCTGTTGCTTGGGTAGGTTTTTACTGAGAGCCTCAGCAAATGTAGGTGTTTGTTTTGTGTTTCTATGTGTGTGTTTTGGTGGTGTAGGTTTTGAGGGACTATGTGCTGAGTGTGGTGTGGTGCAAGTGTTTACCTTCTCCTCTTGACTGTCTAGTCCAGTCTTGGGTGAAGAGAGCTTTGCTTCCAGTTTGGCTATATAAGTGCATCTCTCACAGGTTGTAGTGTTGGGTGGTAGGAGGAGAGGCTTGTCTGTGTACATGAGGCAATTACTGCATTGCCCCAAGATGCCCAGATTCATCAGGTAGACAGGAGAAAACACCGGGGGCTAACCCTTAGACATGCCTGGATAGGTGCTTATTTGTTAGGTACTAGAAACTGTTTTCCTCTAGACAGTGAGAAAAGTTGAGTGCCATAGTAATTTGTAGCTTATTTAGTGCTTACAATAAGTTCTGAACAAATGCTGAAACAAAAAACTGGCTAGTTCTAAGAAACAAAATTAAGCTAGAAGACTTCCCTCCAACACAGAAAGGCATGGGCCCTAGATGCCTACAAATAGTCCTGTACAGTACTGAGGTCTGTGTACTTATGGTGAATGTCAACAGTGTGTGCATTATCAATATGTACCTTGGCCTGTGTACAGACTGTGTTAGATGTCATTGTTCTAGATCCTGTCCTATCTGATGTTACATGCTGCTCCACTGTATGTTACCATATTGGCTTACATGTTTGTAGGGCCATACACACGCATGTCCCATACCACAGACAGGCATCAGACCACACTGTGTAGTGGCCCAGTATATGTAGGGTTAGTGTGTGAGTGGCACATATGAGGATGGTGTTGAACAAATAGTCCATATACTGTGATATTATACTAGCTTACCATATGTGGTTGTGGCTGTGTTCACATTGGTTGTGGTTATGTACTTCCACACAGGTGTATCATACCTTGTGCTGTGACATGCCTGTAGAGCCTGCTATATATGCAGGTACATGTGCATTCCACCATAGGAGATGCAGGCCAGTGTTGAGCCAGTCTGCCTGTAGCCTGCACAGTGCTTTGTTACATGCCTAGCAGCTTTGTGAACTTACCCAGTGAGATTTCATGTTCAGATACTTCACAGATGTACTGCTGCCAGGCCTCCCTTAAAAGTCATGTATGTCAGATGGAGCGGTGGGATGCTGTACAGATGTATGTCAATATCTAGTGGGTAGTATGTGGCCATGGCACCTCTGTACTAATGGTTATTATGTGTCAGGACAGACAGGGGTGTGTGAATGCACAACCTATGGGGTGAATGTATACCCGTCGTTATGTGTTATACCCATCTACATGACTGTTAACATCCATATTGTCAGGCTTGGTCCACATGTTCTGCACTAAGGGGTTCTGTGTATTCCTCTGGACTGTACAGAGTGTGTTAGAATGTCCACATCTATTGGCCAATATCTCTGCTGTAGTCCACAGGAGCATTACATGCTTGCAGTGGCACTGTACTATGATGTCCTTAGGGTGTCTATCAGTAGCCAATGGCACACATGTGAAAAGCAGATGTGACCTCCCACACACATCATGTCTGTGAAGACAATCACTATTACAGTAGCAATAGTCTACTAATATACCTGCTATACATACCGAATCCCCTTGCACTATGGAGTTGGGACTATAGGGGCTGAGGTAGTGCTACTCCCCATGTTCAGGACATATGGTGAATATATATGTACATATGATTATCCAGATATCTATATAGATAGTTACATATGTACATATTGGCATATATAGATGGGTGTGTATGTGTACATAGATATGCATATACACACCCAGATATACACATATACAGAGCATTATTTGTCTAACCATATGAAGATAGTGATACATATGCACATATACGTATACCACGCTGCCATTCCTGCAAGCAGTCCACTGCAGTTGTATCCCCCATGCATATGGTGGGGCTGGGGCCATATATGTGTGGGCTTCACCTACACAATACATGTGTGCCCATATGCATTCCAGAGGCCAGTGTATGTAACAGTGGTATATGGCTCTGTATTACTGAGTCTAGGGGGGATGCACTATACATAAGCTAGGCTGTTACAAAATGTGGGGGTATCAGGGCTCAGCTGCCGTAAGGTATCTAGATGTAGAGTACCATACATTTCACCTATTTTGACATTACTTACATAAAGTGGGTTACTGCAGGCCTACTGCCTCCTTCCATACAGACTGTTCTGTTTGCCAGTCTGCCTGTGATGGTGTCAGTTATGCCTTGTTATATATCAGTTACATCCCATTTGGCCAACTGAAGTGTGTACCACCTAGTGATTGTGTACAGAGTGTAGATAGGGGCTGCAAGGCACAATACACCTGCATCACTTACTGCTGATTGTGTGGTATCCTGTGGCCTAGTCTGTCATTACTGTTATATGATTTGAAGGGCTTGGCCTGGACAGCAACAGTTGTGGACCTTACCAGACTACTGCATTAGTATAACTGTTTCACAGTTGCATTACTCTGTTGATATGGATGTCAGTGTCTGAACAGCTATATGATATGGCATATACATCTGTAATAGTACACAAATAAAGGTATTCCATTTCTGCAAACCTGTGTGTAGTGTTTTATCCTATGACCTCTCTGTGGGTATATGTTGCAGGCAACATATGTCATTTGCATGGGTGGCTCATCCAGTGTCCAGTTGTTAGGGTGTTAACTGTGGGCATAGTGGCTGTTCCATATTGTGTGCGCCAACTACATGAGTATCTTACTGTACATATCTCTGTGTGTATGTGTAGTCACACACATATATATATATATATATATATATATATATATATATATATATATATATATATACACACACACACACACACACACACACACACACACACACACACACACACACACACACACACACACACACACATATATGTGTATATCTGTATCTGCATATATGTTTCTGTGTATATGTATTCTGGGGATGTTGATAGCTTCCACATTTTACATTTCTTATGGGAGTCAGACTGTACTGCATGATATGTTACCAATACCAGCCTGACATCATACAGGTGGGATGTAGTACTGTTAACATCTTGTGCCCATGTCATGTCAGGACCTGGTTATGGGATTTGCAACACTTGGTAGTGTATTGCAGGGCGGACGTGTTTGGCTGTGAGGGGGGGGTTATTTTTATTCGTACAAGACGTATATTGTTTGGGGCCTCTTAACTCCATTAATGGTGCATGTGAACATTTATGATTTAGTTAATCTCCCATTGATATCTACACATGTATGTCCATATATACCTGTTTGGATATATATATATATATATATATATATATATATATATATATATATATATATATATATATATATATATATATATATATATATGCTTGCATATATATATATATATATATATATATGCTTGCATATATATATAACTATGTCCGTATATACCCCACATAGATATATATCTGCTTACATATGTAGCTTGCTGTGTATATGTAGACATATAGGTGCAGACATATATATGTGTCGATGTAGGCATTTGCATGTATATATGTTCATATATATTTATATATATATATATATATATATATATATATATATATATATATATATATATATATATATATATATATATATATATATATATATATATATATATATATATATATATATATATATATATATACATACATATGTAGATATGTTGTATCTGTTTAGATATTAATATATTTACACACACACATACATCTAGATGTTGGTATACATTCTCTGTACTGTTGCATGACTGGGATGGATATGTTTCTGAAAACATCAGATTTACGTATATGGGGCATGCCTTAGTGGTAAATCACTTTGTCACTGGTGTGCAGCGTCCTGGGTTTGAGCCTTACAGAGGCTGTTTATTTTGTTGCTGGGCAGAACACGGGCCATTGGATACAGAGTGATTAAGGCACTCTAAAGCAGTTGTAAGTGAATTTGCATGGGTTTGCACAGAGGTAAGCACTGCTAACGTCCGGTTACAGTTTCTTATATTCTGCTTCAAAATTGCTTAATCTGTGTGGGCAGTGCTTACCCCCACACAAACGAGCTTAGACCCGCTTACTGCTGCTTAAAAATGTTTACTCCCACTTATCCCTGTGCTACTTTCTTTAAAAGAAAAGATCAAAGGGTTGATAGGAAAGTGTTGCAAAAGTGGCACAAAGAGGGAAAGACAGTAGGGAAAATAGCTAGGGATGTGCAGGAAGGGTGTAGAGAAGGTCCATAGCTGCCCATTTCTTCTACAGCAACAGCTGTGAATATACACTGAATTTGGAGATATATTTGGACACTCAAACCTCTGGGAGAAGGGTGAGGACAACAATAATAAGTTGTGATACGAATTAGACCAGATTGCATGTGTCCAGTGGACATGTGCGCGAATGGACAGCTATGTATGGGGCGAGATTTTTTGTGGGAACTCATTGCCCTTTTTTTTCAGTTGAGAGTGAGATGTTGGGGAGGGGTAGTGGGTATATTTGAGGAGGTAGGTTGGGTAGGTTAACAGACAAGACACACAAGACACATTCAGGGGTGGTATATGACACATGTGGGGGGTAAACACCATGATGGAGTGGGGTGCTGGGATATCGGAAGCCCACAAGCCTTCTAGTGGTAACAGTGGGACTGAGGTCTCCACCCATGGGCAGTCACCACTGCACCTTCGCAGCCCCAAAGGTGGCTGTGCTGGGGGCTGAGCCGCAGAGCCAGGCTGACTCTCTAATTGTGACATGCGGCCCTCGAGCTGGCGTAGAAGATCACCAAACTGCTCGTTGATCACGATACGCACCAAGACCCTGACCTGGCGATGGGTGACAGGTGACTTTCTGCACCCACTCCCAGGGGGGATGACCCCCATCCCCTGAGGTGGTTCCACCCGAAGGTGGTGTAGGACCAATGGACAGGGAGGTCCGGGTTGGGCTCCAGACATGCTGGTGCCCGGTGCCTCGGCCAGCTGAGGTGGGACAAGCGGGTCCGTTGGGAGTGGCCTTCCCAAGCATGCTATAGTGTTTAGATTTCATCATCATATATGGGTTAGTAATAGTCAACACATTCCAGGGTTAGGTATAACAGCATGCATAAATATTCCCATTAACCCAGACAACAGATATGGAACAGTTGCATAGCAAACAAAACAAAGGCATATATGGGACCACAATGGTAAAAAGAACAGCATGCAGGTACGTTAATGGCACCATGCTAACAATGTTGGAATAATTCAATATAGCACATGCATGGGAACCATTAAAATATTTATCAAACAATTGGACATTATCAGAGTCAGTACATACCAGTTGGGGTGGGTATGTTGATTATTGTTGGAGATAAAGTGTGGGGGGGAGAAACATTTCAATTAACAAGTAGTATATTCCTATAGTCCACATTACTTTCCTAGTCAGTGCTATTATTTGTACCTTACAAGTCTTACTACACTGCCCTATAGCCTTATTTTGGACAGTGATATGGCTGTTATCATCATTCATATGAACTGGTTTTACCTACAGTATACAACTCTTACCTGGTATACCTGTGGAAGGAATGTTTTTTAACACTGACTAACTGTTTGTACACATACGCCCAGATTCTGGGTTGATGTTTTGCACTATGCTATCCAAATCTTTCTGCACAGTCTCTGGCCATGTGTTGACCACATGCTGCTGTGCCTGGACATATCTACAAAATTGCCCTCTTCCACCTTTAGTGACCAGACAAGCACATGTACATGCTTTCCTACACAGTTATATTATGTAGCACAGTGTGGGCAGCAGTGACCAGTGATACTTTATTATTCAGAGAAACAGGAACACTCACAATCCCCTCCAATACCAGGGTGGACAGTACCAGTACAGGTTATATTGGTCTGTATTTCTCAGCACAGTGTTCGTATCCAACATACCTGTGGGAGCAATGTTTGTTAGCACTACCTGACTGTTGCCACACAAAGTTCCAGATTACACATTAGTATTATGGACATACATCTCACTCTGTTACTGTACATACTCTGACCACAGCTTAACATGTTGGGGTGTAAATGGGACATATGTGGCTTCTTAGTCACATAAGTTATTGGGGAGTTGCTAGTGTGCCAGGTTTGTTGTCATAGATGTGTGTCAATCAGTTGTATTTCCTGGTTGCTATCTATACGTCTGGGATGATCCCACTGATTTCCCAGAGGGACAGGTTGATTGGCAATAGATATGGGCCACTTTAATAGACATTCTGGACATATCTGTACAGCTGTGGGGTGTGATTCTGTATGCAGACTACAACCACTGGCAGGATTCGAGCCGTGGCTGTGTGTGTTAAAAAAACAACAGTTCACATCTCAGTTGCATGTGCTATTTGTTTTGTTTTGTCTGCATTTTCCCTGTTTACTGTCTATGTGTCTCTCAGTTGCACTAAATGGCCTCTGGAGATTACACCTGTTATATACAGGTATTCCTACACATTCAATTTATGGTGCATGTTGTGGGTAACAGTGCTTAATACAACAGTACTATTACATGATTGCAACTCTATATTACCATATGATACCAGAATATATGCATGCAGCCCAGCAGTTAGACCTGTTTTGTCAGGATATTACAATTTTATTGACATACAAACAATATGAGACTCTTCCTGCCATATTCTCTAGTGTATGCAGTACTTGCCTTGAACAATACAGGTTTTATACTAGCAATTAATTTACTACTTTTATTTTTATTTCCTATGACAGTAGAAGCATGAGTATTACTGACCTGCCTCACATTGCAACCTCATCAGGTGGCAAATGTGGACCTCCTGGTTCACGGCCCACTCCGTTGCAGCTGTGGGGGGCATAAGAGGAATATTTAACCATACCTATCCATGATATACCTGAGCTGGCAAGTATTACACACATACTGGGGTGATACTTACACATGTCTGGAACATCCCCTGATGCTCTAGCCTCTTGGAGCCACTCCTCCAAGACATACCCTTCTGCCGCTTCAGGTCAGCATAGTGGTGCCTGACCTGCTCACCAGTTTGGCGTATGCCAGGGGCATTGGTGAGGTCATGGGCGAAATGGTCCCAGGCCTCCGCCTTATATTGGGAGCCCTAGTACTGGCTCTGCAGCAGTCTCTGTGCATGGTCTTTAACTAGGAGCCCTGCCATGACCTTAGACTCCTGGGTCCACCAGCACTGTGTCTTGAAGCACACCCCTTCTCCCCTTACTGCCATAGTCCCTGCAAGGGAAGCTACAACCAGTTATGAGATGTATTCCCGCCTATTGGGTTTAAGTAAGGCCGATTTCCCCCTTCTGTATTTCTGTGATGGCTTGGTGGATAATTACTGTGACTATGGTGTATAGGGTCCTGGGTTTGAGACCTGCATTGCTGTTTATTTTGTTGTTGGGCAGAACAAGGGCCATTGGATACAAAGTGATTAAGGCACTTTTGAGCATTTGTAAGCATGTTTGCATGGGTTTGCGTGACGGTAAGCACTGCTAACCTGTGGTTACATCTGCTTACAGAGAGTTAGCTTTAGAATTGCTTAGCCAGTGTAGGCATTGCTTACTGCCACACAAACGGGCTTAAGCCAGGTTACTAGTGTTTATATATGCTTACTGCTGCTTATTTGTGCTTAGACCTGCTTACTAGTGCCTTATTCATTATGATACTGACACCTCACATGTGCATTTACTGCAGTACTCCAGTTCAAAAATATATGTTATGTAGTGGCTTATGCAACAAAAATATTGGTCATAACGTGCTTTGCAATGTAAAATGGAATGTGTTGCAGTGGGACTCAAACTGGGAATGCCTGCTTGTGAGGTGAATGCTCTGCCCACTACACTATTACCATGCTGTTTTATTTGTATATATCTTCCTTGTTATCCTCTTCAGCCATTTAAGCTACATTAAGCATAGCTAAGCGATGGGCACACCCGTGCACCTACGGTTAGCTTTAATCAGATTTTTAAAAAATAAATAAAAGGGTTTCTTCGTTTTATTTATGTACACATGGGGAACCGTTGGTGGGGATATGCACACACCTATGATCGGTCTTACTCATTTCTTACCCCTTTGTGTTGTTCTACATTGCTGGGGCATGTTTATTTTTAAAGCTCTGCTCTCAGACACGCCCCCTGCACTTTTACATGCTCTGTGTTAGCGTAGGAGCTTAGGCAGTGTGCATCATTAATATGCATGGCACACTGCCGTCCTGCTCCTAAACGGTCACTTCCTTGCAGGACGAAGCTAGTCCTGCATGGAAGATTAGTAAACCCGGGGGAATGTCTATACACTATTGGGCAAAGAGTATTTTTGAATATAGTTATTTGTTGTTATTGTTTTAGAACCCATGTATTGTTGATGTTATTGTTGTAAAACTTGAATAAACAAATTTTCAAAAAAAAAAAAAAAAAAGAAAGAGCCCTCATCATTGAAATAAACATACAGTTCATGAACTTTAATAAAATCCACCAAAGCCAAGTCTGAGGCTAAAATAGCCACCCAAGCCAAAGCCAATCACAAGGCCTTGTTAAATTATGTTCCTAAACAGAAGCACAATGCAGCAAAACACTGTGCTGATTGTGAATGATATTACCTACACTGAGGATGAAATTATGGTGAGCCCACTTGCCAATAAATTCACATCAAACTTTACCCCTCTCTCCCCCCCTCCATTTTTCCCAAAAGATATACATGACACTGAATTACCTCCAGCTTTCACATAGGACCACATCCTAAAAGCACTATCAAAAGCTAAAAATACTGCATCAGTGGTTCCCGATAATATCACTGTATATGTCATAAATAGCATGAAGCATGATTTAGCCTCCCCCCAATAATACTGTTCAAGTTTGCTTACATACAGCTTTTTCTACCAAGTGAATAGTGAACAGCCAGAGCCATTTCCAGCCATAGGGAGGAGCTTCCTTGAACCCAGGCAATCTCAGACCCATAAGTATGACCACTCTCATATGCAAAGCTATGGAAAGAGTTATGGAAGTAATCAGTAAAGACATAGGGAGCCTCAAAATACTGGACCCATCTCAGTTTGTATTAATTAAGGGCAGGTTGTACTTAGTGCACCTGGTGGCACACTCAACACACCTCTCAGCTGTCCAGATTTTTGCAGAATGCCCAGAGTTTTGGCTTGTATTTTTGGTCTGTTCCTCATAAAATTTGTGGTTGCAGACTTCAAATCTTTCAGAAGATATATGTTACAACAAACCATGTTTCTGTAGCCACTTTATAAGTAAACATGAGCAGTATTTAAAATATGTCCCTATTTTTGGAACTTTGTCCCCGCATTTTGTTGGGCTTTATACAGATTTCTTGTACTAAGAGGTTAAGAGGTATGCCCCTCAACTTGGCACAATCTCCCAATCAGGCATAGGAGAAAAGCTAAATAAGCTGAGACTATACCCCTATATCACCTGCTTGATTGGAAACTGGAACACAAATATGTTGCAGAAGATCAAAACAGGGGAGAGAGACCTATCAATAATTGAGTCCCCCAGGGTTTGGTGCTGGGACCTTTCCTGCTTGGCATCTACTTCTCTAGAAGAAAAGCCAATACAATTTGGCTCTGGATGACTAAGTTTGAAATGAGTGAAAGCTAGGAGCAGTCACTGAATCCCCAAATGACTTAGCCATCCTGCAGGAAGGTTTGACCCAACAAATAACTGGTGTCAGAATCATGGACTGAAACTAAATGCCAAACAACGTGATATTGTATCCTCTGGGAAGTTATCCACCTTGAGGAGTTACCACACTTACAACACACCCCTAAGAATTGACCCAGTTTGAGATTTGGGAACTTATGTGGACAGTGACCTAAATTTCAACCAACATGTATCCATTGCCATAAGATAGTTCTTCTACACTCTGCAGCTTATAAAAAATGGATTGTATCTAGATTTGGAGATGTCACCATTCACTCAGCCCACGTTAGGCCAGTTATTGGGTATAATGCCCCCTTTAGCATGCATCTATTGAGACACATGCAACAACTGGAATACCCACAGAGATACCTTACTTAAAGGATACAAGGCCTAAACAACATGTCCTACAATGACTCCTTCAAACCCCTATCGCTATACTCAGTATCCTTAGTATCCTACAGATTGCTAAAATGTCTGGCATAAAGGGCATCCTCTGGCCCAATATTGATGGACCTATTGTAAATCAGCAAGTCAAATGGCATCAGAAATATCAACCCAGAGATATAAACCTCTTCTATAACATCAACAGAATGGTTTGAAGAGACTGTTATACCTTGCACATGATATCACAGTTCTGGAACAGACTGTCCATGCACATAAATCAAAGCTCATCTCTAAAGCTCATCCCAGTCAATATTCAAATACAACATGGATCTATGGATGGATAATAGAAAATTCACCCCAAGACTGCCCCCCTGCAATATTAATAGACAGGAGCAGCTCATATATATGATATCCCATGCACAAGTCTACTGAAAGTATCTGTGGGATTATCCCATTTATTCTTACTACAGATACTTTCAGGAAGTTTTAGCAATTATTAATGTAAAATTTTTAGTTTACCTTTAGGTTTAGTTTAACTTATCATATCTTGTATTCACAGGGCAGCACTGTGTTGAATATCACACTGGTGAATGGGGGATGGGGTATTTAGCAAGTAAAGCCTCTTATGTTAATCTGACCATATATCTCATTTCTCTCTGCTTTCACTGGCTTATGTGAGTAATCACAAAATCATCATTTTTGAGAAATCCCCTTCAATTATTTATTTAAATTTATTGGCCATCTACACATTATTTCATAGTACCAAAAAAGTTAAATCCACTTCCTTTCAATCCAAATAGTTGCTTTAAAATAAGCACTCTCTCCACTAAACCTTAACTTTTTAAACAGGTAAAACTCAAGTTTACTACTTTTGCATCCTAACTTCTGCAGTGCTGCAGTGTGTAATCTTACCTCAATCTTACCTAACAGCATCCTGTGACTAGCACTTTCTCTAATACCTGCTGGAAGCATAGAATAAAAAACTCATACTAACTTAACTGCTCATACAAATAAAGAAGAAATTAATAGTAGGCACTAAAATTAAACTTGCTAACTATACCTTGCTCTATAAACTGCTAAGAAAAAAAACAAAAACCAAAAATGCAACCAAAAAAGAAAATTGGGTTCTCCAAGCTTCGGTCCAAGGGTCTGCTTCCTGGGTGAATTCAATGCATGCCTGACAATGCAGCAACACTCTCATCCTCACGGTGGCCTCATCTCCACACACCCAACACCCCTCCTGTGTGATGCGCACAACATGGCAAAAGATGCAAAGCTCTCTCCACCCAAGAAGCAAAAGGTTCTCCACCCAGGTAACACCCACACTACACCTCAAGCCCTTCTAAACCACCCACACCCCCACCCACACAACACAGCAATATAGCAACCATAAGTCCACATACACAGACATGCCTTAACTGCAAAGAGCAAAAAGACTTCTGGAAGCTGAAAGCAGCATGAAACAAGCACCAATCACAATGTGTGTCACATAGTTCCCCACACAACCAGTGTGCCACCCAGCTCACATACTAAGGCAGACCAGTGTTACACCTTATAGTTAGTCATAGGTGACTCTATAGCACACACTGATGTCCCTCTCACATAGGTTGAATAGGAGTCGGCACACTGAGTAGCTCTATATTCAACGCATGGGATCCGCCCGCCTTGCCAACCACACTCAACAACACTCACAACAAGTACAAAAGTATTGCTCATCATTGATGTCCATGTTTAAGTGAAGGACTTGAGAGAGCTCCTAACTATGTGCCTGATGATAGCGATACCATAAGGCTCTCCAGATCAGAGACCATAGCACAATGACACTTAGCCCTTGGTAGACTCCTAAATTAAGCCCAAGAATGATACCCTGCCTTGGCGAAATGATTGACCACAATAATTGGATAAAAAAGGATCTGCACCTGTAGGGCTAATCCAGTATCACTCTTCCTAGGGGATCATGATTGCTGTCTGCCTGGGCTTTGCCAGAGATAGATTGCACCTGTAAAACTTCAGTTCTCAAAACACCTGTGCCGGTGGGAAACTTCAAATGACGAAACCACCACTACTTCAGGACAAGTGCACCACCGTAACAGGTACAAACATGCAACACTGAAGGTAAACTTACTCAATGCTAGAAGTCTCTGGTAACTACTCAGAACAGACCTCCTAAAAATGGAGAACCCTGATATCTGAAGGCTAGCAGAGGGAGTGGTTCAAATCTCCAGAGAGCAACCCCCACATGGTGTGGCTACAACCAGATTGAAACACTTTTGACAGTGCAAACCAGGGCCACCAGATCTTCAACCAGGAGGGAGTGTCAATAACACTGGGATATTCACACCCTCAATAGGTTGCTACACACAGTACAATCTGAAATTAGTTGGCCAACACTAAGACTAGGTAATTCTGCAATCCAAAGCAGGGCTTGCTGCAAGTCCCCAATGGTTCCTGATATTCTCACTACATCCACTTAAACATCACTAAAAGTATTAAGATAACTGGAAAGTATTAGATACTGGGTGATTTTAGCTACCCTGGTGTTAACAATTAGAAATCCATCATGTCCAGCACCTTCAATCCCCTTCTGCCCAGGGGTCACAAGCCCCCATCACTGGTTCAGCTACCCCTGGATCAACACAAATGCCTAGACCCAGTGTTACCAACATGGAAATCAATGCTCCAGCCTATGGTCACCCCTCACGTCCATCACAACCACACCCCAGCTAAGTAAACTTAACATCATAAAACACCCTCCCCCCAGTAAAGAAACCACCATAAACCAGTGACAAAAGCCACAGCGAAAACACTCAAGTCCAGAACTTCTGAAAGTTCAACTCAAGTGACAACAAGGGAACTGAAAGTTCAACTGCCCAATCCTACTGAAAGGCAAACAATAGAATCAAACACTCAGCCCATGAAAGTGAACCATCCAAATAGAATAAAATGCTCTCAAACAAAGGAAATGAAATCTGGTGGTTTGCAAAAAAAAACAAACTCCCCAGGAGGAAAAAAGAGGGGCAGAAGAGGAAAAAAAAACTGAAACTTTTGCAGAAAACTAGCCTCAGTTCCAACTGAGAGGCCTCATAAATTCTAGGCAAAGCTAGTTACGAAAATAAAATGCCCAAAGATTCCAAAAAGACAACCACAAAGCATTCTATAACTATATCAAGAATCTAAGTAGCGCATATCAGAATCTACTCTGAAACAAATAGCTTCAGCATTAATCCTACTGATCCGAAGGAACAGAATAATGCCAAATATCAATTCAGTGCAACTTCACAGGCTCAAACCCCTAAATGGCCCATCTCAATACGCGAACAAACTCCAATGCTGACCACACAGATTTTAAGCACCGATACTACAAATAAGAATACAGCATCCATGGGACCCTATGAAATCTATTAGTGTAAAGCCAAAACTACAATGAACTGGCACCTCATTGGAGTGTCATGTTTAGCTATAATTATCCCCCCTCATCTTACATCACACTGGATCTAAACGTTGACACAGTTATCCCAATTGCAGCTGGATCTGCCTTGGATCCCGGAAACTACCGTTCCAACAGGAATAGAACCTTATACATGTCCAAATGGAGTGCCTTATTGGACCTTGTATAAACAAGAGACATCCTTGACCTTCAAACAAATTCCCCACCCACCTTGGTCAAGAAGGGGCGATCCATGGTCCCTAGGAAGGTGGTCCTTCTTTGAATCAAATAGCAGAGCCCAAGACCTAGATTAGGAGTATAGGCCACAGGGCTGATAGCAACTAGGTAACAAGGACAACATCTATGAAGATTCTAATTGTCATTTACAACACAGCTATCCTAGTAAGCCACTCTCATGATATTAAACATGCTTTTATACAGGTATATAAATGGAATGGTGAATTTCTACACTTTATTCCTTTTTGTTCAACTACTATTTGGATCAAATGTTTCTGTGTTTTTAATAAAGAAGATTTGACTTGAACCAGCTTCTATTTCCCTACTTTCATTAGTGGATTTATACTTCGGAAAGTTTTAAAGAAAATATTTCTACCACCTGTTATCAGTTTGGATATTCACAGTATGTTTTTTATTATATGCCTGAACACTAGGGAATCTTAGATCTTTCCCACAGAGAAGTTTCCTCATTATTTGTTTTTGTATCCAGTATATTGACATACTGGGTTTGTCAGACCTCAAGGGACACCATGGAGACTGTTTGTTTTGATAATATATAATTATCAAACATGAGAAGGGTAAGACCAATATAACATCAAACAGGATTGGTTAATTCAAGCACCAAAAGTGAAAAAGGGAAATTGGCTTGGCTTAAAATAGCCAACAAAACAGCTGTCTTCTACTTACCTATGAACCTAAATGTATTTGTTTATTGACTGACTGACTGAGTCATTCATTCATTCAATCACTCATTCATTCATTCTTGATTCTGCATTCATTATCTGGGTGGTAGAGAGGAATAAAAACATTTTAAGCCACAGGCCTACAACACAAGCCATAGGCACATAAGTCTATAGAAGTACCTTTATGCGCAGCTTGCAGAACACAGATTAATATGAACTTATTGGATATATAGAGCTGTATTACAATTGTTGATTACAGATGTATGGTATACAGTTTAACCAGTGAGCAGGATCATTAATGTACTAAGATTATTACAAAACAAAGTTAAAATAAATTATTGACAGAAATATGATAATCAGGGCACATATAGTATTATTTCAGAAAGTTAAAAGGTGGAATACACAGTCATTGTTGAGTATTGTGGGATGCATAAATGACAGTCATTTGACCAAGTTATAAAAATAGTTTGTTGTAGGTCTTATTATAAGTCATCAGATCCATATTAGTAAATGAGAATAAATACATTTTCTACACTAAAGTACTGTTTCAGTAGGTAGCTTGTGTATTTTTCAGACAGACCCCCGGATTCAGCAGGCCCTGCACAGTGTGCAGAACTAGTGCAGGAGCTCCAGCAGGCAATATGTCAGCAGTGCAATCCAGGAATAAGCTGTAGGGATGTGCAGCAGGGCTCCTGCACTAGTCCTGCACAGACTCAGCCCCTGTATTCAAATTACCCCATTTAAAGGTGAAATCCATGCAAATGAGGTGAATGTGCAATCGAGGAAGCTGGAAGCTGGCCGTGCAGGACTAGTGTAATCTGCAGAAATGTACTCGGCCAGTAACCGAGTTCATTTCTGCAAACTACAAAACGGAGCCATGACAGTTCCAAATAAAGGGTGGATATTTAGTAGAAAGCATGCCGATGGCCAAATATATGGCTATTGGCATGGAAAACAGTTGCAAAAATAATAAAATCAACTTTAAATTTTTTAGTCGATCTTGGCTGTTTAAGTGTAGGGCAGCGGTGCGCAAATAGGATCGGGTGAAAAATCAAAAATAAATCTTAAAATAAGCATTCTAACCAAAATCACTATTTTTCCATTATACTCAATGGCAGGCAGAAGACAACATGGCCAGTGAATAGTGGTTACTAAGGGGGGAGGCTCAGTGTGGGACCTGTAATTATGCATCAGCAGGCAATCCTATGCAAATGAGGGGAATGATACTGAATCACAGATTTCCCTGCATGCTAGTCAGCACCCAACAGTTTAAGAGCAGGAATAGCTTTGTGCAAGCCTAGGAGTTAGCTGACATCATTGGGGGGTGTGTCAGGCATACTGTAAGTGGACTGGAGCCCTGTGGCTCGTGTTTGCCCTTAGCTTAGCAAAGCTAAGCATGGGGGTGTGTCTGAGGCTGCTTATCACTCTTTACATTGCTTAAGTGGGTGTGTGTGCCGCGCACCAGGTTTTAAAGGAAAAAAAATTAAGTAAACCACAAAATAGCAGCTCTGTGCACATTAGAGCACTGTGTTTGTCAAACAGGAAGGCAATGGGAAGGGAAAACAGCAGTAGGAAGGTAATCTAGGAGAAATAGCATAGCTGGCAGGTGAAAAGTATCAGAATCAGCCAATTATGCAGGCAACAGGCCAGTCCAGCCCAGAACACCACTATAAACTATGCAAACACCTTTCCCTCTGGTTTTCCCACATACGTTATACCACTGGTGTATACAAGTGGGGAACTTTTAACAAACAAAAACTACAAAATGATAGGGGCTGCAGCAGCTATCAGACATCAACATGTGGAAGAGGTTGAGGGTGGTGAGGATGAGAATGCTGTCAACCAACCCACAATCAGGAGACGGAGAAGGGTGTATAGACCCAGGGTAACCTACTAGGGGCTACAAGAGCTGGAAATTGTGGAGTGCTATAGGGTGGACAGAGACCACCTACAGCAAATTGTTGAGCTGTGCCAGCCATGCCTGACACACAGAACTAACAGAGGGGAACCCATCCCAGTGGATAGCAAGGAATGTGTAGGCCTAGGAATACTAGCCACAGGTACCTCCCAAAACCCAACTGGGGATATCATGGGGATCTCAAAGGAATCAGCATCCAGGGTATTCCAACAGTTCCTGGATGCCATGTCAGCTCATGCCGGGGAGCACATATATTTCCTCAACAACCATGAGTTGTTGGCCAGCAATATGCATTTCTTCCACCAAATAGCAGAATTCCCTGAGGTAGTAGGTGCTATAGACTGCATGCACATATGCATCAAATCACCACCCAGTGCGTGGGGTAGGGTCTACATCAACAACAAGGGCTTCCCCTCCATCAACTGCCAAGGCATTATAATGAATGTGTGTGCTGGCTGCCCTAGAGCTATCACGATTCCCACATCTGGCATCTGATGCAGCTGTACCAAAGATTTGCCAGTGGGGACATCCCTTACAGTCACCTAGTGGGGGATGCTGGATACGCACTGGAGCCATGGCTGATGACACCCATCAGAAATGCACACACACCCAAACAAGAACTCCATAATGAGACACACGCACAGACCAGAATTATAATTGAGCATGTGTTTGGAATGCTGAAGTCATGGTTCCAGTGTCCGGATGCATCTGGTGGAGTTTTGCAGTACTCACCAGCTACATGTACTCAAATTGCATCGTATGTACCATGCTACTCAACATGATCCTGAGGAAACAGCTGCAGCAGGAACAGCATGGGACAGGGCCACACAGCCCCCACCAATGCCAAGGCCTGCACAGGCACAGAGTGACTCGGAGGAGGAACAACCTGAGCCTGCCCCAGTAGGCAGATGGAGGTGCGCCCAGTATGCCCTGGCCTTGGCAAAGAGGCAACACATAGCACATGCACGGACACAGTAGGGACCCAGGGGAATGACACCTCTCTCTCACTCGCACATACAGTAAAAGGGATGCCAAACATGACACTACCTTTGCTCAACCGTGTATAGGAAGTGTACTATGTGCATCTGACATAGGCAGCCCTCCAGCACCATCTGCAATACTGGCATACCCACAAGGTAAGTCACTCTCGTTACCATTTGCTGAATGGAGTACTCTGTGTTGTTACTTGTATGTATGGTATGGATGTGAGCATGCAAGGGAATCAGGTGGCTGAATGGGATGCCAGCAGATAGTAGACACCTATAGTGGCAGCATGAGATCTGTAACAAATATTGGTGTCTCCATAGTAGCCAGTACTACACATGGTGACAAAACCCACTGCAGGAAATGTGCTGGGCCACATGTGTGTCCATATGACACACACGTGCCAGTCTGGGAGTTTCACATACCCAACAACAGTCTCAGTCAACAGGACAGGTGCAGACAAACACAAACAAAGGTTTACACAGACAGACTACAGTGGGTCAGGCAGTGGGATGTTAGTTCTGAAGGGTAGGAAGTCAGAAACTATGTAGATCAATCAAACCTAAGACCTGTAGTACACTGATATGCCTCTAGTCAGCATGACAGGTTAGAATACAGAAAGAAACTGAGTACCTGACATACCACCAGAACAGTCATAGAAAATGTGTACAAGTGTCAGGTCTGCCCCCCCCCCAATCCTATGTAGAAATGTAGAAACAGACAGGTGTGCCCTCCCAATCCTGTGTAGACATGTAGAAACAGTCAGATGTGCTCCCCCCAATCCTATGTAGAAATGTAGAAACAGTCAGGTGTGCCCCCCAATCCTGTGAAAAAATGTAGAAACAGTCAGGTGAGCCCCCTCCCCTAATCCTATCTAGAAATGTAGAAACAGTCAGGTGTGCCCCCCCCCCCAGTCCTGTGTAGAAATGTAGAAACAGTCAGGTGTTCCCCCAAACTCTACATAGACATGAATTAACAGTCAGGTGTGCTCCCAAATCCTATGTAGAAATGTAGTAACAGTCAGGTGTGCCCCCCCCTCAAATCCGATGTAGACGTGAAGTAACATGTATGTGTAGGTATAATACCAGTGGAGCACAGATGACTTGAGGTGGCCAAGGTAGCATGTGTTATAGGTTCATAGGTTGGTACTAGACTATTGGCCCTAGAGCCTATACAAGCCTAGCCATAACAATTCCCTGGCTATTTCTTCCCACACTTACGTTCCTTGACCCCTGTCTAGAAGGGCGACTGACATGATCCCCGGGGTGAATTTCCTATCTCCCATCCAATCATCAAGGTTCCTTTTGAAGAGGGCCAAAGAGGCACTCTGCTTAACGTGTATGGGCAGTCTATTTTAGAGTATGGGGAGTCTCTGGGTCAGGAACCTATCTCTCCAGCATGTTTTGTTCATTGTGATGACAAGATTTAGATCCCTGGAGCATATGTCTCTGAGGGATTGGGATTTCTTTAAGTGTAGCATGTCCAACAGCTCTGGGTTGACATGGCCTTATACGTTAAGCAGAGATCACCTCTGAGTAGACGATATGTAACAGAGTATAGGTGGAGTTTTTTTGACGATCAGCATAGGGCATCTGCTTTAGGACTGTGACACTTTTAGTGAGGTATTTCTGTGCCTTTCCAGTTGTTGCAGATGTCTTGAGAGGTACAAACCAAATGGGGCATTGTATTCTTTAATGGTTTTAATGAGAGATGAGTACAGTGGGGCAATGACCTCCTTTTTTCTGGATGAAAAGCCCTTAGTGATGAGGTGTGCCACATAGAAGGATTTCCTGACTTTTGTGGCGATGTGGTTATTGCTGACGACAGGGCCAAGTCCTCACAACTGCAGTGCCAAAGACTATTCCCCCCAGTATAACACATGCTAGCTGTAAGCCATTGTAAATGTATGGTGATAGTATGTGTCACCATCTGAAAGATGAACATGGCATGACTGTTGGGCTAGATATAGAAGCAGTGCACAGGGTAAAGTACCCAAGACATGCAGTATATAATGTGTAGCCATGAAATGGACACACCCTTGGAATTGTACATACAGGTATGCATCAAATTATCTGGGCTTGTAGTAGGAAATACCAATGTTGTCTGGCCGAACACTTGCAGATCACAAAGGTGATAGGACTGATGTATTGGGAAATGGCTGCTGTCCCTGCAAAAGCCAGCATAACTGGAATGCCCCATGCATATCTCTGAGTCATGTGCAAGTAGTGTCCATCGCACACATGCACCCAGCTCACCCAAACACCACCCGCAGGCACCTCTCTGGTCGTTTCCCTGCAGTTGGGAATGGATACAATATGACCCCACCTGTGTATGGCAATAGCGAAAGAGTGCAGCATACCGTGCAGGTGTCCCATGAAGGTGTGTCCCTAGCTGTAAGTAGCACCCTGCCAACATCCACACCACCTTATCAATACTGATAGCAAGTATTGGCATGAACACCTAGCACATCTACCCTGTCACCCCAGGGGAATATACTGTATGGCAGTCTGGAACTGTAGGACTGACTGAATACAATGGCATGCTACAGGTGGCCTGCATCACCACCAAATGGCCTACATGCCTCTGTGAAAGGCTTGTGTCTCACCCCTACTGTCAATGTATGTTATGTCATGGATACCCAAAGAATGACATAACACACTCCACATAAGTTATATGCAAGGCCATGTGGACACACCACAGTAACATGTCCACAATGTCCCAATGCATGAACTGTGGATCAACACCAAAACACAGCTGTGATGAGTTGATAACTATAGGGGAAGTATCAGAGAATGTATGCATAATGTATGGAAGAGGATAGAATAACGGGGAGGGTGGGAGCATGGGCAGCATGGAATGTGCAAGGTCTGACACACAGCTGTGTGCACATACTATCTCTGGCTGCAAACACAAAAATGGGTGGCTACAAACCTGCCTGTACACCACAATAGGGGTAATGCCCTGACTTATGACCCCTGCCTCTGGGTAACATGTGTGAATCTGTACAGCTGTGAGGTATTGTGACAGCAACATAAGGCCATACTGTCACGTCAATGGATTTACACATATGGGATCCTCTACCAGCACCGTACCAAAGTGCCGAACTGGATACACAGACCCAGCAGCAAGTGTCTGCAGCTCCCCTTCCAGAATGCCATAACTTTCCATGAATATGTAGGCATTTGACCACAATACTTGACACAGCTGCATTCACCCTGTGTTCCTCAGGATATCACTCTGAGCAAAAATGTCCACCTGACAGTTCCTGAGGACATAAAACATCACAGTGTATAACAGTACACATGTCTGAATATCTCTGTTAACACTAGTACCATGTAGCAGAAGCAGCACAGACACAGTCACCTACAGTACACACTATCCCTTGCACAATTTGACCCCATATTGCCAACTGATCTACAGATATCCTGCAGAAACAGTTTGCTACCTGTAGGTGTAGACCACAAAGGTCTGCACTGGAGTACAAACTAACTGGAATGGATCCAGACATTCAATACAGAAGGGCATACTGGGCATGCTCACACACTTAAACAAATGAAGCCCATGTCTGCCAACAACAGTGGACCATACATATCTGACAGTTGCAGATGTTAGTGCATACACTTCTCAGTATGCACCAGTCATGCTTTGCACATTGGATAGGAATACAGACATATATACAAGGACACACTAGTACCTACCTATGAACCTATACCAATCTATATCAAACAAAGCTCCTCATTAGCACTCTTCAAGAAAAATCTTGATGATTGGATGGGAGATAAGAAATTTACCCCGGGGATCACTTCTGTGGCTCTGCTCAACAGGGGCACAGGAAAATAATTTTCTTGGGAGGCAAAAGCCAGGGTACCATTTGGCTAGGCTTATATATGCCCTAGGGCCAATAGCCTAGCACCTACCTATGAACCTATGAACCTATAATGTCCCAAAAGTAGACATACATAGATGTGTGGAAGAGAGTGACAGTAACAAAGAGCCTTCCATCATGAGGCCTGTCCCACCCAGCACACAGCAAAATAGCTACAATCACATGATGTGTAAATGTCACTCACTGTAGAAATTAGCCACTGGTATCCCTCAGAATTACAGACACTGTGCTGCAAGTGCTAGTTGTGCAACATGACTGTACAAGGCAGTAGTCATCTAGCAGTTGTATACACGTACCTGCGGAATATAAACCTGTGTGTGCCTGAGTGTGGTGTGTCTACCTCTAGATGAATGGGTTATGGTCCATGCACACACACTGCCCTCCGAATAGCCCTACTATGACAAGCCTGCTGATGTCATTCACTTTGAAATACACCTTTGGGAAATGTGTAGCCCAGTAATTTCTGTGGTGTGGTCTATAACTGCGTAATGCTGTAGTGTGATAAACTAATTAGGTAGGAGTTCTAATCCCAGACAGGGCAACTGTGTGTGTCCACCTCTGTGTAGGGAGCAATGCTTTTTAGGCTAGTCATACTCACTACAATTCAAATGCCCTACTTTGGCAAGTCTGCTGATGTCATTCACTTTGAAATACACCTTTGTGAAAGTAGTAGCCCAGTAATCTCCGTGGTGTGTTCTATAACTGTGTAATGCTGTAGTGTGCTCAATAAATTAGATAGGAGTTCTAATCATGGACATGGCAACTGTGTGTGTGTGTGTGTGTGTGTGTGTGTGTGTGTGTGTGTGTGTGTGTGTGTGTGTGTGTGTGTGTGTGTGTGTGTGTGTGTGTGTGTGTGTTTGTGTGTGTGTGTGTGTACCTGTCTGTGTAGAGAGCAATGCTTTTTAGGCTAGTCACACTCACTACAATTAAATGCTCTACTTTGGCAAGGCTGCTAATGTCATTCACTTTGAAATACACCTTTGGGAAAAGAGCAGCCCAGTAATCTCTGTGGCACATCCTATAACTGCATAATGCTGTAGTGTGATAAACTAGTTAGGTAGGAGTTCTAATCCCAAACATGGCAACTGGGTGTGTGTATGTGCCTCTGTCTGCGTAGAGAGCAATGCTTTTAGGCTAGTCACACTCACTACAATTCAAAAGCCCTACTTTGGCAAGGCTGCTGGTGTCATTCACTGTGAAATACACCTTTGGGAAAGGAGTAATCCAGTAATCTCTGTGGTGCATCCTATAACTGCATAATGCTGTAGTGTGATAAATGAGTTAGGTAAGAGTTCTAATCCCAGACATGGCAAGTGTGGGTGTGTGTATGTGTGCGTCTGTCTGTGTAGAGAGCAATGCTTTTTAGGCTAGTCACGCTCACTACAATTCAAATGCCCTACTTTGGCAAGACTGCATTTGTCATTCACTGTGAAATGCACCTCTGAGAAAAGAGTGACCTAGTTTTCTCCATGGCACATCCTATAATTGCGTAATGCTTTAGTGTGATAAACTAGTTAGGTCAGAGTTCTAAACCCAGACATAGCAACTGTGTGTGTGTGTGTGTGATTCTGTTTGTGTAGGGTGCAATGCTTTTTAGGATAGTCACACTCACTACAATTCAAATGCCATACTTTGGCAAGCCTGCTGATGTCATTCACTGTGGAATGCACCTTTGGGAAAAAAAGTAGCCAAGTGATCTCTGTGGTCCGTCCTGTAACAGCGTAATGCTGTAGTGTGATATAGTACTTTGGTAGGAGCTTTATTCCCATGCATGACAAGTGTGGATGTTTGTGTGTGCATTTCTTTGTCTGTGTGCAATGCTTTTGAGGCCATTCACAGTCACTACATCCTCCATTGACCTTCTTTGGAAAGCCTGCTGATGTCATATCCAGTGAAATACACCTTTGGGGAAGAAGCACTCCAGTAATCTCCATGGTGCATCCTATAACTGCGTAATGCTGTAGTGTAGTAAACTAGTTAGGTAGCAGTTCTAATCCCAGACATTGCAAGTGTGTCTGTGTTTGTCATTCGCATCCTGTGTGGAGGTGGTTGTGCGTGTGTAACAACTGGACTCATTGTGAAGCGGGTTTTGCAAATTTCTTATATGGTGGCACTATTATATGTCACAATGTCCACCTTACAAGGATAACAGATGTGAAATATCCGAAAGGCTGGGGTGGCAATCCATACCCCTACATGTGACATCAAGGCCTGGCGAACAAAGTTACCAGCCCTTGTATTACACAGAAAATATTCTCAACCCATGTCTCATACACAAACACACTTGCCTAGGCAACAACCACTATGTTGGTAACACCCTGCATATTGCCCATAGATGATAACCATGGTGTGATTGCAGTAGACTACAGAGGACATGGCGCCCTGTCCATCTGTACAATAGGCACGTACATGAAGACAGTATGCCTTCACTATGTTCCCCACTGGATACCTGCAACACCTGTGGTGCCATCAGATGTGACCCACAAAGGACATACCATGCCTTAACACATGCCCTGTATCGACAGATGCCACTGACACCAGGGAATACCTGTATCATGCTATCAGTGTAGGTGTAGGGTCAACCTTCTGTCCATTGCCAGTTCCCAGCACATGAGACCAGGACAGGCACATCTGATGATAACAATCTGTGTACACAACATGAGCCAGACACCCCAGGTACAGTTCCACATGTCACAGTACATGCATGTGGGACGTGTGCAAATCCCAGACAGTATCCATGTCATGGACTAAAGAACACATACATGGCAAGCATTGCACAGCAATGGCCACAGGCAATAGTTACCCAGATGACTTGATGGTGAATACAATACCCACCTGTGTGTGCCATTCCAGACACTACACCCCTGCGCCACACTGCAGACCATTGTCATGTGGCCTAATGCCAAGGTATACCCTTCACCTAGCCTTGTATAGTCTTCTGGTACAGTCAACCACTACACACTCGTGAAGCAATGCACACATGCATGTCAGTACTGGCACCCTGTGTCTGTGTGTGTGGTGTATGATGCTTTTGACCAAATTCACACTCACTACAACTCCCATTGGCATACTGAAGTATGCTGTCTGATGTCAGACAAGTTCACATACCCTTTGTCCATATCACCGCTGGATAACCCCTGTGGTGCATGTGATACCTGCACATTACTGTATTGTGGCAAACTAACTAGTTAGGAAGTGTATTCCTGACCCTGCCAAGTGTGTCAATGTGTGTAATTCCCTGAGAGAGTGTGGTTGTGTTGACACTGACACCTCTTCATGTGGGCAGGCACATGTACTACACCTACCTTATCACTACCATTTCACTGTTGCAGATGTCTCCCACCATCACATATACATTTGGATAGCTCCTCAACATGTTAGCTATGTGGTGCATGCAGTAACTGCATAGACATGTGATAGCAACACATAGTCAGTCAGAGGTTTGAAACCCTATACTGGTAGGTGTGTGACACAAACATGCTTAGATTTTACTATCCCACCCCTTCCCTGACTTACATTGTCTCAGTCTGTCTCTCATACTACCTCTCTGGTGGATGCGGACAACTACACCTGCTTTGCTTAGGCAGCAGCTTGTGTTTTGTAAATGATGCTCATGATCAGCTGATGGCATCTGCATGAATTGCACCCCTCCTCTAGCTGATTGCATGTGGAACAGCTGTGGAAGCATTCCCATAGCCAATTGCATGGAAACACACTACAATATCTAGGAACATCATGTTGGTGTTGGGCCTTTTTATTCACTGTGAGCAAGACCTAGATCTGGTGTTTGGCAAACAGCATAACAGATGGATTGAGGATTTACCTCTAACAACATACACTGTGGAAACAGGCCAACATACAGGAGGGGGATGTGCCTGACATGACTACAGAATGTAAGTGTTGCTATTCTGCATTTGGAGTAATGTTGATTTAATAGGGTGTGTGTGGATATGGCTGGTCTGCATGTTTTAATACCTGTCATGACAGTGCTATGTTTTTGAGGAAACCTCCATCTGTAGGGTCATCTGCAGACTGGGCAGGTGTGTGGTGCCTTTTGTTTCTTTTGTTACTAACAGAGCACCTATCTGAGAACTTCAGTAGCATACTGTGAGGATTGCAGTCAGTACATGGTGACAGCCATGAGAGTTACTGGCTTCATATCCCTCATAGGACATATGTCACAACAAACCCTGTTACAACAGTAAATGTATGAGGTTATCACAGCAACATGTCAATATTGGCCCTGTGTTTGTGCCTCCAGCCACAACTCTGTCAACCTTTGTACATATGTCATGCTGTAAGAGGTGCATATGTTCTGTACACCATTATTTATTGACATCATATCTGATAACAAGCCAGTGAGATATCAGACTGCTACACGTTATGTATAGTAAGGGTTATATTTGAGGACATAACCTGAGCATTCTGTGGTTGTGTGTACAGTACTAAGGTCTGTGTTCTTATGGTGATTGTCGACAGTGTGTGTATTGAATATGCACCTTGGCCTGTGTACAGACTGTGGTAGATGTCATTGTTCTTGGTCCTGTTCTATCTGATGTTACATGCTGCTCCAGTGTATGTTACCCTATCGACTTACATGTTTGTAGGGCCAAACACACACATGTCCCATAGCACAGACAGGCATTGGACCACACTGTGTAGTTGCCCAGTATATGTAGGGTTAATTTATGAATGGCACATATGAGGATGGTGTTGATCAGACAGTCCATATATTGCAATATTAAGCTAGCTTACCATATGTGGCTGTGGCTGTGTTCACATTGGTTGTGGTTATGCACTTTCACACATGTGACTATTAATCTGTGCAGTGACATGCTTGCAGAGCCTGCTATATTTGCAGGTACATGCATTCCCCCATAAGAAATGTAGGCCAGTGTTGTGGCACTCTGCTTGTAGCCTGCACAGTGCTTTGTTGCATGCCTAGCAGCTTAGAGTACTTACCCAGTGTGATGTTATGTCTAGGTATTTGCCAGATGTACTGCTGCGGACCACCATAACTGTCATGTATTTCTGACAAAGCAGTGGGATGCTGTACAGATGTATGTCACTAACTATTGGGTAGTATGTGGCCATGTGACCTCTGCACCAGCAGTTATTATGTGTCAGGACAGACAGGAATGTGTGAATGCATAACCTATGGGGCAAATGTAGTCCAGTATTTACATGATATACCCATCCACGTGGCTATTAACATCCACATTGTCAGGCTTGGTCCATATGTCTTGCACTAAGGGGCTCTATGTATACCTCTGGACTGACCAGAGTGTGTCAGACTATCCATATTTATTGGTCATATCTTTGCTGTAGTCCACAGGATCATTACTGTGCTAGCAGTGGTAATGAACTATGATGTCCTTAGGATGACTTTCAGTAGCCAATGGCCCACATGTTAAAAGCAGATGTGACCTCCCAAACACATTTCTGTTATGTCAACCCCTATTATAGTAGCAACCATCTACATATATACCTGCAATACATACCTGACATCCCCTTGCACTAAGAGGTTGGGACTATTGGGGCTGAGGTAGGACTCCACTCCATGTTGTGGACATATGGTGAACATATAGGTGTATATAATTATCCATATATTTATATAGATATATACACATATACATATCGACATACATAGATGGATATGTATATGTACATATATATACATATAAACACGCAGATATATACATATACATAGCAATATATGTCTGCACATATACAGATAAGATACATATGCACATATACTTATGGATATCTACATATATATTGACAGTAATAGGTATATCAGGATAGATATGTATGCACATACAGTTATAGATATCTACATATATATATATATATATATATATATATATATATCTACATAAACAGACATATCTCTACACATAGGATGTGCATACATATATAGCTATATACATATATCTATATATCTATCTATATCTCTCTCTCTCTCTATATATATATATATATATATATATATATATATATATATATATATATATATATATATATATATATATATATATATATATTATATCTATGATCTACACATGGCCATATATATGATGCACTATACATATATGTGTATGTACATGTAGGCATATATCAACATATGTATATATGCATATTCCTGCCATGTAAGCGTCACGGTTGTGTATTCCCTCCCAGATGTATCTCACCGTATGTATATGATATGTGTACATTATGATAAAACAATATATGTGATGCAGCTGTCATATTAATAACAAGTACTACACAATTGTAGATGTAAAGGGAATTGTTCAATACCAATCAATATGTGTATTCACAGATATTTTGGTAAAACAACAGCTCTCTTTACAATGGTCATGGTGCTGTGGTTAAGTGTTGTGGCTATAGTATACAGAGTCCTGGGTTCAAGACCTGCAAAGGGCTGTTCATTTTGTTGCTGGGCAGAACACTGGCTGTTGGATACAGAGTGGTTAAGCAGTTTTGACCAGCTTTAAGTGTGTTTGCACAGGTTTGCACAAAGCTAAGCGGTGCTAAGCTATGGTAAATGTATGGGCACCTACACAGTGTGGACTTCGCTTACCAGTGCACAAATCAGCCTAGCTGTTATGTTGGAGCAATGTTGATACCTGCTAAGCATGGCTTAGCCCTGATAACCAGTTAAAACCACCCAGTCCGATAACATAGCAGGGTAATGACATATGAATTGTAATGCCATGTACAATACATGAGCCTATGCATTGTCATTACAGTGGCAAGGTGTGAATGTCATGTCTGAGACACAGAAGTATATAAACCAGTACAGCAAGGTTATCTGTGTGAATGTGTTACACTGCTGTCACACTGGCATCTAGTGTATCATGGTGGCACTACTGTTAACAGTGCTTTCCCAGGCTAGAGTAGAGTGCTAAATGTAGTACTGACAAGGCACACCTGCAGGCATAGCTGGACTCTGAGGCCTCACTGTTGTTTCCTGGTGTGTGAGCTGTGTCATAGCATATATCCCCTACTGGATAATGATCCGACATGTGGAATGTAAATATAGACTACCATCTGTTGTTGTCAAATGTCTATCTGTCAAGGCATTCATCCTACTACATAGCTACTTGCCAAGCTGATGAATGTCAGTCCCTTTACACATGTGCAGATGGCAGGTATCCAGTTGGGATATGTACAAGCAACTTATCCTTGATTGACACTTACATGTCTGCCCAGCTGTGTAAGGACTGGCACATATAGGAGACAACACCCTGTATGCACCACATGCCGTACTACCACAGTCAACAGAACATGCTTGGGTACAGGTCTCATCACAGACACTAACCATGTGTTATAATACATGTTGCATACATCACCTGGTGGCCATGGCAGGAGGGATGCATGTCACTCTCAACACTGGTGTCTGTCGATAGATTGCCTGCTGCCACATGGCAGGTGGCAGGATACCACTGGTACACAGCAATGACCACCTGCAGCAATGCACCCCAGTACTGACACATTTATATGTGTGCATTACTGAGCATACCAGTGCCTGTGTGTTAGCACACCTGTACTTGGTAATTCCATGAGGGCCTTCATAACCACTGCAACACCCATTGCCATAGTTGTGGCTGCAGCTATATGGGACATTACATTGTACCCTGTTACACTCCTTTCCATACCGGCTACAATCCTTGCAGTACCATCACAACAGTGTTGTACAAATGGGTCGATAGCCATGGGATACCCATTGAGTTCTGGCAAGTGTATGTGTGCATGTCCGTATATCTGTAGGGTACAGCATTCCGTAGGAAATACCAATGTTGTCTGGCACTTGCAGATCACAAAGGTGATAGGACTGATGTATTCCTGCATAGGCCAGCATAACTTATCTGTGAGTCATGTGCCTGCAGTTGGGAATGGATCCACCTGTGTATGGCAAGAGTGCAGCATACCGTGCAGGTGTCCAGCTGTAAGTAGCACCCTGCCAGCATGGAATATACTGTATGGCAGTCTGGAACTGTAGGACTGACTGAATACAATGGCATCACCACCAAATGGCCTACATGCCTCTGTGAAAGGCTTGTGTCTCACCCATACTGTCAATGTATGCCATAAGTTATATGCAACACAATGTCCCAGTGCATGAACTGTGGATCAACACCAAAACACAGCTGTGATGAGGTGAAAACTATAGGGGAAGTATCAGAGAATGTATGCATAATGTATGGAAGAGGATAAAATAACCAGCATGGAAGTCTGACACACAGCTGTGTGCACATACTATCTCTGGCTGCAAACACAAAAATCACAATAGGGGTAATGCCCTGACTTATGACCCCTGCCTCTGGGTAACCTGTGTGAATCTGTACAGCTGTGAGGTATTGCAACAGCAACATAAGGCCATACTGTCATGTCAATGGGTTTACACATATAGGATCCTCTACCAGCACCATACCAAGGTGCTGAACTGGATACACAGACCCAGCAGCAAGTGTCTGCAGCTCCCCTTCCAGAATGCCATAACTTTCCATGAATATGTAGGCATTTGACCACAATACTTGACACAGCTGCATTCATCCTGTGTTCCCCAGGATATCAGTCTGAGCAAAAATGTCCACCTGACAGTTCCTGAGGACATAAAACATCACAGTGTATAACAGTACACACTTCTGAATATCTCTGTTAACACTAGTACCATGTAGCAGAAGCAGCACATACACAGTCACCTACAGTACACACTATCCCTTGCACAATTTGACCCCGTATTGCCAACTGATCTACAGATATCCTGCAGAAACAGTTTGCTACCTGTAGGTGTAGAACACAAAGGTCTGCACTGGAGTGCAAACTAACTGGAATGGATCCAGACATTCAATACAGAAGGGCATACTGGGCATGCTCACACACTTAAACAAATGAAGCCCATGTCTGCCAACAACAGTGGACCATACATATCTGACAGTTGCAGATGTTAGTGCATACACTTCTCAGTATGCACCAGTCATGCTTTGCACACACTTTGGATAGGAATACAGACATATAGACAAGGGCACACTAGTACCTACCTATGAACCTATTCGAATCTATATCAAACAAAGCTCCTCATTCGCACTCTTCAAGAAAAATCTTGATGATTGGATGGGAGATAAGAAATTTACCCCGGGGATCACTTCTGTGGCTCTGCTCAACAGGGGCACAGGAAAATAATTTTCTTGGGAGGCAAAAGCCAGGGTACCATTTGGCTAGGCTTATATAGGCCCTAGGGCCAATAGCCTAGCACCTACCTATGAACCTATGAACCTATAATGTGCCAAAAGTAGACATACATAGATGTGTGGAAGAGAGTGACAGTAACAAAGAGCCTTCCATCATGAGGCCTGTCCCACCCAGCACACAGCAAAATGGCTACAACCACATGATGTGTAAATGCCACTCACTGTAGAAATTAGCCACTGGTATCCCTCAGAATTACAGACACTGTGCTGCAAGTGCTAGTTGTGCAACATGACTGTACAAGGCAGTAGTCATCTAGCAGTTGTATACACGCAGCTGCGGAATATAAACCTGTGTGTGCCTGAGTATGGTGTGTCTACCTCTAGATGAATGGGTCATGGCCCATGCACACACTGCCCTGCAAATAGCCCTACTATGACAAGCCTGCTGATGTCATTCACTTTGAAATACACCTTTGGGAAATGTGCAGCCCAGTAATTTCTGTGATGTGGTCTATAACTGCGTAATGCTGTAGTGTGATAAACTAATTAGGTAGGAGTTCTAAATCCAGACAGGGCAACTGTGTGTGTCCACCTCTGTGTAGAGAGCAATGCTTTTTAGGCTAGTCATACTCACTACAATTCAAATGCCCTACTTTGGCAAGTCTGCTGATGTCATTCACTTTGAAATACACCTTTGTGAAAGTAGTAGCCCAGTAATCTCCGTGGTGTGTTCTATAACTGTGTAATGCTGTAGTGTGCTCAATAAATTAGATAGGAGTTCTAATCATGGACATGGCAACTGTGTGTGTGTGTGTGTGTGTGTGTGTGTGTGTGTGTGTGTGTGTGTGTGTGTGTGTGTGTGTGTGTGTGTGTGTGTGTGTGTACCTGTCTGTGTAGGGAGCAATGCTTTTTAGGCTAGTCACACTCACTACAATTCAAATGCCCTACTTTGCAAGGCTGCTAATGTCATTCACTTTGAAATACATCTTTGGGAAATGAGTAGCCCCATAATCTGTGTAGTGCATCCTATAACTGCATAATGTAGTGTGATAAACTAGTTAGGTAGGAGTTCTAATCCCAAACATGGCAACTGCGTGTGTCTCTGTCTGCGTAAAGAGCAATGCCTTTTTAGGCTAGTCACACTCACTACAATTCAAAAGCCCTACTTTGGCAAGGCTGCTGGTGTCATTCACTGTGAAATACACCTTTGGGAAAGGAGTAATCCAGTAATCTCTGTGGTGCATCCTATAACTGCATAATGCTGTAGTGTGATAAATGAGTTAGGTAAGAGTTCTAATCCCAGACATGGCAAGTGTGGGTGTGTGTATGTGTGCCTCTGTCTGTGTAGAGAGCAATGCTTTTTAGGCTAGTCACGCTCACTACAATTCAAATGCCCTACTTTGGCAAGGCTGCTGATGTCATTCACTGTGAAATGCACCTCTGGGAAAAGAGTGACCTAGTTTTCTCCATGGTGCATCCTATAATTGCATAATGCTTTAGTGTGATAAACTAGTTAAGTCAGAGTTCTAAACCCAGACCTGGCAACTGTGTGTGTGTGATTCTGTTTGTGTAGGGTGCAATGCTTTTTAGGCTAGTCACACTGGCTATAATTCGTCATTCACTGTGAAATACACCTTTGGGAAATGAGTAGCCCAGTAATCTCCATGGTGCGTCTTGTAATGGCATAATGCTGTAGTGTGATATAGTACTTTGGTAGGGGTTCTATTCCCACACATGGCAAGTGTAGATGTTTGTGTGTGTGTTTCTTTGTCTGTGTAGGGAGCAATGCTTTTTAGACTAGTCACACTCACTACAATTCAAATGCCCTACTTTGGCAAGGCTGCTGATGTCATTCACTGTGGAATGCACCTTTGGGAAAAAAGTAGTCAAGTGAACTCTGTGGTCCATCCTGTAACAGCGTAATGCTGTAGTGTGATACAGTACTTTGGTAGGAGCTCTATTCCCATGCATGACAAGTGTGGATGTTTGTGTGTGCATTTCTTTGTCTGTGTGCAATGCTTTTGAGGCCATTCACAGTCACTACATCCTCCATTGACCTTCTTTGGAAAGCCTGCTGATGTCATATCCAGTGAAATACACCTTTGGGGAAGAAGTACTCCAGTAATCTCCATGGCACATCCTATAACTGCGTAATGCTGTAGTGTAGTAAACTAGTTAGGTAGGAGTTCTAATCCCAGACATTGCAAGTGTGTCTGTGTTTGTCATTCGCATCCTGTGTGGAGGTGGTTGTGCGTGTGTAACAACTGGACTCATTTGTGAAGCGGGTTTTGCAAATTTCTTATATGGTGGCACTATTATATGTCACAATGTCCACCTTACAAGGATAACAGATGTGAAATATCCAAAAGACTGGGTTGGCAATCCATATCCCTACATGTGACATCAAGGCCTGGCGAACAAAGTTACCAGCCCTTGTATTACACAGAAAATACTCTCAACCCATGTCTCATACACAAACACACTTGCCTAGGCAACAACCACTATGTTGGTAACACCCTGCATATTGCCCACAGATGATAACCATGGTGTGATTGCAGTAGACTACAGAGGACATGGTGCCCTGTCCATCTGTACAATAGGCACGTACATGAAGACAGTGTGCCTTCACTATGTTCCCCACTGGATACCTGCAACACCTGTGGTGCCATCAAATGTGACCCACAAAGGACATACCAAGCCTTAGCACATGCGCTGTATGGACAGATGCCACTGACACCAGGGAATACCTGTATCATGCTATCAGTGTAGGTGTAGGGTCAACCTTCTGTCCATTGCCAGTTCCCAGCACATGAGACCAGGGCAGGCACATCTGATGATAACAACCTGTGTACACAACATGAGCCAGACACCCCAGGTACAGTTCCACATGTCACAGTACATGCATGTGGGACGTGTGCACATCCCAGACAGCATCCATGTCATGGACTAAAGAACACATACATGGCAAGCATTGCACAGCAATGGCCACAGACAATAGTTACCCAGGTGACTGGATGGTGAATGCAACACCCACCTGTGTGGGCCAATCCAGACACTACATCCCTGCACCACACTGCAGGCCATTGTCATGTGGCCTAATGCCAAGGTATACCCTTCACCTAGCCTTGTATAGCCTTCTGATACAGTCAACCACTACACACTCATGAAGCAATGCACACATGCATGTCAGTACTGGCACCCTGTGTCTGTGTGTGTGGTGTATGATGCTTTTGACCAAATTCACACTCACTACAACTCCCATTGGCATACTGAAGTATGCTGTCTGATGGCAGACAACTTCACATGCCCTTTGTCCATATCACGTCTGGATAACCCCTGTGATGCATGTGATACCTGCACATTACTGTATTGTGGCAAACTAAATAGTTAGGAAGTGTATTCCTAACCCTGCCAAGTGTGTCAATGTGTGTGATTCCCTGAGAGAGTGTGGTTGTGTTGACACTAACACCTGTTCATGTGGACAGATACATGTACTACACCTACCTTATCACTACCATTTCACTGTTGCAGATGTCTCCCACCATCACATATACATTTGGACAGCTCCTCAACATGTTAGCTATGTGGTGCATGCAGTAACTGCATAGACATGTGATAGCAACACATAGTCAGTCAGAGGTTTGAACCCCTATACTGGTAGGTGTGTGACACAAACATGCTTAGGTTTTACTATCCCACCCCTTCCCTGACTTACATTGTCTCAGTCTGTCTCTCATACTCCCTCTCTGGTGGATGCGGACAACTACACCTGCTTTGCTTAGGCAGCAGCTTGTGTTTTGTAAATGATGCTCATGATCAGCTGATGGCATCTGCATGAATTGCACCCCTCCTCTAGCTGATTGCATGTGGAACAGCTGTGGAAGCATTCCCATAGCCAATTGCATGGAAACACACTACAATATCTAGGAACATCATGTTGGTGTTGGGCCTTTTTATTCACTGTGAGCAAGACCTAGATCTGGTGTTTGGCAAACAGCATAACAGATGGATTGAGGATTTACCTCTAACAACATACACTGTGGAAACAGGCCAACATACAGGAGGGGGATGTGCCTGACATGACTACAGAATGTAAGTGTTGCTATTCTGCATTTGGAGTAATGTTGATTTAATAGGGTGTGTGTGGATATGGCTGGTCTGCATGTTTTAATACCTGTCATGACAGTGCTATGTTTTTGAGGAAACCTCCATCTGTAGGGTCATCTGCAGACTGGGCAGGTGTGTGGTGCCTTTTGTTTCTTTTGTTACTAACAGAGCACCTATCTGAGAACTTCAGTAGCATACTGTGAGGATTGCAGTCAGTACATGGTGACAGCCATGAGAGTTACTGGCTTCATATCCCTCATAGGACATATGTCACAACAAACCCTGTTACAACAGTAAATGTATGAGGTTATCACAGCAACATGTCAATATTGGCCCTGTGTTTGTGCCTCCAGCCACAACTCTGTCAACCTTTGTACATATGTCATGCTGTAAGAGGTGCATATGTTCTGTACACCATTATTTATTGACATCATATCTGATAACAAGCCAGTGAGATATCAGACTGCTACACGTTATGTATAGTAAGGGTTATATTTGAGGACATAACCTGAGCATTCTGTGGTTGTGTGTACAGTACTAAGGTCTGTGTTCTTATGGTGATTGTCGACAGTGTGTGTATTGCGAATATGCACCTTGGCCTGTGTACAGACTGTGGTAGATGTCATTGTTCTTGGTCCTGTTCTATCTGATGTTACATGCTGCTCCAGTGTATGTTACCCTATCGACTTACATGTTTGTAGGGCCAAACACACACATGTCCCATAGCACAGACAGGCATTGGACCACACTGTGTAGTTGCCCAGTATATGTAGGGTTAATTTATGAATGGCACATATGAGGATGGTGTTGATCAGACAGTCCATATATTGCAATATTAAGCTAGCTTACCATATGTGGCTGTGGCTGTGTTCACATTGGTTGTGGTTATGCACTTTCACACATGTGACTATTAATCTGTGCAGTGACATGCTTGCAGAGCCTGCTATATTTGCAGGTACATGTGCATTCCCCCATAAGAAATGTAGGCCAGTGTTGTGGCACTCTGCTTGTAGCCTGCACAGTGCTTTGTTGCATGCCTAGCAGCTTAGAGTACTTACCCAGTGTGATGTTATGTCTAGGTATTTGCCAGATGTACTGCTGCCGGACCACCATAACTGTCATGTATTTCTCACAAAGCAGTGGGATGCTGTACAGATGTATGTCACTAACTATTGGGTAGTATGTGGCCATGTGACCTCTGCACCAGCAGTTATTATGTGTCAGGACAGACAGGAATGTGTGAATGCATAACCTATGGGGGCAAATGTAGTCCAGTATTTACATGATATACCCATCCACGTGGCTATTAACATCCACATTGTCAGGCTTGGTCCATATGTCTTGCACTAAGGGGCTCTGTGTATACCTCTGGACTGACCAGAGTGTGTCAGACTGTCCATATTTATTGGTCATATCTTTGCTGTAGTCCACAGGATCATTACTGTGCTAGCAGTGGTAATGAACTATGATGTCCTTAGGATGACTTTCAGTAGCCAATGGCCCACATGTTAAAAGCAGATGTGACCTCCCAAACACATTTCTGTTATGTCAACCCCTATTATAGTAGCAACCATCTACATATATACCTGCAATACATACCTGACATCCCCTTGCACTAAGAGGTTGGGACTATTGGGGCTGAGGTAGGACTCCACTCCATGTTGTGGACATATGGTGAACATATAGGTGTATATAATTATCCATATATTTATATAGATATATACACATATACATATCGACATACATAGATGGATATGTATATGTGCATATATATGCATATAAACATTCAAATATATACATATACACAGCAATATATGTCTACACATATACAGATAAAGATACATATGCACATATACTTATGGATATCTACATATATATTGACAGTAATAGGTATATCAGGATAGATATGTATGCACATACAGTTATAGATATCTACATATATATATATATATATATATATATATATATATATCTACATAAACAGACATATCTCTACACATAGGATGTGCATACATATATAGCTATATACATATATCTATATATCTATCTATATCTCTCTCTCTCTCTCTATATATATATATATATATATATATATATATATATATATATATATATATATATATATATATATATATATATATATATATATTATATCTATGATCTACACATGGCCATATATATGATGCACTATACATATATGTGTATGTACATGTAGGCATATATCAACATATGTATATATGCATATTCCTGCCATGTGTAAACGTCACGGTTGTGTATTCCCTCCCAGATGTATCTCACCGTATGTATATGATATGTGTACATTATGATAAAACAATATATGTGATGCAGCAGTCATATTAATAACAAGTACTACACAATTGTAGATGTAAAGGCAATTGTTCAATACCAATCAATATGTGTATTGACAGATATTTTGGTAAAACAACAGCTGTCTTTACAATGGTCATGGTGCTGTGGTTAAGTGTTGTGGCTATAGTATACAGAGTCCTGGGTTCAAGACCTGCAAGGGCTGTTCATTTTGTTGCTGGGCAGAACACTGGCTGTTGGATACAGAGTGGTTAAGCAGTTTTGACCAGCTTTAAGTGTGTTTGCACAGGTTTGCACAAAGCTAAGCGGTGCTAAGCTATGGGTAAATGTATGGGCACCTACACAGTGTGGACTTCGCTTACCAGTGCACAAATCAGCCTAGCTGTTATGTTGGAGCAATGTTGATACCTGCTAAGCATGGCTTAGCCCTGATAACCAGTTAAAACCACCCAGTCCGATAACATAGCAGGGTAATGACATATGAATTAAGTGTAAGTAATGCCATGTACAATACATGAGCCTATGCATTGTCATTACAGTGGCAAGGGGTGTGAATGTCATGTCTGAGACACAGAAGTATATGAAGCCAGTACAGCAAGGTTATCTGTGTGAATGTGTTACACACAGGGGTAGTAGCCCGGGTAAGTGCTGTCACACTGGCATCTAGTGTATCATGGTGGCACTACTGTTAACAGTGCTTTCCCAGGCTAGAGTAGAGTGCTAAATGTAGTACTGACAAAAGGCACACCTGCAGGCATAGCTGGACTCTGAGGCCTCACTGTTGTTTCCCTGGTGTGTGAGCTGTGTCATAGCATATATCCCCTACTGGATAATGATCCGACATGTGGAATGTAAATATAGACTACCATCTGTTGTTGTCAAATGTCTATCTGTCAAGGCATTCATCCTACTACATAGCTACTTGCCAAGCTGATGAATGTCAGTCCCTTTACACATGTGCAGATGGCAGGTATCCAGTTGGGATATGTACAAGCAACTTATCCTTGATTGACACTTACATGTCTGCCCAGCTGTGTAAGGACTGGCACATATAGGAGACAACACCCTGTATGCACCACATGCCACGGGTACTACCACAGTCAACAGAACATGCTTGGGTACAGGTCTCCATCACAGACACTAACCATGTGTTATAATACATGTTGCATACATGTCAACTTGATCACCTGAGTGGCCATGTGCAGGAGGCACACAGAGGATTGGCTGATGCATGTCACTCTCACCCTGAGGGTCACCACACTGGTGTCTGTCGATAGATTGCCTGCTGCCACATGGCAGGTGGCAGGATACCACTGTACACACATCCCCTACACAACCCATCTCTCCATGGACAATAGCTAGGTACACAGCAATGACCACCTGCAGCAATGCACCCCAGTACTGACACATTTATATGTGTGCATTACTGAGTATACCAGTGCCTGTGTGTTAGCACACCTGTACTTGGTAATTCCATGAGGGCCTTCATAACCACTGCAACACCCATTGCCATAGTTGTGGCTGCAGCTATATGGGACATTACATTGTACCCTGTTACACTCCTTTCCATACCGGCTACACAATCCTTGCAGTACCATCACAACAGTGTTGTACAAATGGGTCGATAGCCATGGGATACCCATTGAGTTCTGGCAAGTGTATGTGTGCATGTCCGTATATCTGTAGGGTACAGCATTCCAAGGCCACATACTCCTATACTACCTACTGACACACAGTAGTACAGATAGTGTTGTTGCTGCCCATAGGTGGGGCATGACAATGCAACACCGTACAATGCTTGTGGCATGTGCATTAGATGCATATCCCTGTAGTACCACTGCCGGGATATACAATGGGTTGTATAGCAATTGTGGGCAATGTGTGATGGTGGGTAGTTCAGAGTGTCATCATGGGTTTTAGGGAGTACAATATCCACTGTGGGATATGGGTGATGTGTACACTGTGATCACACCAAGGTACACCCGGTATATGTCCCATGTACTACTTTATGGTTACCACTGCCACCATCAATATATAAGTAACTGATACCACAATCTAGCCCAGTTATGCATGTGCTGTGTGCAGTCTACCTGTAACACATTGGACACATGGTCAAGTTAGTTAGCAGCAATAGGCCCAGGTCTTTCAGATGTGTGTTTGCCTGTTATGTATCTGTTAATTTGTATATGAAGGTATGTCACACTATGTATTGTCCATATACACCTATTACGTCCCCCATTAGCATACTGTACATGTCTGGGGATGTTCTGCATGTAACATGTAATCTGGAATACACCTCACCATAAACACTTTGTGGTATGTGCAATGAAAGCCACACACTTCAGTAGCACTACATACTAGGTAGAGGTCTAGTCCCAGTGTTGCCATGTAAGAGTGTGCGTGTATGTGGATGGGTCTACATCAGGTTGCAGATTATACACGTCCCAGTGGATCACCTGTCCATGTGGCACAGGCAATAAATGTTATGCAAACCTGTGACATGTGCCCAACTGTACCCCAGATGTGTCACAGCTATGGTGTCACCACAGTGCAATACCCCATTGTAGGAATATGACTGCAGATCATCCTCCTGCTGACACATGTACACCTACAACACAGATGGATAACATTATGGAGACCACAATCAACCAGTGTTACTAACAGCTATAATGCATTATTGCTGGATGGCTACACTACCTGACATGTATGCATTAAACTTTACTCTTGACAACATATTACACTGCAGTACTTTGGTACACTGTAGTACAGTCACCATGTGCATCAGAACCATATTAGCCTGTCCCTGCTTCGATGTTATGGATGACAGGGATGTGGTACAGTTATCATCATATGCACGTGTTGTGTTGTTGGTTTGCCAGAGACCGAGGGTGGGCCATACATTTGACACCATGTGTGTGGGTGAGGGGTGTAATGAGGTGAACTGGGTGTGGTGATGTGGTGTGTGTAGGTATGGGGTTGCCCTAGGTGTGTTCATATAGTGTGTGGGTATGCATGCACACAGTTCTGCCATGTGGCTGTCCTACATAGGTGTTTATGGACAGCTGCAGACCATACCTGTCAGGGTCTGCAGTTCACTGTCTCTGGCCACGGACACATGAAATGTGCCTGCCAGGGGTTCCATGGGTACATCCAGGTACAGGCCTCGATGTGCTACTCTCCCCTGATGATGACAGATGTCTGCTGGAACCATGTCCTTCCTGGGACTAGCAAGGACCATGTGCTCGTGACCTGTTCTGGTATGGTGTGGACAGCACCCCCTTGTGGTGCTGGGTCTGGTACTGCCACTACGGGAGCCCCCTGGAGTCCTAGCACATCCACATTGACTGCCAGCTGTTGGCGTTGCTGGCCTATATCCACACGGCCATCATCACACTCCCACAAAATGTTCAAGCATGGATGAAGCACAGTGAATGAGGGCCATCATCTCACCAGACCATCTGTACATGAGCTCGGTATAAGCACGGATGGCACCAGACAGTTCATGGAAGTTGTCACTTGCAGATGTGAGAACAGCCCTCTGCAGCCTCACGCCCTGTCTGGTGTAACATTCCATAAGTGCCTGTGCCACCATGACACCCTGAACCATGCACCTGGTGGTATGAGTTGTGATGCGTCTGCCAGGGGCATGATGACCAGCAGCCCTACCATGAGAACCCTTGGACATCTGCCTATGTGGTGCCCTGCCAGACATCTGGCTATGCCTGCTATGACCAGACACAGTAGGCATGGTTACCACACTCTCCTGTGCACTGACACAAAATGCCAGCTGTCCCTCCACTATGGCCACTGGTGATGGGGTATGTATAGGCACTGAAACTGTCTGTGGGTTTGGCGTGGCTAAAACAGGGATGTCAAATGATGGCGCTGTTTCAGCCCCTGACAACCCCACCTGAGCCTCAACAGTGCTATCATCATCTTCGGTGTTTGTATCGACACCAACATCAGATTCCATGCAGAAGGGACCCTGACCCACCTCACCACACGTAGGGGAAACAATAAATGCATTTTAAGACCTGTACAGCATTGCATAACAGTACACACATACACACACACACACACACACACACACACACACACACACACACACACACACACACACACACACACACACACACACACACACACACACACACACACACATATACAGGTGAGGGTGCACAATGATAGTACACACAGTCCTCCTATTACCCATCTGTCAGCATGCATAACATGTGGTACACAACAGCATGCAGTGCAGCTATAGTCAATCCATGCTAGCAACAGTATACATGTGTGTGATGCATGTGCTGTGTTACTTGGTGATGCCCCTTTCCCTGGATACCACTGCATCCATGTACACAGTATTGTTGTGCACCTGTTTTGCACCCTGCCATATACTGTGCACCACACCTCACAGGTGTACAACCCATTGATGGATGTGTAGTACTGTGTCAGTTATGTCAGCTTTAATGCTCACAGCCCCTATGTTTTTCATTAACACATACCTGGGATGATATGTGGAAAGATGTCATTTGTGAATGCTGATGTCTGGTTTTCAGCTCTCAACATCAGCGGACTACGTATGACCAGTCCAAAACTATTACACTGACAACCGTCAGAGCATACAGTGGCTATGGGGAGTGTAGACAACCTTATTGATATGACGCTCTGTTCCTTGATCTGCCATGTGACGACATCACTGCATATATTAACAGTACATGAGCCCGATATGTGACATATGTCCTGTACATTCACATGCTGTGTCGCGGAATGTGTTAGGTGTGTGGATGCTGACTGCGATGCAAACACTCCATGGGTACATATGTGTGCGCACACTTATCATGACAGTTTGTTGCACCTATTGTTATGTGTACTACAGCAGTCACTACTCCTGGCAGGGGTACACTAGCATGGGTCATCTGCATTTGACAGTGTATGTTCAGTCTGCCCTACACATATCCCACTAATCTGCATGATTGCAAGGCCTACTCATGTGCACATCCCTTGTTGTTCACACACGGTCACTATTTCTGTGGGGGTAGGGTTACTTCTGCCACAGTTCCTGATCCTGACTTTGTGGAGATACAGCCATTCTTAACATCCTTAAGATCCCTGCTGCGGTGCACTGGTGTGTCATGCTGACACCCCCCACCTTCAGCCTTTTTGCAGATGCTTGACAAGTAAGGCCTTCACATGTGTGTCAGTTTGCAGTGTTCCATACATTGAACACCACATGTTAAAGCCTAGCTGCAGCTGAAAATGTGGACCACAGTAATACGTTATGCCATAGTGTAACTCTGCAACAGTTGCCATTGTACTATTGTTATATGCACTGGTGTTGCACTGTATCCGGGTGATGTTTCAAACATGTCCCTACTGTAGGCCATGTCTCCCACCATTATGTTACTCCCTGTGGATACATTCCACAATGACAGGATGTTAGTTATCTTGCAGGTGTCTGACATACCCTTCCAATACCACATCATGATCATCACTGTGATGCCGTGCATTTAACAGCAATCATACCTGTGCATTTACAACATGCATTCTGGGTAGGTGTGTAAGATGTGTGCAAGGACTATACCATAGCCATTACATGCCCGGTGTATTGGCAAGCATCAGCATAAACCATCCTCACCAGCTACAGGCTGCTGCCTTGGTGGTATATCGGAGGGACCTACATAACAGGATGAGAGATTCAAAGTTAGTGGCCACACCTGTGGCATTGCTACAGGGTGGATGCAACATTACAATACATCAACAGTACATGTCCACAATACTACCATGTATGCACATCTGTTTATCACTACTATGCAGCAACAAACTATATCTATGACATGTCAGATATGCATGATCTACCTGTACAGATGCAGATGCATATGCAACAGTGGTCTACTGATGTGCCCTGTGGCCTTACCTGCACACTCCTCAGCGGGTGTGTGGGTAGCACCCACCTCCACAATGGTGTCTGGCAGTTGTTGGCTATGCGGATGGGCAGGTGCCATGAGGCTGGCTAGGAGCTCCTTAACATGTGTCGGGGGATGGATGGCATGGCCCCCCCTGTTGAAAGGTGATCCCCACAGACTACAGCAGCATGCCTCATGGGCATTGCAAAGCAGATCAGAACAATGATGCTGGACCTGCTCATAACTGCAGTTGTGCAGTCCAACATCATTGACCATGTGAACTAGGTTATTCCACAGGGCAGCCTGCTTCTGCTGCTCATGCATGGCCTGGCCAAACAAGACAGGGTAGTGCAGGATTAGGTGGTTTACCACAATTTCATTCTCAGCAGCTGAGTATGACGGGAGACTTCCATGTGACATCTTGCCTGAAAGACATAAAGATAGAAATAGGTGTGTGCAAGTCATACAGCAAGGTTACCACAGTTCTTAATACACATCACTGTCATCCCCCCCACCATATCAGTGACAACAAACTGTATACACAACTCAATAGGTATGGCTACAGCTTACCTACCAATGGGACAGATATTGTATTGTACCACACTTTGTGCGATGTGTTTGTAGCCATGTTCCCTGTGTGGACACTATCATTGCTGGCCTGTTACAGACTATTCACCTGTATGACATTGTCAGGGCCACTATGGTTACATATATGCCTGTGGTATGCTTGCTATGTGATTGCCATACATCTGACATTCTGTGTTATAGGGGATATCTATGCATGCTGTTGGACATGTTCCAGGATAGTGTAGACTATTACTACCCACATATGTTCTATAACAGTGACACAATAGTATGTTTATGGACTACTGGCCAGCAGAAACACCTCTCCAAACTCATCTACCCATGTTACCCGGCCACATCACATGTGGGACCCACCCTGAGGCCTCCTCATGTACTGGTTCAGCAATACCTTCAGGTGGCACCAACTCATGGGATGTTGTCTCCCCCCTGGGGCACACACAGGTATGATCTTGTGCCCTGAGGTCAGGTCCAGGGTCTGTTCCGTAGTAGGCTCCACAGACACATGTTGGATGTGCTACATCACCTTGAGGCACCCAGTACACATTCACAGGGTCCATGTGCTTCTCTTGCTCAGCCTCCAGGCCAGGCACTTTCAGGACATGGACTGATGTGTGTAGCAGGGGGTTGGAGGCTTGTTCCCATTGTGTCGATAGTGGGCCCATAGGGCTTCCACATAACAGACCACACACACCATCTAGGGTGTTTACCAACCATATGTGTCTATTCCACCCCTATAGGCTGTCCTCTATATCTACCAACCCTGACCACCTCCACAACTATACCTGCCATACTTCTCCATATTCCCATTCCATACTTCACAGACAAGGGCAATGTGGTCCCAACAAGGGGTTCATATGTGATATACCCATCCATGTTGTACACACTGACAGCTGTAGATATCTGTGTGTAATGCTATGTATGCTGTTCCCTTGCACATACCATGTAGCACTGTGGTGGTAATATAGGGGAGATGCATTTACATATATATATGTGTGTGTGTTTGTATATATGTAGACATGCATCTATAGGTATATATCTATATATGTGTCAATTTATATAATGTATATATGTGTTTATATATATATATATATATATATATATATATATATATATATATATATATATATATATATATATATATGTCTACACATGAGTATCTGTATATTTGTGGACATACATATATATATATATATATATATATATATATATATATATATATATATATATATATATATATATATATATTTATGTACATCTATACATACCTATATATGGGGTACATTTCCAACATCAGGTCCACAATCTCACAACACCTTCCTGCACAGCTGCACTGTTCTGCCTTGCTACAACACAGACAAGTGCCACATATCGACACAGTCTGACATTAGGGGGGGCTATATGCATGGCCAGATTGCAGGTAACCCTATTACACACCTATGGCATCCCAGCATGCTACAATACAGGTTAACCTGAGTATCCTGAAAGTGGTGGGCTGTGGAACCCATGTGTCTATCATTATGGCATTACTTCCACCAAAAGCTATTGGCCACAGTAATATACATGCTTCACATTACACAGCACACACAATGATGTCTTACATCTTATCAGTCAGTGTTGCTCTGCACAGTTGGCGGGTATGGCCCACTGCCCACAGGGACAGACTCTATTGTCCTTAGCAGTTGTTCAGCTGAACATCATTACAACAACACCTGATGGCACATATAAATAATTCCACATCATCTATCCCATTATTATGGACCAAGTACTACAGTCAATTACATGCATATATACTTCACATACCTTTTGTGGGAATGATGTCTCTCCTGGATAGTTTGCTGGATGGATGTTTTTTCTTTTCTGTTTTTTTTTTTTTTGCCTTTCATTCTTTCTCTCTCTGTCTCTCTATCTCGGTCTCTCGCCAGTAAATGGCTTGAGCTGCTTTGGATAGATTGCAGCATGGCTTTTGCAGGTGATACACATGATCATGTGATGGCATCTGCACCAATCTGTGTCCTCCACTTGCTACCTGCTTCCAGCATTCTGTGTAGTATATCCAATTACCACTGTCATGGCAACCCACTGCTATAAATCCCTACATCATGTGGTCGTGGTCCCTTTACCTTCCCTGTATTGTGGATATCCTTCCTGTGTGTGGGAAGTAGTGTTACATACAGCAGGTAGCAATACCTCTTACAAGAGAACTTGTGCACTCAGGCCAGCTACAAATTTGTATGAGGATCCAGAAATACAGACCGAGTGTCAGTAGTGTTGTTGTATCCATTATATAGCACTGGTGTTACAAGGTTTGTGTGTACATACTAGTTTAACAGGGAATGCAGTCTGTCTGCATAGCTCTCAACTGTCAGCCTATCCACTTGATGGCCAGAGGTGTGCCTGTTATGTTTTGTCTGTCCACCACACAGATCTTTGTCAGATGCATCACTGGCAGTGTGTGTGTTGAGCGTATCAGTACATGGCTACATCCATTTGTGTTTCTAACTTCATATTTCTGACTAAGGGTATGTTTCAGCCTATCCTGTAACAGCAGTGACTTGTTTAGTGTATGCCAACAGTAATTCACATATGGGCCTGTGTTCCAGCCTCTGTCCTCCAGCTACATACCAGGCTTTGTCGATATGACATGCTGTCAGGGGTTTTTATGTAGTGGGCTGTGAGTATGTCATGCTGCCATTCCTGCCATCAGTCCACTGCTGTTGAGGCCCCCACACATATTGTGGGTTGGGTCATATATTTGTAGCCTTCATCTGCATATATATATCTTACTAATGTTGATTGCTTCTACATTGTACATTCCTTATGGTAGCCAGACTGCACTGCATGATATGTTATATATAGCAGCCTGACATCATACAGTTGGGATGGAGTACTGTTAACATCTTGTGCCCATGTTGTGTCAGGTCCTGTTTATGGGATTTGCAACAGTTGGTATTGTATTGCAGGGCAGACGTGTTTGGCTGTGGGGGAGGATATCTATATGTATAAGACGTATGTTGTTTGGGCCCCCTCACCCACATTAATTGGGCATGTGGACATTCGTGTTTTTGTTATGTTCTCTTATATATCTATAGATATATGTCTGTATATACATATGTAAATATATATTTATGCTTACATATATATATATATATATATATATATATATATATATATACATATAGATGTAGACATATATATCTATAGATGTATGCATATGTATATATATATATATATATATATATATATATATATATATATAGATAGATATAGATAGATATGTTATATCTAGTTAGATATAAATATATATACAGACCCACATACATCTACATGTTTAAACACATTTCCTGTACTGTTGAATGACTGTGCTGGATGATATGTTTGTGAAAAGATCAGGGTTATGTATATCTGACATGGCTTAGTGGTAAATAACTTTGGCTGTGGTGTGTAGGGTTCTGTGTTTGAGCTTTGCAGAAGCAGTTTATTTTGTTGCTGGGCAAAACAAGGGCTGTTGGATACAGAGTGATTAAGGCACTTTTAAGCAGTTGTAAGTGAGTTTGCTTGGGTTTTTGCAGAGGTAAGCACTGCTAACTTCTGGTTACAATTTCTTATACTGATTTAGCTTCTCAATTGCTTAACTTGTGTAGGCATTGCTTACCCTTGTGCAAACAGACTTAAACCTGCTTACTGCGGCTTAAAAGTGCTTACTCCTGCTTACCCCCACTATTATTTCTTTAAAAGAAAAGAAAAAAGGGTTGATAGGAAAATGGTGAAAAAGGGGCAAAAAGAGGGAAAGACACTAGGGAAAATAGCTAGGGATGTGCAGGAAGGGTGTAGGAAAGTTCCATAGCTGCCCATTTCTTCTACAGCAACAGCTATGCATATAGACTGAATTTGAAAGTAGGTTTGGACACTCAAACCCCTGAGAGAGGGGTGAGAACAACAATATATTGTGATGCCAATTAGACCAGATTACATGTGTCCAGTGGACACGTGTGCAAAATGGACAGCTATGTATGGGGCGTAATTTTTTTTTGGGATCAGATTGCCCTTTTTTTCAGGTGAGAGTGGGATGTTGGGGAGGGATAGTAGGGATATTTGGGGATGTAGATTGGGTAGGTTTACAGACAAGACAGACAAGATGCATACAGTGGCGGTATATGACACATGTGGGGGTAAACACCTTGATGGGGAGGGGTGCTGGGAAATTGGAAGCCCATGAGACCCCAATGGAAACAGTGGGATTGAGGTTCCCACACATGGGCAGTCCCCACTGCACCTTCACAGCCCTGAAGGTGGCTGTGCTTGGGGCTGAGTCAGAGAGCCAGGCCAACCCTCTATTTGTGACACGCGGCCCTTAAGCTGGCATAGCAGATCTCTGACCTCCTTGTGGAGCTCGCTATGCACCACGACCTGGACCTAATGATGGGTGACAGGTTCACATCCACGCCCACTCCTGGGGGGGCGAGCCCCATCCCCTGAGGTGGTTCCACCCAAAGGAGGTGCAGGACCAACGGATGAGGTGGTCCCGGGTTGGGCCGCAGATATGCTGGGGTGCCCGGTGCCACAGCCAGCTGAGGTGAGACAGGTAAGTCTGCTGGGACCCGCATTCCCATACATGCTATTGTGTTTATGTTTTATCAACATATGTGGGTTAGTAATAGTCAACACATTCCAGGATTAGGTATAACAGCATGCAGAGATATTCCCATTAAGCCAGACACCAGATATGGAACAGTTGCGTAGCAAACAGAACACATGCATATTATGGGACCACAGTGGAAATAACAGCATGCGGATACTTTGATTTACCACCCATGTTGGAGTATTTCAACATAGCACATGCATAGAAACAGATTTAAATAATTATCAAACAATAGGACATATGTCCCAACACTACAGTGAAGTCATCACTTACCAATTGAGTTGGGTATTTAATATATTGTTGGAGATATGATGATGGGAGAGAGAAAGTTCTCAATTAACAACTAGTATATTCCTGTAGTTCACATTACTTTCCTAGTCAGTGCTGTTATCTATACCTTACAAGTATTACTACACTACCCTATTGCCTTAGTTTGGACAGTGATATGGCTGTTGAAAACTATATACATGAACTGGTTTTACCTGCAGTATGCACCTCTTACCTGGTATACCTGTGGAGGAATTGTTTGTTAACACTGACAGTTTCTACATGTGCTCCCAGATTCCAGGTTGATGTTATGCACATACCTGTCCATCTCATTTTGCACCCACTCTGGCCATGTTTTGACCACATGCAGATGAACCAGGACATATGTAGAGTACTGCCCTCATCAACCTTTAGTGACTTACAACACTCTTATACAGGATTTCCTAGACAGTTATATTATATAGCACAATGTGGGTGGAAGTGATAAGTAATACCGTATTATTCAGAGCATCTGCAACAATAACAATGCCATACAATGTCAAAGTAAACAATACCAGTACAGGGTATCACTCTTTTCTTTCTGGGCACAGTGTTTGTATCTGACAGACATGTGGGAGCAATGTTTGTTATCACTACCTGAATGTTTCCACACAAAGTACCAGATTTCACATTAGTATTATGCACTTACATCTCATTCTGTTACTGTAAACACTCTGGTCACAGCTTGACAACATGGGGGTGTACATGGGACATACTTGGCTTATTACTCTCATAACAGTTTGGTGAGTTGCTAGAGTGACAAGTTTGTTCTTATAGATGTGTGACAATCAGTTGTATTTCTTGTTTGCAGCCTATACATCTGAGATCATCCCACTGATTTCCCAGGGGGACACAGTGACAGGCAGCAGATATGGGCCAAGTTACTGGACATTCTGGACATATCTGTACAGTTGTGGGGTATGATTCTGTATGCAGACTACTACCACTCCCAGGATTCTAACCAAGGCTGTAGGTGCTAAAAATACAACAGTTCACATCTCAGTTGTGTGTGCTATTTAGATTTTGTTGTCTTTTCACTGCTTTCTGTCTATGTCTCTCTCAGTTGTACTAGCTGACCTCTGGGGATTACACCAGTCATATACAGACATTCCTACACATTTTTATTTATGTTGCACAGTGTGGGTAACAGTTCTTAATTCAACAGTACTATTAAGTGATTGCAAATCTACATTACCATATGATACCAGAGTAAACACATCCAGTACAACAGGTAGACCTTCATTGTCAGGCTATTATGCTTTTATTTACATACAACCTATATGAGACTCTTCATGTCATATTCTCTGGTGTATGCAGTACTTGCGTTAAACAATACAGGTTTTTATACATACAATTTTCTTACTATTACTGTTAGATTTATTTCCTATGACAGTACATGCAAGAGTATTACTAACCTGCCTCGTGTCACAATCTTTCCAAGCAACATCCATGGGCCTCCTGGTTCACAGCCTGCTCACTTCCTGCTGTTCAGGACATAAGAGGAATATTTAGCCATACCTATCCATAATATACATGAGCTGACAATTGTTAAACAGGTAGTGGACTGATACACACTACTGGGAGCTCCCCTGTCATCCTAGCCTCTTGGATCCACTGATCCAAGAGATTCCCCTTTTGCCGCTTCAGGTTGGCATAGAGATGCCTGACCTACTCAACAGTTTGGGGTATGCAAGTGGCACTGGTGAGGTCATGGGCGAGATGGTCCCAGGCTTCCGCTTTATATTGGGAACCCTGGTACTGGCCTGGCAGCAGTCTCTGTTCATGGTCTTTGACAAGGAGTCCTGCCATGACTCTGGACTCCTGGATGCCCCAGCACTGCACCCAAAAGTGCACTCCCTCTCCCATTCCAGATATGGTGCCTGCAAGGGGAAGCTACAACCAGTTATGAGATGTCTTCCCGCCTGTTGGGTTTAGATAGGGCTGATTTCCCACACTTTGCCATGATTGGATGGTTTTGAAAAGGCAAGGCTATGGGCAAACCTGCTTATCTAAAGGTGGCATTGTTTAAAGGAGTATACCAATGGGCAAATTGAGTTAGCTGGCCCACACATTGCTTACACCTACTAAGCTAGCCTGCACAATGCGTAGCGTTGCTTAATATTTACTTTACTTTATATTTGCATTTTGGCATTGATTTATTATTCATTACATGTTATATATTACTCTGGTATCCATGATTCATGCGGTCCTTGTGTTTATTAGGGGACCTCCGCACTTTATTACAAATTACACCTCATATCTGGGCTTACTGCAGTACTCCAATTCACATATTTATGTTTTGTAGTAGGTTATAGAACATAAGACTGTATATAGATTCCTTTCACATGTTCAGTTTGATTTTACTATAGTGAGACTTTGTTTGGTGATATCTCAATGTTATGCACTGCTGTGATGGCTTAGTGGTTAACTGCTGTCACTATAGTGTATGGGGTCCTCAGTTCAAGACCTGGAAAGGCTGTTTATTTTGTTTCTGGCCAGAACACCAGCTGTTGCACACAGAGTGATTAAGGCACTTTAAACACTTCTAAGCAGGTTTGCTCAGGTTTGCGTGAAGGTGAGCATCGTTAACCTCTGGTTGCATATGCCTACAGATAGTTAGCTTCAATATTGCTTAACTTGTGTGCGCATTGCTTACCCCATGTAAATGGGCTTAAACCTGCTTACTAGTGCTTATATATGCTTACTCCTGCTTACTACTGCTTAATTATGCTTACACTTGCTTACTAGTGCTTACTCCCGCTTACCACTGCACTCATTTAGACAGTAATGTCTAATGGTTCTTGGGAAGGTGGGGGATTTGGAAGCTGTATGGAGTTATCATTCATTACACATTTTAAATTACATTTGTATCCCTGATGTGTACATATACTGTATGGGGCACATGTGATTATCTGTGGACATTACAACATTATGACACTGACACCTCACATCTGCATTTAATGCAGTACTCCAGTTCACAAATATGTTACTTTGTATGTTATGCAACTAAAAATATTTGTCATAAAGTGATTTGACATGGAAAATGGAATGTGCTGCAGTGGGACTCAAACCAGGAATGACTGCTCATAAGGTGAATGCTCTGCCCACTACAGTACTGCTGTACTGCTTCATTTGCATATATCTTGCTTTTTATCCTGTCATGCCATTTAAGCTGCATTAACCGTAGCTAAGCGATGGGAAAACACATGCACCTACGGTTAAATTTCATCTGTTTCTTAAAAAAATCTTTATATTTGTTGTTTTAACTATTGCTATTGTACACATGGGGGGATGTTGCTGGAGGTATGTATACACCTATGAGCGGTCTCGCTCATTCTTTTTGGACTTGTCTGTTCTTCTTCATTGCAGGGGCATGTATATTCTGAGAGCTCTTCTCTCAGACACTCCTCCTGCACTCTTACATGCTCCATGTAAGATTAAGAGCTCAGGCAGCTCGCCTTCATTGATATGCACGGCGTGCTGCCATCATGCTCCTAAACTGCCACTTCCATGCAGGACTAAGCTAGTCCTGCATGGAAGGATAGTAAATCTGGGGGTATGAAAAACTTACCAGCTTAAATGTAAACCCATATGTCACAAGATGGGTTGCAAACTGGCTTAAGGACAGAACCCACAGGGTTAGAGTTGCTGGCGCTGTGTCAGACTCCAAGCCGGTCACAAGTGGTGTCCCACAGGGCTCGTCCTCTGGCCCTATTGTTTGGCATCTACGGCCAACATGGGAGGACTTTGACAAAGTTTGCAGATGACTGCAAACTGAAAGTGCATCGACACTGATATCCTTCAGAAGGGACTCACGGAAACAGATAGCTGGTGCCAGAGCCATGGCCTGAAGTTAAACGCCAAAAAATGTATAGTACCATTGGGAAAAACAAGGTAACCCCAAGCTACCATATAGGTGGCAATCCACTAAGCACAGAAGAGGTTATCAGGGACCCAGGTTGACAGTGGCCTTTCTTTGACACTCACATTGCTAAAGTGGTTAGAAAGACCTTCTACATTGCCCACCTGATCATGAGGGATTCACATCCAGATCTAGTCACTTATCAGACCAATGATGATGTATCTCACCCGACATCTGCAGCAATTGGAGAGACCCCAAAAGTTCCTCACCAAAGGATAAAGGGACTCAAATCTGTCATATGCTGCCAGATTGAAGAAACTCCAGCTCTATTCAGTCGAATACCGTCTGCTCAGAGGTGACATGTGCCTGACATACAAGGCCATGTCCAACCCGAATTAATGGACATGCTCCACCTCAAAAATCCAAATCCACCAAAACCACTAGAGCAAGCGACTTAAACCTTAGCACGGATATAAATAGGGCGTGCTGGGAGGGATTATTTATCACCAGAGACTCTATGCTGTGGAATAAAATCCGTCCATGTGAGGCAGAGCACCTCTGACTCTGTTCAAGAGAAATCTAGACCTGTGGATGGGAGATCAGAGGTACCCCCCCGAATCATCTCTGGGTCACTGCTGGACAGAGGCACAACAAACTAATGGGCACAGTATTTTTCATATAAGGGGGGCGTAAGCCACACACATTTATTAGGCTTATAAATGCCTTAGGGCAGATAGCCTAGTATAAACCTATGAACCTATGAACCTATGAGTGGTTTGTAGCACAACTTTGATCTATTAAGCCAGTGTCACTAAATACCTAGCATTTAAACAAAGGATATATAAACTTCTTGTGAAAACTGAAGTAGGTTGGATCATTTTGAATTTGGTTGGAAAGCCCATTCTTGGCAGCAAGGACAATTGTAGAGAAACCCTTTCTTAGACTGTGAGCCCAAAGAAGGGTTCTATAAGAGAAACTATTAAACGTGAATAGTCCATTTATGATTAAAGCATTTTAATTTAGAATATTATAACAAAGGATAAGTAGTATTGCTTATGTCAGTGCCATAACCAGGGTGAGCAAAGGGGACAGCTGCCCCAGGTGCAAGCTCTTTGTAGGCAGAAATCACACTTGCCAATGGGGCACTAGTGCAGTACTGCCTATAGGTTCATAAGTTCTAGGCTATCTGCCTAAAGGCATTTATAAGCCTAGCCAGAATGTGTTGGCATTTGCCACCCCCTTAGATTAGTTCCCTGTGCATCTGTCCAGCAGAGACACTGAAGTGATCCCTGGGGTAAATTTTCTGTTTCCCATTCACTCTGCAAGGTTTCTTTGAAGAGTGTTAGTGAGGAACTCTACCTAATGTAGATTGGAATCTTGTTCCAAAGCATGGGAAGTCTCTGGGACAGGATTCTATCCCTCCAGCATGTCCTATTTATTGCTGTGGTGAGGTTTAGATCCCTAGACCGAGTGGCTCAAGAGGATACGGTTTTCTTTAGCTGGAGCATGTCCATCAATTCTGGGTTGGACATGGCCTTGTATGTCAGGCAGAGATCACCTCTGAGTAGGCGGTATGCAACCGAGTACAACTGGAGTTTTTTCAGTCGAGCTGCATAGGGCATCTGTTTGAGGCCAGTAATCCACTTGGTGAGGTACTTCGGTGGTCTTTCCAGCTGTTGCAGGTGTCTTGTAAAGTACATCCCAAATGGGGCATTGTACTCTATGATGGGTCTGATGAGTGACAAGTAGAGGGGCACAATGACCTCTTTTGATCTGGATGCGAACCCTTTTTTGATTAGGTAGGCCACATAGAAGGATTTTCTAACCACTTTGGCAATATGATTATCAAAAGTGAGATTACTATCTACTATCTACTTGGGTCTCCAGAGCCCTTATTATGTCTTCTGTATTTAGGGGACTACCACCTATGTGATAGTTTGTGGGTACTTTGTTTTTTTCCAAAAGGGATGACTATGCACTTTTTGGCATTTAGCTTGAGGCCATGATTTTGACACCAGGTATCAATCTCAGTGAGACCCATTTGGAGGATATCTGTGTCAGCCGGAGAGTCAATTATAGCCCTTAGTTTGCAGTCATCTGCAAACTTGGTCAGCCATAGCCCTCCTGTGCTTGCCTGCACCTCTGAGAAGTATATGCCAAACAGGAGGGGTCCTAGGACTGAGCCCTGGGGAATTTCACTTGTAACCAGTTTAGAGTCGGATCTAGCTCCCACAACTCTCACCATGTGAGTTCTGTCTGTGAGCCAGTTGACAACCCATCTTGTGACGTAGGGGTTTATGTTCAGGCTGGTGAGCTTGTCTATAATACCAGAATGGGGAATGGTGTCAAAGGCCTTTGTGAGGTCTAGGTAGGCTGTGTGTACCACCTTTCCCTCATCTATAGCCTTGGTAACTGTCTCAAAGAAGTCCACCAGGTTTAGGAGGCATGATCTGCCCTTAACAATGCCGAACTGGGTAGGGTCCAGTGTTTGGAGGTTCCCAATGTCTTTGTTAATGAATTCCATGATGATGCACTCAATGGCTTTACAGATCAAGCTAGTCAGGCTTATAGAGCGATAGTTCCTGGGGTCTGTTGCGGTTCCACCTTTGTGGAGAAGAATAATAGTTGCTGTGTGCCACTCTGTGGGTGCGTAGCCTGTGGAGAGGCTGAGTTTGAACAGTGTGGTTAGGTGAGGCATTAGTTCGTCTTTGAGCTCATGTAGGACGCTGTCTGGGACAATGTCTGGTCCCATTGATGCTGTGTTTTTGGCTTTGCAGAAGGCTGTTTTAACCTGAGTGTCTGTGATTTCAGGGACTCTACATTCTTCTGGTATGGTTATGGGCCCATTTGGGGGTGAGATGGGGCTGAAGTTTGTGCTGAACCTGTCTGCCAGGATGTTGGTGATATCAGTTGGTTCAGTTTATTTTGTGCCATTCTGCACTAACTCAGAACAGATCTGAGCATTGCTACTTAGATTATTGACATAGCTAAAGAATGCCTTGCGGTTATCTTTGGAGTCCTTGGCAATTTTTCTTTCAAAGCTTACTTTGGATGATTTTATGAGGGATCGTTGTTTCTTGCTGATACTGATCAGGGATGTCTTCCCTTCTTGCGCTTTTACTCTTTTCAGTACTAGTTTCCTCCTCCTTCCATTGTATAGCTTGTTTATGGCAGGGGTCCACCAGACTGGTTTCCTTTTCTTGGAGGAGTGAGTCTTGGTTTTGCTTGGGATAGCAAGACCCATGCATTCTTGTAGGTGCCTGTAGAATGCATTAATAAAGGATTTTGCAGCTTGGACAGCATTATTCTTTAGCATGGGGGCTTTGAAACTTTCCACCTCAGTCTTAAGTAATGTGAAGCTTGCTTTTGAAAAGTTTTTCATGGTGGTTTCCTTGTCTGGGGGTAGGGGTGGAATGCGGATATCCAAAGTGATTTGTTTATGGTCACATCTAACCAGTGAGGGGTTTACCTCCGGTGTGGAACACCGGTCAGCCATGTTGGTGATGACCAGGTCCAATATGTTGTCACCTCTGGTGGGAGTGTTGACCATTTGAATCAGGGTGTTTGAGTTTATAAATTCTGGAAAATGCTGGGCAAAGGAGTTAGTACTTGAGTAGTTCTCCCAGTTAATGTTTGGGTAATTGAAATCACCCAATATTAGGGTGTTTGATAGGACCTTTATGTTTCCTAGTGTTTCCAGAAATGCAGAATGGGGGTCCTGGGACATGGTGGGTAATCTGTAGCAAGCTACAATTTGAATTACAGTTTTTCCCATTGTTATTTGCACTTGGATTATCTCTGAAGCATCGTGCTGTGCCACTAACCTGGAGGTGTGGGTAACCTTGATGAATATGGATACGGCCCTACCTTTTGTATTTTGGTTCAGGTTCTGTGGCCAAAATGTATGGTATGAGTTGTAGCCTGGTAGTGCTGGGGTGCTCTTTGGAGCCTTAAACCAGGTTTCTGTTACTGCACATATATCAGTTTTCTCCATACTGAGGAGTGCCTCGAGTGCATGCATTTTGAGGTTTAGATTTCTGGCATTGAGTAGCATTACCCTCAATTTTTTTGTTACTTGTGCTATTTACGGTGATGGGTTTGTCTTTTGAACCTTGCCTAAAAACGGCACTATGGGGGTGGCAAGAGCCTTGACCAGTATTTGAAAGCCTAAGGGTTACAGGTGCAAGCTGTCTCTAGCGTAGCAGCGTGGCTTGACGAGCATGTCATCCCAGGCTGACAGACACTGGATCCCCTTTGAATGACACCAGAAACTTAGCCAATTGTTGAAATCAAGAATTTTTTTCTTTATACAGTGGTATCATTCTTGGTGAGGGCAGGATGCTACTCAGGGTCAGGGTTATACCGGAGTGGGCTATGTGATCAGAAAGTTCTTCCATGTCTCTTTTCATGTAGTCCAGGGAGGTATGGCTGAGGTCCTTCACACCAACATGGACAATGACAGAGTCATATTTGTATTTGTTCTGGAGTGACCTGAGTGCTTGTGTTATGTGGCGGATTCTGGCACCCGACAGGCAGCTAACAGTAACCTTCTCCTTATTCAGCCTAGTGAGTGGGATGTCAGTATGCCTGACTATAGAGTCACCTATTACTAGTATGTTGGGTATGTTATTTTGCCTTAAGGGCTGTGATTGCATGGCACACTGATTTTGTGAAGTATGTGTTTCATAGTTTGTGTTGGGGGGTGGAGGTTGCTTGGATGTTTGCTTTAGAGGTCTCTGTTGCTTTTGCAGATTTTCATTTAGAGCCTCCGAGTATGTTTTCATGTATTTATGTGTGTTTTTTGCTGGTGCTGGTTTAATGGGTCTGTGTGAGACTGGTGGTGTGATGCAAGTATTTCCCTTCTCCTCTTGACTGTCTGATCCAGTCTTGGGTTGAGATAGCTTAACTTCCAGTTTGGCTGGATAATTGCATCTCTTGCATGCATTATTGTTTGATGGTAGGAGGAGAGTGTTGTCTGAGTACATGAGGCAGTTGTAACATTGCCTCAAAATGCCCAGATTCATCAGTTGGACTGGAGAGTACATCTGAAACTGACCTTTGGACATGCCTGGATAGGTACAGTGAACTTTTTTATAAGATGGTTGGTAAGGTCGAACAGAGAGCCTTGCTCTTCTGTACAGTACAGGAGGGTCTAGTGCTAGGGTTTATAAGTGCTTGCTATGAGTTTTGAGCAAGTGCCGGGCTGAGAAATGAATGGCTTGAGGGCTTAAGTTGAATGTCTGTCTAGTTCCAAGGGAAAAATTGAAGAGGAGACTTTGTTGAGCTGGGAATAGTTATACCCTAGCTAAGCAGCACTGCCTGGCATGCAAATCCGGGCAAATGCGGTATTTATAGCAGGGAAATGAAAGAGATAAAAATTAACCCAAAATGGTCAGTAAACTACTTATTTCTGGGCTGAAACCACTCCTCCAGGGACAGATAGACTGAACAAAGCTTCCCTCTCACAGGTGAACAGAGAAACTTCCTTCTATCCAAGTAATTTATGGGCAAACACAGAGATTTGTAACACAGCCCTGAATTCAACACTAACCTAAAAACTGGACTATACTAGCTTTGAAAGGAGGAAAATAAGTATATATTTTTTTTCAGAAAATAAAGCAGATACAATCAAAAAACACTTTAAATGCACAGAAAAGGATACGTGTTGTTATATATTGCAGATCAAAGTTGTAGTCATTGCCCCTAGTAATAAAGTAGTAAGAAACACAAATACAGTAAAAGCAGATGAATAAAGTGCAAATATATATATATATATATATATATATATATATATATATATATATATATATAAAACAATAGAAAACAAACTGATTTAAACAAGTTACACAATTAACCAGAAAAAAGCTCAAAACTGAGCCCTGTTACAGCAGTCTTCAATCAGACAAGTTCTAACTGCACACTCCTGCTACTAGGGTGCAGGGGAACCTTCTCCAAAAAAGAGGCCTGGATCAGTGCTCAAGTTATACAAACAAAACTTGATTCAGCAGGCCTGAATCTGGTCTATGTTACAGCAACAAGGTGCACCAATTTTAGAAAGAAACAGTTCAAATAAGCAGGCACAATAAGCCTGTGACCAGAAATTCCCAGCTCAGAAGGGCAGAATCCAGCTTCTTCCCCCACAAGAGTGTAAATCACAAACCCTCTTAATGTAGAATAACTGGCCTGAAGCCCAAGTGCTTAAGCCAGAACTAATACACTTTTGGAATAGCAGACACTGGGCCTTTAGTCAGCAATTCCCAGCTTAGAAGGATGTAAGCTGCCTGTCCTGCCACAAAAGTGCAGACCACAAACCTTCTTAATGTAAAACAACCTGTATGAAGCCCAAGTGCTTAAACCAAAAGACTTAGAATAACAGTTACAATTTAATCAAGCTACTACCAAGCAGTAATAAATGCAGCAGAATAAATAAAATTGAGTACTTTTAAGAAAATCAAAATAAAGTAGGAGAAAACACAAATACAGTAAAAGTAGATGAATAAAGTCCAATTTTTTTCTTAAGTGCAAGGAGAGAGGAAGGAAAAAACTAAGTGGGTTGGCTTTCTCAAATCTTCTCTCTGTATTACGTAGAGTGAACACCAGACTCAGAATATGATCTCATTGTACTCGGTTAAGTGAACAAATGAGATGGACCCAGGAAGAGTGTTCTAATACAGACTTACAGGAGGGGCAGGCAATTTCAGAGCCACCAACACTAACATCAAAACAAGAACAGGGAAGGTGGGTGGGGAACTAACTGCAGAGAGACACACAGCACACTGTTCAATGAAACACACAATTAGGAAACAGTAAAAATAAAATACAGTACTTTTAAAACTGCAAGTTTGTACTTAACAGAAGACACTACTGCAAGTTTCATTAACTTCAGCTTCTAATGCAGATGAGTGTAGCCAAGCAAGTCTATCAGAAGTTGAGCATAAAATGATAAACCATCAGGTGATATTGTGCTTTCTCTAATGAGGCATGTTGCAGAGCTCAGCATGTTAATAACACTAACAAGCAGCTTTTAGCTGTAGTAAGCAACTTGCCTTTTTTACTCCTCAACTTTGGGTTGAGAGGGCAACAAACTGAGAAACTACCCAAGGCACCAAATGACATAGTTATGGCTCTGCCATATGTATGCAAATTATCTGAAGAAAAACGCACCTTATGTGTTTACTGGAAATGTGTGAGGTTGTGTAGTTGAAGATATCTTGCCAACAGCACTGTAGCAAGAAGTTAGTGTTTTGCAAATGAAAGGTAGGCAGGAAGGGTTATCAGGGTGAGGGATTGGGTAGATAAGTGTGTGATAACCAAAAGTCAGTAGATTGATAACTCAGGTCAGGTGACACAGAGCATATCTTGATACTTTGCAGAAGAATGTTGTTGCAGTGCTGGCATGCTAAGGAGTTCAGCTTGGGTAAAAGTCCATCAGTCAGACCATGACTGAGAGGTTTGTCAGTGGGACAAATACATTTTACTTATTTTAATTGTATCATTTCTTAACTTGGATAGCTCACTGTAGAGTGCCAGGGAGAAAATGATCCATTTCATTTGTCAAGTTAAGATTACAATTAAAGTTTTTTTTTAGACATGAAACAAGGTACAATTATGTTTCATGAACACTTGCAATTGCATAGTTTAGTACATAGATTACAATGCAAATATATTTGTGTATGTATATATATATATATATATATATATATATATTTGATTATATAAAGAATATGTACAGTAAATATATACAGGTAGTAAATTATGTTGGATATTTTCTATGCAAACAAGTATGCTGTATATACATTCCACCTTATTCAAGTATGGGTTGGCATAGTCTGTGAGTGGGTGACTTATGGTCAGTTTTTAGTTAACAAGGTTGACAGATTAAGTATATCTGTTGATGTATGGGGGCATGGAAGATTTATAACATCATTGTTGAGGCAATAGGGTATTTGAAAAGGGTGAAACCAAATGGAAAAAGAGAATAAAATGGTGTGGCCAATAACTAAGGATGGACAGTGCAATGTATTAGCTAGGGAGTATATTGGTATAACAATGGTGTAAGGAAGTGAATTTGTCAGGTTTTAAGCAAAAGCAGTGCTAGGAGTCCATGAGGTAACTATAGTTCTGTTTTGAAGGTTGCAGTGTGTTCCATGAGTCTGCATATTAGGAGGATAGAGTTCCAGTGTTCAGAGGTATGTGAAAACTACATAATAATTCCTGAGGAATTTTTGGTTTTGGTTACTACTAGGAGGGACTTCTCAGCTGATAAAAGGTGGTGGTTTGGCTGGTTGTTTTATGTTGGAGAAGTTTTTGGGGTTTGTAGATCATGTTGTGCACCATGGTTAGTTGTGAGACAGAAAAATAATGAGGTAGTTGAAGCTAGTATAGTTGTTTGAGGGTTACACAGTGGTGAGTTCTTTGGAGCACTTTAGCAGCAAACTTTGTTATTTTGTTATAGCACTATCTGGACATATTTTTTTTCAAAGAATTTTATTAAATAATTATTAAAATGAGCAAATATTTCCATGAAATTATAACATTTTTTTCTTTAAAGTTAAAAAACAAGAAATTAAAAAAAACAAACTTTCTAATATATAAACCAATGTAACTAAACTATGTACAAAGACGTTCATCATGCAAAAAAATGTCTTAATGTAGCTGTAGGATTAATAAAAATAATCTGTTTACATAAATTAATAAACTATTTTTCTAGAAGTTCGTAGATGATATTCCATGAATTATATAATGTAGTATTCCTAGATGATCTAGATTTAATAGTTAACATTTCCAAATTACACATTTCAAGGAGTATATTTTTAAATTCCAAAAATGTAGGTGCTGTACTAGATTTCCAATTCTTAGTGATTGTTTTTCTAGCTATAGATAGTATAGACCAAACCAATGGGTACTTATTCTCTTTTACACAATCAGGAACAGTAGTATTAAATAAATAAAGTGATTTAGATATGAAGAAATTATCAGTAAAAATTGTTTGCAACAAATTATTGATATCATCCCAAAATTGTCTTAAATATATGCAATTATAAAACATATGAAACCAGTCAGCATTCAATTCAATATTACATCTCCAACATGTTATATTCTTTTTAGAAAATATACTTATATTATGAGGAGTGATAAATGATCTATTTAAAAATCTCCATGTGAATAATTTCCATTTTAAAGAAGAAGTAGTCATACTTGCTGATTGTAAAATATTAAATTTGTCTTTCTCAGAAGGGGGATTATTATTAATTAAAGAAAATATTTCCAATAATTATCTGAATGTGTATCTAAATCACATTTAATTGTCCTATAAATATTTGATAACTTGATATTAGTAGGAGATTTATGCAAAACTGATAAAATCATATATTGTATTAGTTTGGGAATTTTTTTCCTAATTATAGGAGACATATAATTCAATTTATTTAATACATATTGTCTAGCTTCTTGAAGCTTTAACCATAAACAAGAATCAAGTTTATACTCTTTCAAGAGTAAACTATTGGATTTTATCTCATTATTTTTCATCATTTGGTGCCAAAATGTTAAATGCTTTTGCTGAAATATAGACATTTTTGTATAATCTGAAGAGAAAATAGATCTGTGTGTGTAGCCTATAGGGAAGAGTAAAAAAAGCCAATCCTTATATATATATATATATATTATTTAAATATAACATTTTTAAATGATTTTAAAAGAAAAAAACTATATACTTAGAGTTAAAACAAAGAGAAGAAAATTCAGAAATATAATCTTTTAACCTCCAAATAAATGGATTATTAATTATATTTAGCTTATAGGAACTGTTTATATCTTTGGTATTTTGTGACGATACCTCTATAAACTCTTTCCACTTAGCAGTATATTCCACATCAATGAGATGAGAGATTTATTGAATACTGATGAAATTGAATAAATTTCTAAATTTGGTAAGGCTATACCCCCATTATTCAATTATACATATGGTATGTTAATGCAATCCTTGGCTTATTTGGGAACCACAAAAATTTCTGAATCATTGAATTAAATTTTTTAATTATTTGGTAAGAAGGAGGTATAGATAAAGATTGAATTATATAAAAGATTTTGGGGAGAAGGATCATCTTTATTATTAAAGTTTATCATCCATAGAAAAGGGTAATTTGTTCCATTTATTTATTAAATATTCTATCTGTAATAGACTTTTATTATAATTTATTTGAATGGTATCTTTAATATTGTTAGTAATAATTATACTATAATATGCTATTTGTTGAGACTGAGCTATATATTCATTATATTCATCAGGTATATTGTATTTTTTTTTTGAACCTGTTAAAAGAATTTGTGTTTTATTATTATTAAAAATAAGGCCGGAATTTTTTTGAAAATATTTCATGTTTTTAAAAAGTTTTTGTATAGATTCCCTTCTACTCCCAAGATTAATTAATATGTCATCTGTAAACATTTTTATTGTATTGTCTTATTAAATTTGCCCATGGTTCCATAACTAATGAAAAAAGAGGGGATAAAGGACACCCTTGCTTAGTACTGTTTACTATTGGTATATTTTGAGATATACTAGTGCCAATTTTAACATAAACTTGGCTACCTTCATATAACAGAGTGATAAGATTGATAAAATTATTGGAGAAATTTAATTCCTTTAATAGAGTGAACAAATATTCCCATGTAACTGAGTTGAAAGCACAATTTATATCTAAACGGACTAGGGTTAAATTTGTTTTAAGATTTTTCACCAAATCAATTAAAGTTAATATTCTTTTAATGTTATCGTATGAAGTTCTCTTCATTATAAACCCAGTTTGATCACTATCAACTAATTTGGGTAAAAGTGTTTTAAGCCTTTCTGCATAAATGGACATAAATAATTTGTAATCAGTGTTTAATAGGGAGATGGGACTATAGGAGGTACACTTAGAGGGATCTTTGTTAGATTTTAAAATAGGAGAAATAAAAGTGTATTTCCAAGAAGGTGGAATTATGTTTTTGTCCTGAACAAGATTAAATACTTTATAAAGCAATTTTAGAGCATTTATAGGTAGTAATTTATAAATTTCAGGAATGATGCCGTCATTACCTGGTGCTTTATTTTGCTTTAATTTGGTAATGTGAGTTTGAAGTTCTTTGAAAGATATTTGTTTATCAATAGAAATCCCTTGTTCCTCTGAAAGTCTTGTTTTAGTGTATTTATTAATAAATGTTTTTATTTCTTCTTTAGAGTTAATTTCAGTAGTTGTTTGGTTGATGTTTATAAAAAACTCTCTAAATTCAGTTAATATATTATGAATTTCCGATACCATTTTTCCTTTTTTAGGGGAGAATATTTCATTAATATGATTAAATCTATTTAATCTTTTCGTTTTATTAGCAATAATTTTTAAGGATTTAGGGTTAGAAGAGAAATTTATAAACTTGAATGTTTCTATATTGATCATAGTTGTATGTTTTAATATTCCTAGATATTTATTATTTAACATATTTATTTCTTTTCTTTTATCTGATATATTTTTATCACCCATATTACTAAGTTTTAAAGTGTCTAAGTTACATTGTATATCTTGCAGCTCTTTATCCCAAGCTTTCTTTTTTTTGTTGTACCAATTCAATATCCTGCCATATAGATAAGCTTTTGGGGAATCCAATATGTAAATTTCTGATATATCATTAGTATTGTTAAGTTCTAAAAAATTCTGTACTTCTGTAGAAATGAAATAATTAAAATCTTTTAATTTTGTGGTATAAGCTGGGATCCTTTTTTATATGAATATTAACATTTGGATTGACTACCACTTCAAAAATTATAGAATTATGATCTGATAAAGGACATGAAATCACTACTGATTTGTTTAAGGAATCTGTTAAATTATTAGAAATAAAAACTCTATCTATCCTCGAGTATGAGTTATGTCTATGAGAAAAAAGGTGTAAAACAAAGAAGTAGTATCTGCATAATAATTTATATCTTTCAAAAAATAAGTATCTGAAAAGTCTTTTAATCATTTAGATGATGTAGATATTCTTCTCTTCCCATTAGTACTAGAGTCTTTGTAATCTAGAATACAACTGAAATATCCTGCCAAAATAATGTTCCCTTTAGAGAATAGTACAATTTCATCTAGATGTTGTTTCACTGTGTTTATCCCTATCCCTGGGATCCAATATATGTTAATCAATATGAAAATGTTACTGTTTGTTTCTATGGTGACTGCACAAAACATTCCTTTATTATCCTTATATGTATCTATTATTTTAGGGAAATGCATTATGCTGTTCCATAGGATAGCTACTCCTCTCTTTTTCTTAGTATATTCAGAACTTACTAAAATCTTATATGTTTTAGATTCAAGTCTGAATATATCCTCTGTTATTAAATGAATTTCTTGTAAAAATACTAGCTGGGATTTATGTAACTTAAGATATCTAGTTAAATTCCTCCTTTTATTAGGATTATTTAAACCATTAATGTTAACTGATATACCTTTTAGTGTAGTCATTGAAAATTAAATGATGTAAATATAAACATACTGATCTAAGAAATGCAAAAAAATATATCTAATAGGAATGCTATTATGATCATTAGAACAAACATAGTGTAAGAGTATCATATTCTTAAAATTAAGGTTGTTTCCTACTACATAAGATATGAACGTCTTAAAAGTTATTAGAAAATATTTATAACATAAACATGAAACAAAATAACCAACACAAACCCCTCTGGAGCTTAAAACTCCTAACTCGAATGACATCAGTCACTCGAATCGACCTCCTATCAAAAGCAGCATCCAATCAGCACCTGCCTAAATGTCTATAGTCATAACTATAAAAATAAGGCTTCTCATCAATAACATATACATTTTTTTTTCTATGAACCAAATGTATAGATATAATGTTGTGTCAATTAGTAAACTGATGACAGCTACATCTTAGGAATAAAGTACAGAATGTTCTTACATTAGTTAGTAGGTTATTAAGAACTACTATGATCTATTAGTTCACTCTTCTGTTTTAAAGTAATCACATTTGATAAGAACCTTAAAAAGAGACTATGGCATTATTTTATTACCGAAATATGGCTAATAATGGCTGAAGTGTGATATATAGTACCGCCATAGGTGATCAGCTAACTGGGACATAGTTGTAAATGAATCACCTAAGGGCCTTCAATAACCACTAAAATTGGCAGCTAATAAATAAGATGCTAATAAAAGTGATTTTACTAATAATCAACTAACATACTGATTGTTCTGAAAGAAATGAACACTGAATTTCTTTGCCAGAAACCAAATATAGTGATTACTCATCAAGAAGTAAAACCAACAACATCCTGCTAGTTTTCTTATAACCAAACACCCCGGTGCAGTCTCTCATAGAAGAGTGACTAATAAACCTTAAAAGTCTGATCTTCCATTCATTGCATTAATTTGAGTTATCTCAAAGGGTCCAGCACCATACTGAAAACTAGTGAAAAGGTCATATTAGTTCAAAGGAGCAAGGTGCTTAAATAGCTCCTGTATACTATATAAAAGCCTTATTTAAATATAATGAGCTTTTTATTATTCAATTATAACTTATACTGTCTTTGAATTTTGAAAAGCTATTTCATTAACAAAACAAAAGATGAAAATTTCACGTTTTCTAATGATAAACAGATCTAACTATTTTTAATGCACCTGTCCTTGCAATATTATTGCTGCCTATGTGGTACATCCCTATCAGCCTATTACACAAATGCATTTATAAAATAACTGAGATAACCTATTATATACATCTATACATGTAACATTTTGATAAATGCTTCATGAATATTTTCTCAGCAAGTCAATAGTTAAAAAAATGTACATGTAACACAAGTATATAAACAGCTTGTAGCGTTATTAAATCTTCCAAAAATGCACACATCACAACTAGTATTTCTCATCAAAATATCGGCACCCTTGTCATACAGAAAGCAAATATTTTATGAGAATACTATTCGTTTATAAATACATAAGGCTCAAGAATACCTATGATGATCAGAAAAGGTATTTAGGCTACATGCGTAGTATAATCCCTATTTATTTAAGAGATTATTGCATATAATGTCTTTCAATAAGTTGAAAGTAGTAATCTAGTTATATCTTCTTTCCGTATGCAGTATGAGGAAACAAATTGGAGTCAGTAGCTTCCTGGTGAGGATCAGAATATCAATTTACTTCCGACGCCTTCATGATGATGTTTTCTCCGAGTTTTCCAGCCACGATGGATATCACAGTCTCGAGCTCATCATGAAGATAAAGCTATCAAAGTTCTGGCGGGAAATAGTAAGTAAAACATTACTTAACTACATATAAGGCAATTTCTCGAGACTCCCTCTATACCGAGAGAGATGAGAAAGAAAGAAAAAAAAAACCTCGTATACACAACACGAAGCAATGACAGCTATCAAGCAAAGCTTCACCACACTATCAACCAGACTCTCCGGTTAATCTCTGACCAAAGCACACAGGCACCAAAACATACAATTAACACAAACAACACCACACGTCTCTACAGTGCTAGAGCACCAAACCAGAGCCTCCAAATAAACACACCAACAACTCGGAAATGACAACAAAGCCTTACCATTACTCCAGCCACACTGCCACTCACATCCCGAATCAGAAGTACCATCACTAGCACAGCAATTAAATACATCCCCTAATGATAAGCACCACTACAAGACATCCGGAAGCATAGATATCCGAGACAGGAGAATCACTGCATCCATGGGAATCGATCCAGTAAACATTAAGATAATTAATCTTAAACAAATAGTACAAATGAAAAAAAAAAAAACAACAAATGACTATTCTACAAAACAAAATAGACAACTATTTAGTTAACCAATTTACATTATATTAAATATAATACCAAAAGCTCACTTGGATGTCCGGTTTTATTTCCCCAACTGAGTGAATCAAGTGCAAATATGTACTTGTTATGATTCATCTTTTGATTTTTTTTTTTAGGGTCAAATGTTTTCCAAGTGTTGTTCTCAGCATTCCTTTTAAGACTAGGACTGGCCAACTCCATTTCATCTACTTTTTTCAGTATGTTATTAGATTTTATATAAGTTATCGCATTGTCTAGATCATCAAAAATGTTAAAACCATCTTGATAAAATATTTTCAGTCTTGCAGGAAAAAGCAAATGGGTTTTTATTTTATTATTTTTTAGTTATCTGACTAAAGGCAAGAAAATGTTCCTTTTTAATAATACTGAAGAAGAATAGTCATTATCAAAGCGTATAATATTGACCTTCAGTTTGATTGGGGATTTTGCCCACGCAGTCTTTAGTACCATTTCCTTATCATGGGCTGATAAGAACTTTACAATATACACACTGCTGAGGAACCAAAACACGACAACACCAGTTGAGTAGAAAACACCTTTATCAACGACACAAAGCTTTCAGGTATAAAAACCCTTTTTCAATGATAGACAACAGGTACAATAAAATCATGCTTTAAATACAAGCCCAACACATCACATGACCCGCAGCCAAGGTCATATGATAAATAAATCATAAAAATTCTTAAAGACACAATTAAATATAAAAAAATAAAATAACAAAGTATATTTAATATAAAGTTAAAAAATAAAGTTAAAAAATAAAGTGAATCATTTCAATTTAGTATGTTGTAACCTAACCAACACAGGTTTTAGTGAAACACCCACATTTAAACCTGGAGCTATATCCGCTGATAATCTCACTATCCATTCATATTCTTTATTATCTAAGAGGTTACATAAATCCCCACCTCTAATAGAGGCATTAACATGTTCAATAGCTCTAAATTTAAACCTATGTGTAGCCCCACAGCTTGTGATATGCTTTGACAATGCATTAGTTTCACTACCCCTCCTTATATTAGATTTATGTTCTATAATTCGTTCTTTAAATTTTCTTGCCATCTTTCCGACATAAAAAGAGGGGCAGGCTTCACAAGTTGCTAGGTAAACAATGTTATTTGTTGTGCAAGTAGCATGACAATAAAACACATACACCTTTTTAGAAACAGGATGAGTAAAACTATTATATTTGGATGGATCACCATCAATATATTTATAAATATCAGCACAACAACTACAATTATGACAACAAAATGTGCCATTACCCAACGCCTTAAGAGAATTAGGTACTATATTTTCAAAATCTTTATAACCTAACATTGTTAGCATGTTAGCATGTGCATTTATGAACTACAATTGTCTGGTGACATTACATTAGAGCTATTTCATTTCTTTACTGTCCCTAGTCCTATTATTCCACAATTATATGGCATCCCGAAAGTACATAAATCTCGTGACAATCCCCCAATGAGACCAATTGTCTCAGGAAATGGTTGGATAACTGAACCCATTTCTCTATATCTGCAAAGGCAGTTGCAACCATTACTGTGTAAGTGTGAAACAGTCCTTAAAGATAGTTCAGACTTTCTTGTCAAGCTTAAGTCTTGGTATTTGGATATTAAGCAGTTAAATATGGATTGTCGAGGTGTGTTCATGGTAGTGATGGATATCACATCACTGTTTACGTTCATACCGAATGACCATGGCATAAACTCTATAGGGGAATTTTTATTACAGTTTTCCACATTTACTGCTAAACATATTGAGAATGTATGTATGTTGTTAGATTTAGTTCTGAAAAATAATATTTTCATATTTGATAAGAATTATTATCTACAACAAACAGGGGTGGCCATGGGCACGCCTGTGGCCAATACATACGCCAATATGGTACTCTATCAGTGGGAGAGGTCTTACATCTTTAATGAAGGAGGTTTTTTGAATGATAACCTAATTTTTTTATCAGAGGTTCGTGGATGACTGTTTTCTTTTGTGGAAGGGTACATTGAGTGAGTTGAAGGATTATATAATGTTTTTGAATAATACAACATCTTTTCTAAATTTTAAGGCTGAATTTTCGACATCGATAAATTTTCTGGATATTTCCCTGAAAAAACAGGACAATACTATTAGTACATCTCTGTACAAGAAGTAGGTGTCATCTGGTAGATATTTACATGCATCTAGCATGCATGCACCCCATGTTTTTAAGAGTATAGTGAAGGCACAATTGGCCAGGGTCAGTAGGTTGAACACTGACAACGCTGTATGTTTAAAGCAAATTGAGGAGACTTGTGATGAGTTTAGGAAGATTGGTTATTCAAATGATGTATTAAGTGAGGCCAGAGAGTATGTACTGTCTAATAGGAGTTCTTTATATGAACCTATATTCCTAGGGGCAAATCTGGGCATAAATGATACACCAAATAATTTGATGAGTAAAGTGTGTGTAAGATTCATTACTTCATATAATACAATGTCTTATGCTATCAAGGCTATAGTGAGAAAATATTGGAAAGTTCTCCTAGCGCAGGAAGACATTAGGCTAGTAGTGGGTGATATACCTTACTTCACATATAGAAACATGAGGACGATTAAGAGTATGTTAGGTTATAAAGATTTTGAAAATATAGTACCTAATTCTCTTAAGGCATTGGGTAATGGCACATTTTGTTGTCATAATTGTAGTTGTTGTGCTGATATTTATAAATATATTGATGGTGATCCATCCAAATACAATAGTTTTACTCATCCTGTTTCTAAAAAGGTGTATGTGTTTTATTGTCATGCTACTTGCACAACAAATAACATTGTTTACCTAGCAACTTGTGAAGCCTGCCCCTCTTTTTATGTCGGAAAGACGGCAAGAAAATTTAAAGAACGAATTATAGAACATAAATCTAATATAAGGAGGGGTAGTGAAACTAATGCGTTGTCAAAGCATATCACAAGCTGTGGGGCTACACATAGGTTTAAATTTAGAGCTATTGAACATGTTAATGCCTCTATTAGAGGTGGGGATTTATGTAACCTCTTAGATAATAAAGAATATGAATGGATAGTGAGATTATCAGCGGATGTAGCTCAAGGTTTAAATGTGGGTGTTTCACTAAAACCTGTGTTGGTTAGGTTACAACATACTAAATTGAAATGATTCACTTTATTTTTTATTTTCTAAATTTTTTAACTTTATATTAAATATACTTTGTTATTTTATTTTTATATTTTTATATTTAATTGTGTCTTTAAGAATTTTTATGATTTATTTATCATATGACCTTGGCTGCGGGTCATGTGATGTGTTGGGCTTGTATTTAAAGCATGATTTTATTGTACCTGTTGTCTATCATTGAAAAAGGGTTTTATACCTGAAAGCTTTGTGTCGTTGATAAAGGTATTTTCTACTCAACTGGTGTTGTCAAGAACTTTACAATAACAGATTTAGTATAATTACTCTTGGTGTTTTTAGATGTCACCATTGATCTATGGGCTCCTTCAATACCATATGAAAGAGCCTTCAGCAGTTCAAGTACTTCAGGCAACCAGGAAGATAAAAATGTTTCCATATTATTTCCCTCTATGTTATCCGGTAAGCCAAAAATTCTCACATTATTCCTACGGGACCTGTTCTCAAGGTCATCAACCTTTGTCTGAAGAAGAGAATTTTGCTTTAACAGGAACTCAACATTATGTTCACTCTCCTGAAGTTTGTTATCCATATCACTTAATGCAGTTTCCATTCCTGAAATCTGCTTCCTCTGTTGCAATAAATCTTCATGTAAAATGTCCATTTGGTGAGAACACTTTTCTTTGAAATTGTCAATTTTTATATCCATTTTGTCTATCTTGACACTTAGTTCCTGAATAGTAGTTAGTAATGACTGTAGTTCATTTTTTATAGTTGTCTCTTGATGAGAAGATTTAGTGAAGCTCATCCTGTTCTTTTACTGTAGTACTTCCAAGTGTAACTTTGACAGGAAACTTAAAATCTACTTGAAATTTTTTATATACTACCCTAATATATATTTTAAAGAATTAATTAAAATAAAAAAAGATTATTATTAGGGAAGTTTATATCAATATTTCCTGTCAATAAAGTTCTGTACAGGCAAAGCTGATAAGAAAAGCTGCTACTCTGTGCTCATCTTGGCCACGCCTCCCTATCTGGACATATTTTCACATATAGAGGTGCAGCATGCAGTAATTTTGGCAGTTGAAGAGTTGACACTATACTTTGTTTTCCATCACATCTGAGGAATAGATAGGCTCTGTAGAGTACACCACATTTCTGATGCTTTTATTTATTTATTTATTTATTTACTACTTCAATGATATGGTGACTGAATTTCAGAGCATTGTAAAGGTTACTATGTTGATCTCAGTGTTGTTACCAGCTGTTAGACTGATAAGGGATTTTTGTGAGGTGAGCTGTTTTGGGGAGAATAATATTAGTTTAGGGAACTTTTTTAGATTTGGTCGTTGAGCATCAATCAACCAAAATCATATAGGTGTGAAAGGCTGATGTTTCTATTTACTTTTTTTGTTGTAGGTCATGCACATTTTTGACAGTGCATACAAGGGTGGTATCATCAGCATATAAGATTATAAGGACTTATTTACAGGCTAAGTAAATGTCATTTATAAATACATTGAAGAGTAAAGAGCCATGACTATATAATTGGGAGACTGCCCACTGACATGGAGAAAAGGAGGAGATATCACTTTACCATTTGACAGTCTGTTGTCTGTTGAACAAGTAGGTATCAAACCAAGCAAAAGATCATCCACAAACAAATCACAGACTATCTGCATAATAGCAAATTACTAACCATTACCCAACATGGCTTCCGACCATATCACAGCACTACTACTGCACTAATGGCATTTACTAATACTGTCAACCTTCACAGAAACAATGGTAATTATGTATCCTCTATTTTCCTTGACCTTTCAAAAGTCTTTGATATGGTTTCACATAATAAACTTCTAAATGTCCTCTCTGAGTTAAGCCTATGTCAATCTACCCTTCCCTGGTTCCAGGACTACTTAACCAGGTGAAAGCAAGCTGTGCATTGGCAACAAACACTATCACCTCTTCTTCCTGTGACATTAGGTGTACCACAAGACTCAATTTTATGCCCTCTTCTCTTCTCTATATTTGCTAACAACCTACATACATCAACCTCACAAGCCTCACTCATCTAGTATGTTGATGATTCAGCAGTCATATCTGTAGCTACTACTATACAAGAGCTTCAAATACTAACACAACAAACCTTCCTAGCAGTAGAGATCTGGCTAATAAACTCCCTACTAATTTTGAATCCCCAAAAAAACAAACTCATGATTTTCCAGCCCACTAAATCAATTGTACCTACTAGAACATTCAACATTCTTTCATTAAATAATAGAATCATCTCCCCCCACATCACACCAAGCTGCTAGGAGTAGAAATTGACTGCAACATGAGATTCAACATCCACATAGCCCAAAGAGTAAAAAAGTAAATAAAAAACTTGTAACACTGCATTGAAACAAACATTATTTTACAAATAACACTAAAGCCAGTATTGTCCAATCTCTTCTGATTTCTAAACTACATTATGCATCTCCCATATTCACAAATCTATGAAAATCAGGATTAGCAAAACTTGAATCTTGTTACAACAAAATTGTAAGATATGTTACTAATTCCCATCTAGAACAAACCACTGTATCGCACTCAAACAACTCAGTTGGCTGGAACTCCACCATCTCCTTCTTTTTAACCAACTAACCGTGGCCCATAAAATATTCTGTCAAGCAGAGAAAACACCGGCTCTGCAAAATATACTTCAACCATATTCATGTGCCAGAGTTTACGCTCCACCAACAAACCGCTCATTAAGATCAATACAGCCAAAAACCAAGCTGGAGAATCACTATTCTCTAATTATATAGGCAAAGTATGGAATACACTTCCATATGAAATCTCAAATACCACAGCCCTGGCTCAATTCAAAAAATGCTGAAGACACATCTTCATAACAAGTGGCTCTGCCCCTGCTCTAACTGACTAAACCGTCTCTCTCAGAAAATCATAATAACTCTACTGTACTGATACTAGCAATCACTTACACTTACTGTAGGTTCATTTAACTCGGATATCAAACTTTGATTTTGTATAATAAGTGCTTTGTGGTTGTATGTATGCATAATGTGTGACACCATTCATTATGTGTGTTAAACTCTACATTCTAGAAACAGCACCACTCTATGTAATCAACATTGTCACACATTGCTACTTTGTTATATTGTGCATTTTGACTGTACAAAAATGATCACTGTATTATCAATATTTTTCATTTTTTGTTAAAATGATAAATTGTGTAATGTTTGTTCTGTGTGGAGCCTTTCTCCCCAGGCCTCCACTGAAAAAGGAAATATGTCCAGTAAGGCTTCCCCAATAATCAAATGGAAACTAAAATAAATAAATAATAAATGTGGACTGAAGTCCAAGGGTGTACATGTTCAGGATTAGATTTGGTGTGAGACTGTGTCAAAGGCTTTGAAGAGGTCCTGATATACTGCTGACACTAAGTTACATGCATCTCTACTTTGATTTAGGGTTGTTGTAAAGCTGAGGAAAGTGTTTTTGGTACTGTGAGGAAGTGGAATCCATGTTGTGCTGATGTAAATAGTTTATACTGAGTGACAAGTGTGGAATCCATGTTGTGCTGATGTAAATAGTTTATACTGAGTGACAAGTGTGAGCAGTTTTGAATAGATGCATTTTTCCAAGATTATTGATAGTTGAGATAGTATACCTATCGGTCTATAGATGGCAAAATTTGTGGAGTTACCACACTTCTGTAAGGGTAATATGCAGGATATTTTCCAGGATTCAGGGACATATATTTTCTTCCAAGATTGCTTTATTAGAATGGAAATGGGATATACTAAGGCATCTCTTCCTTTTTTAAGGTATTGAGCCAAGAGGTTATCAGCTACTAAGGTAGTAGGCTTTAGCTTTTGTAGTACTTTTTTCAGCAGATATGGGTTTGAAGACAGGACGTTAGTGTTGGGGGTGGGGCTGTGGTGGAGGAGCCAGCTAGGGAGGATGCTGAGAGTTCATGGTGGATTGAGGAGGTGGATGAGCAAGAATGGATTATTAAGGAGATTGCTGATTCAGTGAAATGGGTATTAAACTAGGCTGCAAAAGATGTTGGTGGACATACATTCTGTGGGCATGGGTTTCTTATGATGACAAGGTTTTAGAATATTATTTATTGATGACCAAAACAGCTTTGCATTATTATAAATTGAGGTCTGCAGTTTAGAGTAATAAGATTTTTTTTGTATGATCTAGCTTGCTACTTGTTATAGCTTATCACCTGTTTATATTTTTGTATGTTAAACTCAGACTTGTTTTGGTTCCCTTTGAACCACAAGTTTTTTAATTTCCCTAGTTAGCCATGGAGCTAAGCATTGAGTATATTTAGAAATGTGACAACATCATCTAATTTCAGTGACTGTAATCTATGTCAGTTTATTGATTTTAATTCTGATAAAAATGATTTATTGGAAGGAGGTTAAGTTGTGGACATGATTCTAGTTATGCTGTTTTTGAGTAGATGTTCAATTTCTAATTGGTTAGGTAGGGATGTGATCACTTTAGCTTTCTGGGAGGTGCTGGAGGAGATAATGTTATTAGGGTTGTTATAAGGAGGTGGGAGGGTGGCTTAATGGCTAAGGTGTTTGCCTTAGAAACACAAGGTGCAGGGTTTGAGTTTCACAAGGGATAATTGGCTAAGCTTAAAATGGATCGCAAGGGCAGTTAGCTTAGTACTAAAACTATGAACTATGAACTGTAAGTATCCATTCATTGATGGACATTTTATCACTGTTTTTTATGTCATGTTGCTGTGGAGATGATCTGGCTGCATCCATAAAGGTGTGTAGCAGCACTATTGTTTGCCAGTTGATATATATGTTTCCCAAAATTATAGCTTCTTGAGGGATGTTTGATGAGGCCCAAGAGAGAAAATTCTTAGTGGTGGTGATGTTTCCAAGGGGTATGTGGATTCTTATCATACAGGTAATTTTATGTTTATTAAGTTTTAGTTGGGCTATAAGGATTTCAATATTTTTATTGGGGTTGGATTAGGGCATATAGGAAGAGGCTAAGAAATTTTTTTTTTTTTTGTGGAAAATCACAAATCCCCAAGTTCTTATATGATTCCAGTCCTGCCCGGAATGACTCTAATGAGGCTGCTCTGGCAGCAGAGAGGGCTAAGACTTGACTATAGCCCAGCCAACCTGAGTTTAATCAGCAGCTCAGCAAATGTCAAAGTTGCAGAGGAGGGATGGGTTAGCCCATCCTGGGAAGGTAGGTGCTCCTCACAGCATTCCCTGGTGGAGGCTAGGGAAGTCACATTGTGGGGGTGTTGCTCAAAGAGAAAAAAGGGTAATCGGCCTGGTTGAGCTGTTGTGGAGGCAGGGAGATATGCTCTATGCTCTCATTGCATGCCCATCCCTTGGACAGAACCATAAAAGCTGCAATGAGGGAATAAATGGAGTAGGCCAAAAGTAAACCTCCCCAACTGATGGTGGTGGCCAAGACCCCCAGAATGCACTTGGGTTCCATGACTGATCCCTGTAAAAATTAGGTTCTTCCAGGAGACATGGACATACTGGTAGATTCAATACAGATGTGGAGCACTGGGTAGAAAGGTTGTAGGATGATGCATGGAAGTAAAAAGTGTTCACAAAAAATATGCTGCAACCAGGGTACCAAATTACACCATCTTTTAACTCATTTTTAGCCAATTTTCTGTTGCTATAATATTGTCTGGTTGTGATGAGCAATCCAAGTGTGGAATTCTGGAATTTTATTTTAGATACTACTGCAGTTGCTGTTAAATAATTGAAGGTTAGATTGCCTACAAAATTGACCGTGGTTTATTCCTTAGTGGGCTGGGCTAAGGTTTGGTTGACAATCTCACATAACTTCAAGGTTATGATATAAGAAGAAGTGGGCAGGGATATGTTAACTACTACTCTTAATTATGGGGACTTTTTTGCTGAGTGGTATTTGTATTAGAGTTGTGCATTTTTCTTTAGTGGATGATCAATAAACTGAAAAGGGCTGGAGATACTAAAACATAAGGATGGGTGTTGTTTTGTGGTGGACAGCTTTTAATTGTGTTAGAGAGATGTTATTTTTTGGTAATAAAGAATGGCTACCAAAGAGGATAGGAAGAGATTAGGAAAAGCAGTCAATCTCTTATTGTGTACTGCACTGAATACAAATACTGTGAGGTAATGAGCACCATACAGAATAATACAAACGTTCACACTGGAGGGATTCAACAAAGTGTTTAATAAGAATTTTTCCTGTTCAATGGTCTAGAAATGTGATGGGATAGAAATTCAAAAGAATTAAGGCAAAGCAGCTGATAAAAGGGGAGGGTGGTTCAGGGCAGGAGAAGCATTGCTTCAACAGATTAGTCAAATATATCAATACATGGAACAAGACAATGGGTTAAAAAAGGTTAAGCATAGAGATGCAAAACCTCCTTTGAGGCCAGTTGATTATGAGGCTTGTAGTCTTCCTTTAGGGCAACATGTAGGAAAACAAAAACTGAGAGGAGTTCCCTGAGATGGAGGGCACTGTCATGAAGCAAAGATCATTTCTGGTGACTTTAGCATGCCGCTGAATAAGCACAGACTAGTACCTCTGCCTGGAGTGGAATGACAGTCTTTTTTAGTGGCTGGGACTATTGACTGACAAGGACAGGTTTGGATATCACACGGATATCATGTGTAATGATGCAGTACCAATCTTATACGTCTGATTGCACTGAATATGTGTAATCTGAAGTGATACTTACAATGTAGAAGAATGGAATCCTTAACTGCAGTGCTGCTCTGTAAATTGATGCACTAAAATGTCCATAAATGTTGCACATATCCTTACTTTTGTGACCTGGGTCATGACTTAAATGTCTTGAAACATTGGTTCACTTGCCCATTTACGAAAGTTCAGTGACAGAGTAATTATTGAAGAAAACTGGAGAAACACATTTTACTGTTTGCTTTCCAGACGATGTTGGTTGTGTGTGTCTGATATGTGTAATGTGTTGAGGTTAAATGGACTGTAATGTGTGTGAGCTCTGATTTAGAGTGGACTGTAATGTGTGTGAGCTCTGATTTAGAGTGCCATGCCTGGTATCTTATTTATTCTGTTTTCATCCTGCTAGCATTCAGTATGCATATGTGGAACTTATTTCATTCTATATTAGTCTAATTTAACAGACTTTGACTTTAGTTATTTTAATTTTAAATATTTCATAACTATTCACTCTGATTATATATCAGAAAGCAAAGGCTTTAGAACTGACCATGCTGAGATATGTTTGTGAGTTCATTCCAGCTGTTCAGTTTGATGAAGGCATGGTATCTACACAGTATTTTTCTTCTTTTAGGCCAACGATGTTCTGTAATCAGTCTTCTGAATAGAATTCACTTCTGTCTTTTCCACTTGAATGTCTGTAAGCCACTGCCTGACTAAAATATGTTTAAAATAACTAATTGCATTTATTATATTGCAATTTGGTATCAATTATTTGGCCTACCAAGGCTTATGTTTTACTTTGTGAACATTTATTTTATCTGATGTCAGACATTATCTTGATTAAAATGACAAACTAAAGAACACTCATTGATATTAGCATATAAGCAGACTGCATTACTTAAGGGTGATAAGACAAATCTTGTTCTCTATCACATACCAAAAGAAACATGTGTTTTTGCATGGAGAAATGTTGCCCTAGTCGGCAACTGTAATTTTGTTTCAGTACTACATAATATAAATAATTAAATCATAATCTGATTAAGACAATGTCACTTTAGACTTTTAATTACTTTGAGTAAACACTAATGAGAGTTGTTCCACAATTATTTAAAAGTTCATTTTCCTGTCTTCTTATGTTTTCATTAGCCAGTACTTAGGTACTTGATATCACTCAGATTTTATTTTATGAGTTTACTGACTAGATTATTTCTTTCATTATGATTAATTGTATATATTCATGCAAATTTAACCCAGCAGTACACTATCTTGAAATGAAGTAATAATAAACACTAGCATTAAAATCTGTACCAGGATAATAAAATGTTCATGCACTAGCTACAGCATGTGTAGAAAAGGATGTTATTTCTTCAGCAAAACACAGGTGTTGATATGTATGAATCTAAGCACTATATTTCAAAACTAGTTCTTTTGTCTATATTCTGTGAATAAAGTTGGAAAGCAAATACTTATTCCATCCCCATACACACAAAACAAAATCTGATACTGTCATCACCTCTAAGCTACTTGTATTATGCAGCAAGGAGCATAAGATTGGCTTGTTCTTGTGTAAAGTGCTGATTTATCCAGAGTTGAATATTTGATCTTTTATGAGTGAACTGCAGAAATCGGTCAGACTACACCAAAGACTTAAAATACTATTTACTTTGCACACATCATAAACTTGTTATAGGAGATGCCATCCTCTTTGTAAATTTATTTCTTCTAATTTCCATGAAAATAGGTCTGTAGCACCCCCCCCCCACAAAACTTTTCTGTTTACCTTGTCTAGATTTGATTTCATGAGCAGTTGTGACTTTTGCTATGTACTTATGGGTAAATACTGGCTGAATCTCTATCAAGATTTGCACAACTGGTTGAAATTTTAACCCAATATAAGTAATATAAGCATATATCGAGGGCAAGCTTTCTTGGTCTTTCATACATGAACTTCAGCTTGTTTGTAGACTGTTTTGCTTCTTCACATGGCTTCAGTACAATGATGTGATCATTTTGCTCTATAGTTGTCTTTCCTGGTTGTCTAACTTTGCAGTTCACTGCATTTATTCTTTCAGTTACCTCCAATGTTCTCTAACATTTGGGCAGGAATATATTTACTGTGGAGGGGACTAACACTAGTAGGTGGATTCATGAGTTAAATTCTTTCAGTCATGCCTTGTTATTATAGTTCTGTTGTGGCATCTCATAGGCTGACTGTATGTATTTCTTTAATATGAGCATTACTGGCTTCAACCTGTCTTTCAAATGAAAATGGTGCTCTATCTCAATATTAAATATTGTCTTTGTCTTCCTCCCAAATTGCCTTACTATGTCAAACAGTCCCCTCAGATACCTACCATGCATAAGCTCAAATGGGGTAAATCCAGCTGAAACTTTTATCACCTGTTTGATTGCAAGCAGACAGTAGGGTAACAACTGCACACAGTTTTTACCTTCCACATCAATAGTTTTTGATAACATTGAATTCAGTGTTTTATTAAACCTCTCTACTGTCTGTCAGTCTGTGAATGTTAGATTGACATTTGTTTAAAATCAAGACGCAAGTGATACAGTACTTTTGACACAAAGGGCACACCTTGCTCTTGATTGATACTACATTGGAACACAACAGGGCCAGTTCTCTGGCAGGGCCCTTAGTATTATTTGCATAAGGGCACTGCCTCTTGACACTTGGTAGCATTGTGTACTGATACCCACAGCTAAGTTTTACTAGTAGTCCCATGATGTCCATAGCAATATGTTCAAATATCATCTCTATAATATATATTGGGATGAGGGGACATTTATGTCCAAGATGGGGTGTAGTTTTATGGAATTCTAGACAAATATCACAGAAATTGAATGCCACTTTTATTTGCCTTGCCCATAAAAATGACTAATATTCTTTCCTTATTTAGACTATCATCTCATTGTGCTCTTTTAAAACTTTAATAGTTTATCTGTAAATCCAGTACCTCAAGAATACTTTCTTCCATTGGGTTTCTCAAGGCTGAAACTGTAGCTCCCTCTCCCAGAAACACTGGGCCTGTGGTTTCTTTTAAATCTTCACCTGTAAAGAAGAAATGTAGACAAAAAAAAAACAACTTCTGATGTATATCTAGTATCTGTACAAGAGTTTTGAGTGCTTGCTTTCCTTTTATATTGCATCCCTTCTGTCCTAGAGAGACAGTCGACACCATCATTTCACATTCTTTTTCTTCTCTGTGTTGCCCTTTCTCAGAAAAAAGGTATCCTCACTTTTCTTTCTTTCTTTCTTGTCTATAGCTTAAAGTCTGCCTTTAGTTTTATTTTCTGCTTTATGCTAACTGAGGTATACTCAGACCTCTGCATATCATTATCTGTGTCACTTTTAATATTCACTAACATTTCTTTATTCTGAGTCTTCATTCAAGACCCACATTTTTCTTTCTCTTTTTCAATGATAAACTTTGTAAGTTTCTCTGCAGACTTCTTTCTTATATTGTTTTTTTTACATCAAAGTTCCTTATCATTTGGCTTTCATTACTTAATCTGACTTTTCTTCTAGTTTCTGTATCACTAGATTGTGATTCTGTTAATATACTGTCTAACATCAGGTCTGTTTTGTAGTTCCTTTGCCAAGTCCTTTTTCCTGGTTTTGATACTGTACCTCTGTATGAGTGTCACTGCCTTGCTGTCATCCCCAATCCTTATATGTAATTGGCCTATCAAGTGGTTACTCTTCTTTTTCCTTCTTAAGTGTATCAGCTTACAACACTTTTATCTGTAGATTCTCCTTCCTCCCACATTTCCATAGTGCTTAAAATGGAGAAAATATTTTGCTAAAAATACAGCATTATGAGTCAAATCAGTGGTTACAGCCAAAGGAAGTAACAGTTTATGTAGAACTGCCTAACTTTCCATGTGTAAGGGGATACTTACTCTTTTCTGTTACCATAAGTGCACATTACCTTTCCTTTTTGGTTGTTGATGATCGCATCCTTACAGATCAGACAAAACCTGAAAATTAATGAAAATAAACTAAAGGGCTCAGAGTGCAGAGAGGTGCAGAGTAGCAAGACCAAGTGAAAAAAGAAAGCTGCACCAAACTTACACAACCGCCACGTTTATTAGCAAAAAATAAAAAAAATAAAAATAGGATAACGTTAGCGCTTTCACGCTCTTGTCGCTTCCAGAATCTGGCAGAGTTTGAACCACAATTCTTTGTTTTCAAACACAGTACACCCAGTCAGTTAAAAAAACACAGACACACACACACACACACACACACACACACACACACACACACACACACACACACACACACACACACACACACACACACACACACACACACACACACACACACTACTTTGCTTGAAACACAAACAAACAAACAATTACTTTAAATATGTTTCTATCAAACAGTATTACAGTCTGTCATTGGCTTTACAAGTATTGTCTGCCTTAAAAAACTCCCAGGCTGCCGAAATTGGTTAGGCCCCAACTGCAGCTCTAAAATTCATACAGTTCTCCCAATCAATTCTTCAAAAGTCATCAAGGCAAGCTGTGATTCACCTACTCTGAACTTATAGTTGAGAAATAAACTTCCTGATACCAACTTTCAAAGCTACTCCTTTTAAATCAGCACTTTTGACAATCATTACATTGCTAAACTGATTAGTTAATCCACCTACAAATGTCAGGGTCACCCAGGCGTCCACTACCCTAAATTCCAAACATCCATCCCATCTACAACAGATAATAATGCACCCTTACTCACTTCCCTCATGCTTACCTCCTTAACCCCTAAATACTACTATCTTACTGGACCTAGTTGCATTAGTCCTAAAACTAGACACTATTACAAAACTTTATTCAAAATTTTAAAACTCATACTCAGGATACACTACAACCTCACAAAGGATGGTGACATCCACCCAAACCCTGGTCCATCCCCACCTGTTGACCCTAATCTTCCTACTATATCCCATACCACCATGGCTACAACAAATGGACCTCCTAACTCACTGCTGGCCTGCCATTTAAACATTAGGAGCATAAATAACAAAACTCAGCACCTGCATGCCCTCTTAGCTGTTCATTCCCCAAATATATTATGCCTAACAGAAACGTGGCTAAAGCCTGCCACCAAGGACCATGAGATTCTGCCACTAGGGTACAATATGTTTCGACTAGACCATACCACCAGAAAGGGTGGTGGGGTAGCCATACTTTACAAGTCTACCCTATCAGTCAGCATAGATACCCAACAACTACCCCAGTTCAATAATGCTGAAATTATTATCTCAAAACTACAAATAAATAAAAACAAAAATGTAAACATTGTCTGTGTCTACATTACCCCAGGGAGGAACACAGAAACCTTAGAAGACTTCTTATATTGGTTATTGAATAACTACCCCCATGAAACAATTGTTCTTAGGGATTTCACCATTGATTGGAACACTTGCTCTTGTGAAACCCCACAACCCACATAAACCTCTATGGATTTACTCAAATCATAACCTCCCCCACCAGGACAGGAAAACCCAATAACAAGGAAAGTAGCCTAGACTGGATACTTGTCAATACCCATCTTCGATCCTATAAATCAGGCACTTTCCTGGATGACCTAAGTGACCACTGTCTCACCTATGTAATCAAGCTCAAAGTAGACTGCTCCTACCAACTCACCTATAGAACATTAAGAAACAAGAATTCTATTTTCACCAAGTTTCAAAATGAACTTAGGGTATGCAACTGGTCAGTACTAAAAAGTCTCCCCCTAGATGAAGCAGTAGCATACTTTAACACCAAATTCCTTGCAATTCTTAACTCCCAACCGCTCTATTAGAAACAAAGTTAATATTGCACTATGGATTTCTAAAGATACCAAAACCAAAATTTCACTCAGAAACAAAGCATGGGCCACCTACCGAAAAACAAAAGCCCCACTTCATCAGCTAAGATTCAGACAGGTAAAGAATGACACCAAAAAATCCATAACCTTAGACAAAAAGAAACACTACTGCCATCTACTGCAAAAACACCAAAATGAACCTCAAAAGTTCTGGGCAGAAATAAACAAACTACTCCACTCAGGCCAAACATTCACTCCACCCCCCTCAACTTCCCAACAAAAATCCCCAGTAGACATTGCTGATAACTTCAACAGCTTCTTCACAGAGACTATCCAGTCTCTAGCCAGCCAACTCTCTCTCAATGGCTCTAATTCTAATGCAGCCACAACCAGTACCCAAACATACTTTACCTTCCAACCTATTCCTACTCAACTTATTCATGCCCTACTTAAGAAACTAAGACCCACCAGATGACTCCATCTTGATTTGATCTGACACTTCACCAGCTACTTTATTCACATTAATCAACATAACTGCTAACAATGGCATATCATCTCCTCAAAAGCCCGAAGTTTGATGCACATATCAATCAAACTATCAAAGCCATTAATAAAACTCTATGCCCCACGTCTATTCTCCAACTTAAACAAAACAGATCTTTAATAAACTATCATCCTGTATAACCTATTGCCAGATTTGCAAAGTCCTTTACCAACCAGAAAATACACCTGCACTAAAAATATTATCATCTCTACACAGCACACCCCCCACTGCAATCATCTCATCCTAGACTCTAATTCAAAAACAAACTCAAGAAATACTTCAAAACTCATTGGTTATGTCCTTGCATTAACCCCACTATATTATCTTGAGCTTTTCTCCCCAGGCCTCCATGAAAATGGACATATCCAGTGGACTATCCCAACAAACAAAAATGTAAATAAAAATAAATCACACACACACACACACACACACACACACACACACATATATATATATACATATATATATATATATATATATATATATATATATATATATACAAAACAGATCTTTACCAATATTGTGTGGGAACTTCAGACTTATTGTCCTGGAGTTGATTGTCAGCTAAGAAAGCACACTTCCTTTCTTTTGTGAACATAATAAAGTTTTTTTTAAAAAAAAAAGACTCCATTCCCCCCTTTTTGAATATTCCTTTTTTGGGACTTCTGTAGCTTAACCTTCTTCTCTCTCTCTCTCTGATGATGGTATTCAAGCAGCACAACAGATTGTTAGCATGACACCCTGCTCTACATTTTCTTCATGTAGAATGAAGTAAATTATTAATTTAATCAGTATTTTTTTTATTTTCCACACAATAACACAAAGTATTCATCCATTAGTTCTTTGTGCACCCTGTATTGCATTATTTCCCTCCCATCCACACTCATCTTAGATCTGTCCAGATGGGCATTCTTTTACTAGGAAAGAACCCTGCACAGATATCCCCATCAGCTCATCCATACCCCAGCCGTGAGAAATGTGTGGTAGGTAGTGGAACAGTTTTCTAGTCTTCCTCCTCTCCAGCCCATGATAAGTAGCACAAGTAGCACCTAGGCCTCCTCTTCTGGCATTCTTTTACTAGGCAAGAACCCTGCACAGATATCCCCATCAGCTCATCCATACCCCAGCCGTGAGAAATGTGTGGTAGTGGTGGGGTTTTTTCTTTTTCCTCCCCTCCTGAGCTCACCAAAGTCACCAAGTAGCAACCTTCTCTCCCTCCTCCTCCCTCTCTGCCTCCCTGAGTTCTGCTGCATGCTGCCAGCTGTAGAGAGCATGCCTTAACATGCTAAGTCCTTCAACTTCCATCCATGTGCATCACAGCCGCATGTGCTCTGCAGTTCAATCCTCCATGTAGGCAACAGTCAGTGTCCCTACTAATTGTAATCCAGGTGGTGAGCCAGGAGAGTGCCAAGTGAAATCATGGAAGATTCAGATTCCCTTTGAATATTACATTCTTCTTTTAATTTTCGCCTTTATTCTCTCTCCAAGTCCCCATGCTCCTCAGTTTATGAGTATAGTTAGCATTGCCTGGGTGGGAAAAAAGGGGCAACTGCCCGGGCACAATGTGTTAGAGGGTGTGATCAGCCATCCATTACCCCAATTGCTTTTTAGTGCAATACTGGTTTTAAAAAGCTGATATTGTTTTTGCAGCCAAAGCTGAGCAATTTAGCACTCTGTGTGTAGTCTAACTGTATCTAGCAAGCAGTTTGCAACTGTTTAAATGCAAAAAAAATCTGTTCTTTTTTCATAAAATCTGAACACTGCAGCACTCTGCACAAGATACAAACTGTAGAAAGTGCTTGGTTCATTTGCAGCAAGCAATTTTTTATAGTTTAAGTGTTATAGATCTCATTAGATGATATAAATTGTAGCAACTGTTCGTCACATTTGCTTGCTACAGTTTAAATGCTTTTTTACTCAGAAATGGGATTTGAATGGCTGGGTGCAGGGGGTAATGTGGTGCATGTCCTATATCTGGTCATCTGGTTGGAATGGACTTTTTTTTCTTCTTCATTTAAAGAGCTGAGGGGATGTGGCGCTAATTTGCGGTACATGCAGAGGATGCGGGTTGAGTCATTAATACTTCTGACATATACAATCCCCAAGATTCTGCAAGCCTTGCACAGCATGCATGATTAGTGCAGGAGCTCAAGCAGGCAATATGTCTGCCGTGCGATCCAGGAATAACCTGCAGGGGAGTGCATGAACACTCCTGCATAGTCCTGCATTAAAATGGAGCCAAGACAGCTCCAAATAAAGGTGGGCTCATATAAGGGCTGTTTAAGCCGTAAGGCAGTGGCAGCGGCGGGATTGAGGGACAAATATAAAATAAAACCTACACAAACACATTCTACCAATCATTATTCTGCCATTATACCCAATGGCAGGCAGAAGAGAACATGGCCAGTAAATAGTGGTAGCCAAGGGGGGAGGCTCAGTGTGGGACATGTAACTATGCATTAACAGGCAATCCTATGCAAATGAGGGGAATGATAGTGAATCCCAGATTTCCCCAGCAAGCTAGTCAGCTCCCAGCAGTGTAAGAGCAAGAATAGCTTGGTGCAAGCCTAGGATTTAGCTGACATCATGGGGGGGTGTATCAGGTACTGCAAGCGGATTGGAGCCCTGTGGCTCAGGTTTGCTCCTAGCTTAGCACAGCTAGGGAAGAGGGTGTTTCTGAGGCTGCCTAGCACTCTGTACATTGCCAAAGCGGGTGTGCATGCCACGCACCGGGTTTTAAAGAAAAAAAAAAGTAAACCAGGAAATAGCAGCTCTGTGCACATTTGAGCAGTGTGTTTGCATGGTGTGCCCCTGGGCTTAAAAGGAAGGCAATGGGAAGGGAAAACAGCAGTAGGAAGGTAATCTAGGAGAACTAGCATAGCTGGCAGGTGAAATTATCAGAATAAGCCAATTACACAGGCAGCAGACCAGCCCAGCCCAGAACAATACTATAAACTATGCAAACACCTTCTCCACTAGTTTTTCCCATACTTTACACCACCGGTGTATACAAGCGGGGAACTTTTAACAAACAATACAACAAAATGATAGGGGCTGCAGCAGGCATCATACAACAACATGTGGAAGAGGCTGAGGGTGGTGAGGATGTGAATGCTGTTGACCAACCCACAGTGAGGAGACAGAGAAGATTGTACAGTCCCAGGGTAACCTACCAAGGGCTACATGAGCTAGAGATAGTGGAGCACTATAGAATGGACAGGGACCTCCTACAGCAAATTGCTGAGCTGTGCCGGCCATGCCTGACACACCGAACTAACAGAGGGGAACCCATCCCAGTGGATACCAAGGTATGTGCAGGCCTAGGAATACTAGCCACAGATACCTCCCAAAGCTCAACTGGGGATATCATGGGGATCTCACAGGCATCAACATCCAGAATATTCCACAAGTTCCTGGATCCCATGTCAGCACATGCTGGTGAGCATGTATATTTCCTCAACACCCGTGAGATGTTGGCCAGCAATATGCATCTCTTCCACCAAATAGCAGAATACCTTGCAGTAGTGGGTGCTATAGACTGTATGCACATATGCATCAAAGCACCCCCCAGTGATCAGGGTAGGGTCTATATCAACTGCAAAGGCTTCCCCTCCATCAACTGCCAGGTTGTGTGTGATGCCCAGGGCATTATAATGAATGTGTGTGCTGGCTGCCCTGGAAGCTATCATGATTCCCACATCTGGCATCTGATGCAGCTGTACCAGAGATTTGCCAATGGGGACATCCCTTATGGCCACCTAGTGGGGGATGCTGGTCACGCACTGGAGCAGTGGCTGATTACACCCATCAGAAATGCACACACATCCGAACAAGAATGCCATAATGAGGCACATGCACAGACCAGACATATAATAGCGCATGTGTTTGGAATGCTCAAGTCAGGGTTCCAGTGCCTGGACACATCTGGTATAGCCTTGCAGTACTCACCAGCTACATGTGCTCAAATTTTTATGGTATGTGCCATGATACACAATATGATCCTGTGGAAACAGCTGCAGCAGGAACAGCATGGGCAGGGCCACACAGCCCCCCCTCCCCACCAATGCCAAAGCCTGCACAGGCACAGAGTGACTTGGAGGAGGAGGAACAACCTGAGCCTGCCCCAGTAGGCAGATGGAGGCATGCTCAGTATGCCTTGGTCTTGGCAAAGAGGCAACGCATAGCACATACACTGACACAGTAGGGACCCGGGGAATGACACCTCTCTCTGACTTGCACATACAGTAAAAGGAATGCCAAAAATGACACTACCTGGGCTCAACCATGTATAGGGAGTGTACTATGTACATCCAACATAGGCAGCCCTCCAGCATTATCCTCAATACTGGCACACCCACAAGGTCAGTTAATCAACCTACCAATTGCTGAATGGAGCAGAATGTGTTGTTACCTGTATCTATGGTATGGATGGGAGCATGCAAGGGAATCGGGTGGCTGAATGGTATGCCAGCAGATAGTAGACACCCATAGTGGAACCATGAGATCTGTAACAGATACTGGAGTCATCATAGTAGCCAGTACTATTAAGGGCGACAAAACTCACTGCAGGAAATTTGCTGGGTGACATGTGTGTCCATATGACTCACACATGCCAGTCTGGGAGGTTCATATACCCAACAATAGTCTCAGACAGCAGGACAGGTGTAGACAAACACAAACACAAACAGAGGCTGTGCTATGTCCTCTGAATGATGCCTTTGGGTAACATCCCCCCAGGCTTACACAGACAGACTACAGCAGGTCAGGCAGTGGGATGTTAGCTCTGAAGGGTAGGAAATCAGACACTGATGTGTAGATCAACCAAATATAAGGCCTGTAGTACACTGATATACCTCTAGTCAGCATGATAGGTTAGAATATAGAATGAAATGGAGTAGTTGACATACTAGTACAGTCATAGCAAATGTGTACAAGTGCCAGGTGTGCCCACCATCCTATGTAGAAATGTAGAAACAGTCAGGTGCCCCCCCCCACTCCTATGTAGACATGTAGAAACAGTCAGGTGTGTCCCCCAATCCTGTGTAGAAATGTAGAAACAATTAGGTGTGTCCCCCCACAATCCTATGTAGAAATGTAGTAACAGTCAGGTGTACCCCCCACTCCTATATAGACATGTAGAAACAGTTAGGTGTGCCCCTTCCCCCAATCCAGCATAGAAATGTAGTAACAGTCAGGTGTGCCCCTTCCAATCCTGTGTAGAAATGTAGAAACAGTTAGGTGTCCTCCCCTACAATCCTATGTAGAAATGTAGTAACAGTCAGGTGTGCCTCCCCACTCCTATGTAGACATGTCGAAACAGTTAGTTGTGATCCTTCCCCCAATCCAGCGTACAAATGTAGTAACAGTCAGGTGTGCCCCCCAATCCTGTGTAGAAATGTAGAAACAGTCAGGTGTGTCCCCCAACAATCTTATGTAGAAATGTAGTAACACTCAGGTGTGCCCCCCACTCCTTTGTAGACATGTAGAAACAGTCAGGTGTGTCCTCCCTCCCACAATGCTATGAGTAAATGTAACAGCAGGGTGTCCCCCACTCCTATGTAGACATGTAGAAACAGTCAGGTGTGCCCATTCCCCCAATCCAGCGTCTGAATGTAGTAATAGTCAGGTGTGCCCTCTCCTAACCACTGTATAGAAATGTAGAAACAGACAGGTGTGCTCCCTCCCCTAATACTGCATAGACGTGTAGTAACAGTCAGGTGTGCCCCCCTCCCCCAATCCTGTGTAGGAATGTACACACAGTCAGGTGTGCTCCCCCCAGCCCAACCTAGACATGTAATAACAGTCAGGTGTGCCCCCCTACAACCCGATGTAGAAATGTAGTAACATGTATGTGTAGGTATAATACCAATGGAGCACAGATGCCCAGAGGTGGCCAAGGTAGCAGGATTGATTGTAGCATTTGCACAGTATGCAGGTCTGTGTGCATTAGGTTGGTGTGTGTTTCATATTGTGTGAGAGTGGTCAGTATGTATGCATGTTGAGGTAAGACCTGGTGGCCATTGCCCACTACTGCTGATGACAGGGACAAGCCCTCATAACTGCAGTGCCAAAGACAATTCCCACCAGTATAACACATGCTAGCAGTAAGCCATTGTAAATGTATGGTGGTAATATGTGTCACCATCTGAAAGACTGACATGGCATGGCTGTTGGGCTAGATATACAAGCAGCACACAGGGGAAATTACTCCATACAGTATACATTGTGTCACTTTGAAATGGAGACACCCTTGGAATTGTACATACAGGTATGCATCACATTAACTGGTCCTGTAGTAGGGCATACTGGTGATGTCTGCCCAAACACTTGCAGATCACAAAGGAGGTAGGACTGATGTACTGGGAAACAGCTGATGTACCTGCACATGCCAGCATAACTGGAATACCCCATGCATATCTGTGTGTCAGATGCAAGTAGTGTCCATAGCACACATGCACCCAGCTCACACAAACACCACCCACAGGTATCTCTCTGGTCATATCCCTACTGTGGGGAATGGGTACAATAAGACCCCACCTCTATATGGCAATAGCAGAAGAATAAAGCATGCAGTGCAGGTATCCCATGCAGGTGTGTCCCTAGCTGTAGGTAGCACCCTGCCAGCATCCACACCACCTGATCAAGACTGATAGAAGGTATTGGCATGAACACCTATCACACCTACCCTGTCACCCCAGGGGAATATACTGTATAGTGGTCTGAGACTGTAGGACTGACAGAATGCAACAGCCTGCCACATCTGGCCCGCAGCAACATCCAATGGCCCACAGGCCCATGCCAAAGGCCTGTGTCTCACATGTACTGCCAATGCATGTTATGTCATGGGTACCCAAATAACAACATAACACACTCCACATAAGCCATATGCAAGGCCATGTGGACAAACCACAGTAACATGTCCACCATGTCCCACTGCATGAACTGTGCACCAACACTAACACACACCTATGATGGGGTGATACCCTTAGGGAAAGTATCAGAGAATGTATGCATAATGTATGGAAGAGGTTAGAATAACAAAGGGGTGTGGGAGCATGGACAGCATGAAATGTGCAGGCTCCAACACCAAGCTGTGTGCACACACTATCCTTAGCTGCAAACACATAAATGGGTGGCTACACACCTGCCTGTACACCACAATAGGGGTAATGTCCTGACCCATGGCCCCTGCCTCTGGGTAACATGTGCAAATCTGTAGAGCTGTGAGACATTGCCACAGCAAGATAAGGCCATACTGTCATGTCAATGGATGTACAAGTATGGGATCCTCTGCCAGCACTGTATACCAAGGTGCTGAACCAGATACACAGACCCAGCAGCAAGTGTCTGCAGCTCCCCCTCTAGAATAGCATAACTTACCATGAATAAGTAGGTGTCTGCCCACAATACTGGACACAGCTGCAGTCACCCTTGTCCCAGTAAACATCACTGTCAGCAAGAATATTCACCTGACAGTACACGAGGACAGAAAACATCACAGTGTATAACAGTACACATGTCTAACAGCAGTACCATGCAGCTGAAGCAGCACAGACACAATCACCTACATTACACACTATCCCCTGCACAGTTTGTCCCCATATTGCCAAATGATCAATGGATACCCTGCAGAAACATTTGCTACCTGTAGGTGTACAACACAAAGGTCTGCACTGGAGTGCAAACTACCTGGAATTGATCCACACATTCACTACAGAAGGGCATACTGGGCATGCTTACACACTTAGAGAAGTGAAGGTAATGTCAGACAACAACATACTGAAAGGTCATACTGGGTATGCTCACACACAAACAAATGAAGCCCATGTCCGCAAACAACAGTGGACCATACATATCTGGTATTTGCAAATGTTAGTGCATACACTCATCAGTGTGCACCAGTCATGCCTTGCACACACAGTGGATAGGAATACAGACACATTTCCAAAGACAACACACTATAATAAGCCAAAGGTAGACATACATAGATGTGTGGAAGAGAGTGACTGTGACAAGGAGCCATCCATTATGAGGCCTGTCCCACCCAGCACACAGCCAAATGGCTACAACCAAATGAGGTAAATGCCACTCATTGTAGACATTAGTCACCGGTATCCATCAGCATTACAGACTATGTGATGCAAGTGCTAGCTGGGCATCATGACTGTACAAGGAAGTAGTCATCTAGCAGCTGTATACATGTATCTGTGGAATATAACCCTGCGTGTGCCTGCATGTGGTGTGTCAACCTCTAGATGATTGGGTTACGGCCCATGCACACACACTGCCCTCCCCATAGTCCTACTATGACAAGCCTGCTGATGTCATCCACTTTGAAATACACCATTGGGAAAGGTGTAGCCCAGCAATCTCCATGGCGTGTCCTATAACTGCGTACTGCTGTAGTGTCATAAACTAGTTAGGTAGGAGTTCTAATTCCAGACATGGCAACTGTGTGTCCGTGTGCGTGTGTGTTTCTGTCTGTGTAGAGAGCAATGCTTTTTAGGCTAGTCACACACACCACAATTCAAATGCCCTACTTTGGCAAGGCTGCTGATGTTATTCACAGTGAAATACACCTTTGGGAAATGTGTAGCCCAGTAATCTCTGTGGTGCATCCCATAACTGTGTACGGCTGTGGTGTGATAAACTAATTAGGTAGGAGTTCTAATCCCAGATGTGGCAACTGTGTTTGTGTGTGTGTGTGTGTGTGTGTGTGTGTGTGTGTGTGTGTGTGTGTGTGTGTGTGTGTGTGTGTATGTGTCTGCTTGTGTGTGTGCATGTGTGTGTGTGCATCTGTGTGTGTGTGTGTGTGTGTGTGTGTGTGTGTGTGTGTGTGTGTGTGTGTGTGTGTGTGTGTGTGTATTTCTGTGTAGAGAGCAATGCTTTTCAGGCTAGTCACACTCACTACAATTACATGCTCTACTTTGGCAAAGCTGCTGATGTAATTCACGGTGAAATACACCTTTCAAAAAGCTATATCACAGTAATTTCTGTGGCGTGTCTTATAACTGCATACTGCTGTAGTGTGATAAAATAGTTAGCTAGGAGTTCTAATCCCAGACATGGCAACTGTGCGTGTGTGTGTGTGTGTGTGTGTGTGTGTGTGTGTGTGTGTGTGTGGTGTCTCTGTCTGTATAGAAAGCCATGCTTTTTAGGCTAGTCACACTCACTACAATTCAAATGCCCTACTTTGTCAATCCTGCTGATGTCATTCACTGTGAAATACACCTCTGGGGAAGGAGTATTCCAGTAATCTCCGTGGCACATCCTATTACAGCTTCATGCTGTAGTGTGATATAGAACTATGGTAGAGGATCTTTTCCTACACATGGCAGTTGTGGATTTTTTCATTTGGTTTCTATGCCTGTGTAGGGAGTAATGCATTCTAGGCTAGTCACACTCACTACAATTCAAATGCCCTACTTTGGCAATTCTGCTGATGTCATTCACTGTGAAATACACCTTTGAGGAAGAAGTTTTCCATTAATCTCTGTAGCATGTCCTATAACTGTGTAGTGCTGTAGTGTAATAAACTAGTTAAGTAGGAGTTCTAATCCCACATATGACAGGTGTGTGTGTGTGTGTGTGTGTGTGTGTGTGTGTGTGTGTGTGTGTGTGTGTGTGTGTGTGTGTGTGTGTGTGTGTGTGTGTGTGTGTGTCATTTGTATCCTGTGTGGAGGTGGCTGTGAGTGTGTAACAACTGGACTCAATGTGGAATGGGTTTTGCAAATTCCTTATATGGTGACCCTAGTATATATCACAATGTCCACTGTACAGGGATAACAGATGTGAAATAGCCGAGAGGCTGGGGTGCAAATCCATACCCTTACATTGACATCAAGGCCAGGTGAACCCTTGTATTACCCAGAGAACACTCTCAACCGATGTTTCACACACACACACACACTTGCCTAAGCAATAGCCGCTGTGTTGGTAGTACCCTGCATATTGCCTACTGGTAGTAACCATGGTGTGATTGCAGTGGGCTACAGAGGGCATGGCACCCTGTCCATCAGTCCAATAGGCATGTACTTGCTGACAATGCATCTTCCCTATGTTCTCCACTCGACACCTGCAAAACCTGTGGTGCCATCATATGTGACCCATAAAGGGCATGCCATGCCTTAAAAATATGCTCTCTATGGGCAGATGCCACTGACACCAGTGAATACTGGTATCATGCTATCAATATAGGTGCAAGGTTAACCTGCTGTCCATTAACAGTTCCCGCCACATGAGGCCAGGCCTGGCACATCTGATGATAACAATCTGTGTACACAACATGGGCCAGACACCTCAGGTACAGTTCCACATGTCACTGTTCATGCATGTGGGAGGGGTGCACATCCCAGATGCCATCCATGTCATGGACTAAGGAACACATACATGGCAAGCAATGCACAGCATTGGCCACACACAATAGTTAACCAGGTGACTGGATGGTGAATATAGTACCCACCTGTGTGGGCAAATCCAGACACTATACCCCTGAGCCACACTGCAGACCCATGGCATCAGGCCACATGACATACCCATCACCTAGCCTTGCATACCCATCTGGCACAGTTGACCACTACACACCTGTGAAGCAATGCACCCATGCATGTCAGTACTGGCACACTGTGTTTGTGTGTGTGTTGCATGATGCCTATGACCACATTCACACACACTACATCCCCCATTGGCATGCTGAAGCATGCTGTCTAATGTCAGACACCTCCACATACCCTTTGCCCATATAACCTCCATATGACCCCTGTGGTGCATGTGATACCTGCACAGTACAGTGTTGTGGCAATCTCACTAATGATGAGTTGTATTCCTGGCCCTGCCAAGTATGTCAATATGTGTGCATCCCTGTGAGAGTGTGGTTGTGTTGACACTGACACCTGTTCATGCAGACAGGCACATGTACTACACCTACCTTATAGCTACCATATAACTGTTGCAGTTATCACTCACCATTGCATATACGTTTGGAGGGCTCCTCAACATGAAACCTATGTGGTGCATCCAATAACTGCAAAGACATATGATAGCACTACATAGTCGTCAGGGGTTTGATATCCGGTACTGGTTGGTGTGTGACACAAACCTGCTTAAACTTTACTCACCCTCCCCTCCCTAACTTATCTTTGCCTCTGTTTGCCTCTCTCACTCCCTCACTGGTGGATGTGGAGACTTACACCTGCTTTGTTTAAACAGCAGCATGTGTATTTTAAGTGATACTCATGATCAGCTAATGGCCTCTGCATGAATTGCAGCCCTCCTCTAGCTGATTGCATGTGGAACAGCTGTGGTAACATTTCCATAGCCAATTGCATGGAAACACACTCCAATATCTAGGAACATCATGTTGGTGTTGGGCCTTTTCATTCACTGTGAGCAGGAACTCAATCTGTTGTTTGGCAAACAGCATCATAGATGGATTGGGGATTTACCTCTAACAACATACACTGTGGAAACAGGCCAACACACAGGAGGGGGATATGCCTGACCTGACTACAGACTGTAAGTGCTGCTATACTGCATTTGGAGTAATGTTGGTTTAACAGGGTGTGTGTGGATATGGCTGTCCTACATGTTTTAATACCTGTCATGTCAGTGCTATATGTATGAGGAAACCCCCATCTGTAGGGTCATCTGCAGACTGGGCAGTGTGTGGTTCCTTTTGTTTCATGTGTTACCCACAGTGCACCTATCTGTGAACTGCAGAAGGTAGTGTGAGGATTCAGTCTGTAGATGGTGACAGCTGTGAGAGTTACTAACTTCATATCCTTTATAGGACATATGTTGCAACAAACTCTGTTACAACAGTAAATGTATGAGGTTATCACAGCAACATGTCAATATTGGCCCTGTGTTTGTGCCTCCAGCCACAACTCTGTCAACCTTTGTACATCTGTCATGCAGTAAGAGGTGCATATGTGCTGTACACCATATTTAGTGACATCATATCTGATAACAAGCCAGTGAGATATCAGAATACTACACATGTTATGTATAGTAGGGGTTATATGTGATGACATAACCTGGACATTCTGTGGTTGTGTGTACAGTACTGAGGTCTGTGTTCTTATGGTGATTATCAACGGTGTGTGTATTGTTACTATGTACCTTGGCCTATGTACAGACTGTGGTAGATATCATTGCTCTTGGTCCTGTTCTATCTGATGTCACATGCTACTCCACTGTATGTTACCCTATCAGCTTACATGTTTGTAGGGCCAAACATGCTCATGTCCCATACCACAGACAGGCATTGGACCCAATTGTGTAGTGGCCCAGTATATGTAGGGTTAGTGTGTGAGTGGCACATATGAGGATGGCGTTGAACAGATAGTCCATATACTGTAATATTACACTAGCTTACCATATGTGGCTGTGGCTGTGTTCACATTGGTTGTGGTTATGCACTTTCACACAGGTGTCTGTTACTCTGTGCTGTGACATGCCTGTAGAGCCTGCTATATATGCAGTTTCATGTGTATTCCCCCATAGGAAATGTAGGCCAGTGTTGCGCCAGTCTGCCTGCAGCCTGCACAGTGCTTTGTTACATGCCTAGCAGCTTAGTAGACTTACCCAGTGAGATGTCATGTTCAGATACATGTATGTCAGACAAAGCAGCAGGATGCTGTACAGATGTATGTCAATAACTAGTGGGTAGTATGTGGCTATGGCACCTCTGTACCAGTGGTTATTATGTGTCAGGACAGACAGGGGTGTGTGAATGCATAACCTATGGGGCAAATGTATACCAGTAGTTACGTGTTATACCCATCTACATGGCTGTTAACATCCACATTTTCAGGCTTGGTCCACATGTCTTGCACTAAGGGGTTCTGTGTATACCTCTGGACTGTCCAGAGTGTGTCAGACTGTCCATATATATTGGCCATATCACTGCTGTAGTCCACAGGAACATTACTGTGCTAGCAGTGGTACTGTACTATGATGTCCTTAGGATGTCTGTCAGTAGCCAATGGCGCACATGGTAAAAGCAGATGTGATCTCCCACACACATCATGTCTGTGAAGACAATCCCTATTACAGTAGCAATAGTCTACAAATATATGTGCAATACATACCTGATATCCCCTTGCACTATGAAGTTGGGACTATAGGGGTGAGGTAGGGAACCACTCCTTGTTCAGGACATATGGTGAACATATATGTATATATAATTGTCAAGTTATCTGTATAGATATATACACATATACATATCGACATACATAGATGGATATGTATATGTACATAGATATACGTATAAACACTTCGATATATACATATACAGAGCAATATATGTCTACACATATACAGATGGAGATACATATGCACATATACGTATGGCTATCTAAATATATATTGATAGTAGTAGGTATATCAGAATAGATATGTATGCACATATAATTATTGAAATCTACATATATACCAACATAACTAGGCATATCTGTACACATGGGATGCATACATATATAGCTATATATAATATATATATGTGTATATATATATATATATATATATATATATATATATATATATATGTATATATATATATATATAAATATATATATATATATATATATATATACATATATATACATACATACAAAGAGATGTACACATGGTCATATATATGTTACACTATAAAGATGTGTATACAGACATATGTATGGGTATACATGTGTATGTACATGTAGACATATATAGACCTATTATATGTATATAACCATATTCCTGTCATGTGTAAACCTCACAGTTGTTTATACTCTCCCAGATGTATCTCACCATATGTATCTGCTATGTGTACATTATGATAAGACAACATATGTGATGCAACAGTCATATTAATAACAAGGACTACGCAATTTAGGAAGTAAAGGCAATTGTTCAGTACTACTAAATATGTCTACTGACAGCTATATTGGTAAAACAATAGCTGTCTTCACAGTGGTCATGGCATAGTGGTTAAGTGTTGTGACTTTAGTGCACAGAGACCTAGGTTCAAGTCTTGCAAGGGCTGTTCATTTTTTTACTGGACAGAACAAGGGCTGTCAGATACAGAGTGGTTAAGGCAGTTTTGGGCAGCTTTATGTGGGTTTGTGTGGGTTTGTGCTGCTAAGATATGGGTAAACCTACGGGCGCTTACACAGTGTAGGCTTTGCTTACCAGTGCGCAAATCCCCTAAGCTGTTATATTGCAACAATGTTGATACTTGCTAAGCATGGCTTAGCCCTGGTAACCAGGTCACACCACTCAGTCTGATAAAATAGCAGGGTACTGACATATGTAATATGTTTATGTAATGCCATGTACAATACATGTGCCTATGTGCTGCTATTACAGTAGCAAGGGGTGTGAGTGTCATGTGTGGGGCACAGACGTATATGAGGCCTGTACACCACTGTTATCCATGTGAATGTGTTACATACGGGGGTATTAGGCCAGGGTATGTGCTGTCACACTGACATGTAGTGTATCATGGCAGCACTACTGTTGACAGTGCTTACCCAGGCAAGAGCAGAGTGCTAAATGTAGTACTGACAACAGGCACACCAGCAGGCATAGATTGACACTGAGGCCTCCATGTTGTATCCCTGGTGTGTGAGCTGTGTCACAGTATATACCTCTTACTGGGTAATGATCTGACATGTGGAATGTAACTGTAGACTACCGTCTGTACAGCACAGGTTAGTGAGGGCTTCTGACTTGTTGTTATGGCATACATATTGTTGGCAAACATCTATCTATAAACACACTCATCCTTCTGCATAGCTACTTGCCAAGCTGATGACTGTCAGTCCCTGTACAGATGTGCAGATGGCAGGTATCCATCTGGGATAGGTACAGACAATCTAAGCTTGATTGACACTGACATATCTGCCCAGCTGTGTAAGAACTGGCACATATAGGAGATGTCACCCTGTATGCACCACATGCCACGGGTAACTCCACTACTCTACCACAGTCAACAGAGCATGCTTGGGTATAGGTCTCCATTACAGATACTAACCATGTGTTGTAATGCATGCTGCATACATGTCAACTTGATCACCTCAGTGGCCATGTGCAGGAGGCACCTGGAGGATTGGCTGATGCATGTCATTCTCACCCTGAGGGTCACCACAGTAGTGTCTGTCAATAGATTGCCTCCTGCCACTTGGCAGGTGGCAGGATACCACTGAACACACAACCCCTACACAACCCATCTCTCCTTGGACAATAGCTGGGTACACAACTATGACCACCTGCAGCGATGCACCCCTGTACTGACACATGTGTACGTGTGCATGACTAAGTAATGCAGTGTCTGTGTGTTAGCACACCTGTACTTGGGAATTCCATGAGGTCCTTCACAACCAACGCAACACCCATTGCCATAGTCAGTTGTGGCTGCTGCTGTATAGAACATTACATGTACCCTGTTAAGCTACTCCCCATACCAGCTATGCGAGCCTTGCAGTACCAGCAAAGCAGTGTTTTACAAATGTTTGATAGGCATGGGATACTCATGTTGTTTTGGCATGTGTGCGTAGTTGTGCATGTCCATATATCTGTAGGGTACAGCATTACAAGGTCACATACTCCTATTACATTACCCATTGCCACACAGTAGTACAGATAGTGTTGTTGCTCCCCATAGGTGAGGCATGACAATGCAACACCCTACTACATGGGTGGCATGTGCATTGGATGCATATCCCTGTAGTACCACTGTTGGGGTATGCTATGGGTTGTATTGCAGTCACGGCCAATGTGTTATGGTGGGTATGTCAGAGTGTCATCATGGGTTTCAGCAAGTACAATATCCACTGGGAGATCTTGGTGTTGTGTACACTGTCATTACACCATGGTACACCCGGTATATGTCCCATGTACCACGTTATGATTACGACTGTCACCATCAACCATACAGGTAACTGATACCACAATCCAGGCCAGTTATGCATGTGCTGTGTGCAGTCTACCTGTAACACATTGGACACATGGTCAAGTTAGCAGCGATAGGCCCTGATATCACAGATGTGTGTCTGCCTTTTATGTGTCTGTTAATGTGTATATGAAGGTATGTCATTTTACATATTGTCCATATACACCTATTACATCCCCCATTAGCATACCGTACATGCCTGGGGATGTTCTGCATGTAACATGTAACCTGGGACAAACCTCACCCTAAATGCTGTGTGGTGTGTGCAATGTAAGCCACACACTTCAGTATCACTAAATAGCTAGGTAGGGGTCTAGTCCCAGTGTTGCCACGTAACAGTGTGCATGTATGTGGATATGTCTACATTAGGCTGCAGGGTATACATGCCTCAGCGGGTCACCTGCCCATGTGGCACAGGCTATAACCGTTTTAGTAACCTGTGACATATGTTCAACTGTACCCCAAATATGTCACAGCCATGATGTCACCACAGTGCCATACCCCATTATGGAATATGACTACAGACCATCCTCATGCTGACACATGTACACCTACAACACCAATGGATAACATTATGGAGACCACAACCAGTGTTACTAACAGCTATAATGCATCATTGCTGGACAGCTATGCTACTCCTTACAACATGTTACACTGCAGTACTGTGGTACACTGTAGTTCAGTCAATGTGTGCATCAGAACCATAATAGCCTGTACCTGCATTGATGGCATGGATGACACAGATGTGGCACAGGTATCATCATATTTACAGGGCATCCTTGTGCTGACACATGTACACCTACAACACAAATCGATAACATTATAGAGACCACAACCAACCAGTGTTACTAACAGCTATAATGCATCTTTTCTGGATGGCTACACTACCTGCCATATATCCATTACACTTTACTCCTTACAGCATGTTACACTGCAGTACTGTGGTGCACTGTAGTACAGTCACTGTGTGCGTCAGAACCATATTAGCTTGTCCCTGCATTGATGGTATGGATGGCAGGGATGTGGCACAGGTATCATCATATGCACAGGGTGTGATGGTATTCCAGACGCTGAGGGTGGGCCATAAATATGACACCATGTCTGTGGGTGAGGGGTGTACTGTGGTGAGCTGGTCATAGTGCTGTGGTGTGTGTAGGTATGGGGTTGCCCTAGGTGTGTTTGTATAGTGTGAGGGTATGCATGCACACAGTTCTGCCATGTGGCTGCCCTACACAGGTGTTTATGGACTGCTGCAGACCATAGCTGGCAGGGTGTTCAGTTCACTGCCTCTGGCCATGGAGACGTGGACTGTGCTTGCCAGGGGTTCCATGGGCATGTCCTGGTACAGGCCTCGATGTGCTACTCTCAGTTGCTGATGACAAATATCTGCTGGTACCAGCCCCCTCCTGGGACTAGCCAGGACCATGTGCATGTGGCCTGCTCTGGTGTGGTGTGGACAGCACCCCCCCCTGCACTGCTGGGGCTGGTACTGCCATTATGGGAGCCCCTTGGTGTCCTAGCATGTCCATGTTGACTGCCAGCTGTTGGTGTTGCTGGCCTACATCCATACAGCCGTCGCTGCCCTCCCACAAAACGTTCAAGCACAGACAGACCATGGTCGATGAGGGCCATCAGCTCACCTGACCATCTATCCATGAACTCAGTTAACGGATGGCACATGCCAGTTCATGGGCGTTGTCACTTGCAGATGTGAGATCAGCCCTCTGCAGCCTCAGGCCCTGTCTGGTGTAATTATCTGTATGTGCCTGCACCTCCATGACAGCCTGAAACATGCACCTGCTGGTACCAGCTATGTTACCTCTGCCAGGGGAATGATGTCCAGTGACCCTACCACGAGCACCCTGGGACATCTGCCTATGTGGTACCCTGCTGGACATCTGGCTATGTCGGCTGTGACCAAACACTGTAGGCATGGTTACCACACTTCCCTGTGCACAGCCAGCAAACGCCAGCTGTCCCTCCACTATGGCCACTGGAGATGTGGTATGTATAGGCACTGAAACTGTGTGCGGGTGGGTTGGTTAAAAGGGGGATGTCAAATGATAGTGCTGTTTCAGCCCCTGACAACCCCACCTGTGCCTCAACAGTAATATCATCATCTCCAGTGTCAGTATGGACACCAACATCAGACTGCATGCAGGAGGGACCCTGACCCACCTTGTCACCTGTGGGGGAAAACAATAAGCACACTTTAAAACCTGTACAGCATTGCCTAACAGTACAAACATACACACACACACAAACACACACACACACACACACACACACACACACACACACACACACACAACACACAAACACACACACCATCATAATACCTACCTGTCCATGACTTTACAGGCAGTCTCACATATATTTCCATGTGTTCCCCATCCTGCATCACACTTGGTAACATACACACATTGATACCACTCATTAACATATCAATCCTCTAAATACCTAGACAAGTGAGCACAACACAAGACCTGTTACTACATTACCTGCCTGACCTGTGTGTGGTGGTGTTAGATGGCCTCACTGCTGTCATTCAGTGTTCACCCTGCATATGTCCAGACATCATGAGCATGGCCCCTATATGTGAGGGCTACTATGTTCACTCCATAATATCACACACTGGTGTGTAATGTGTATGTATTGCTCAGTACATGCCAGATGTGTTGCTCAATCAGCCTATCATGTGACAACTGTAATTTATGGATACACTCCCTGGTGTTGACTAGTACTTCCCCAATGCATCTGTAGTGCTGCATATGTGGGTTGTAGGTGACCTCTCTACTGAATGCTATATTAAGGGTATACCTGGTGGCTACCTTCCATCTCAATGGCTGTTCCATGCTACAGACCGTATTATACTATCAGCTGTCTTGTGATTACATACATGACAAGTATTCCTGGTGTGTAATGTGGCAGTCCATGTACATGTACTGCATGATCCCAAAGGGACGTACTGCTGTATCAACACCCCACAATTACACATGTGCATACGTGGCCACCCACACAAACAAACACACATGCACGCATGCATCCTACATGCATCAACCTCCCTCCACTTCACCAGAGTGACCCTACAGGCAAACTAACAAACCACCAGAGTGTGCACACACACACACACACACACACACACACACACACACACACACACACACACACACACACACACAGGTGAGGTTGCACAATGATAGCACACACAGTCTTCCTATTACCCATCTGTCAACATGCAGAAAATATGTTATACAACAGCATGCAGTGCAGTTATAGTCAATCCATGCTAGTAACAGTATACATGTGTGTGATGCATGTGCTGTGTCACTAGGTGATGCCCCTTCCTCTGGATACCACTGCACCCATGTACACAGTATTGCTGTGCACCTGTTCTGCACCCTGCCGTGTACTGTGCACCACACCTCACAGGTGTAAAACCCATTGCGGAATGTGCAGTACTGTGTCAGTTATGTCAGCTTTAATGCTCACAGCCCCTATGTTTTTCAACAACACATACCTGGGATGATATGTGGACAGATGTCATTTGTGAATGCCTGATGTCTGATTTACAGCTCTCAACAGCAGTGGACCATGTATGACCAATCCAATACTCTTACACTAACAACTATCAGAGCATACCATCGATATGGGGGGTGTTCACACACTTCTTGATATGACGCAACCATCCGTGATCTGCATTGGGACCACATCACTGCATATCTTAACAGTACATGAGCCCGATATGTGACATATGTCTTGTAATTTCACATGCAGTGTCTATGGAATGTGTTAAGCGTGCAGATGCTGATTGAGATGCATACACTCCGTGTGGGCATATGTGTTCTATGATGGTTTGTCACACCTCTTGTGTGTACTACAGCAGTCACTACCCCTGGCAGGGGTATACCAGTGTGAGCCATCTGCAATTGCCAGTGTATGTTCAGTCTGCCCTATACATGTCTCCCTAATCTGCATGATTGCAAGGTCTACTCGTGCACATCCCTTGGTGTTACACACTGCTGTCACTATTATGTGGGGGTAAGGTTACGTCTGCCACAGGTCTGGAACCTGACTATGTGCAGATACAGCCATTCTTAGCATTTTTAGGATCCCTGCTGCAGTGCACTGGTGTGTCATGCTGACACCCCCTCTCCTTCGGCCTTTTTGCAGATGCATGACAAGTGAGCCCTACACATATGTGTCATTTGCAGTGTCCCATACACTGAACACCACATGTTACAGCCTAGTCCCAGCTGATAAAGTGGGCTGCTGTAATGCCTTATGCCATAGTGTATCTCTGCAGCAGTTGCCATTGTCCTACAGGTATATACACTGGTGTTGAATTGTATATGGGTGTTGTTCCAAACATGTCCCTACTGTAGACCATGTCTCCCACCATTATGTTACTCCATGTGGACACATTCTGCAATGACAGGAAGTTAGTTATCACACAGGTGTCTGACATACCTTTCAATACCCCATCATGGTCACCCCTGTGATGCCATGCATTTCACAGCAACAATAACTGCACATGTACAGCATGCATTCTGGGTAGGTGTGTTAGATGTGGGCATGAAATATACCATCGCCATTACATGCCCGGTGTCTTGGCAAGCATCTGCATAAACCATACTCACCAACTACAGGCTGCTGCCTTGGTAGTATCCCATAGGGACCTACATAAGGGGGTGAGAGATGCAATGTCAGTAGCCACACCTGTGGCAGTGCTACAGGGTGGGTGCAGTATTACAATACATCAACAGTACATTTCCACAATACTACCTCATATGGACATCTGTTTATCACTACTATGCAGCAATATAATATATCTATGACATGTCAGATATGCATGTTCTACCTGTACTGATGCAGATGTATACACAACAGTGATCTACTGATGTGCCCTGTGGCCTTACCTGCATGCTCCTCAACCGATGTGTGGGTGGCACCCACCTCCACAAAGGTGTCCGGCAGTAAGTGGCTGGCCGGATGGGCAGGTGCCACGAGGCTGGCAAGGAGCTCCTCCATATGTGTCAGGGATGGATGGATGGCATGGCTCCCCCTGTGGTGATGTGATCTCCCTGGACTGCAGCACATGAAGGGCATTGCGAAGCAGGTCAGAACAATGATGCCGGACATGTTCATAACTGCGGTTGTGCAGTCCGACATCACTGACCCTGTGGACTAGGTCATTCCACAGGGTGGTCCACTCCTGCTGCTCATGGGAGGCCAGGTCAAACAAGACAGGGTAGTGCTGGTTTAAATAGGTGAGCAGTACTTCATTTTTGGCAGCTGAATAAGATGGCAGCCGTGCATGTGACATCTTGGCTGAAAGACATAAAGGTGGAAACAGGTCTTTGCAACTCATACAGCAAGGTTACCACAATTCTTAATACACATCTCTGTCACCCCCCACCATATCAGTGACAACAAACTTCACACACAGCTCATTAGGTATGGCTACAGCTTACCTACCAGTGGGACAGATATTGTATTGTACCACATTTTGTGCTATGTGTTTGTAGCCATGTTCCCTGTGTGGACACTATAATTGCTGGCCTGTTACAGACTATTCACCTGCATGTCATTGTCAGAGCCACTATGGTTCCATATATGTCTGTGGTATGGCTGCTTTGTGATTGCTGCACATCTGACATTCTGTGTTATTTGACATATCTATGCATGCTGTTGGACATGTTACGGGATTGTGTAGACTATTACTACCAACATATGTTCTAAAACAATGACGCAATAGCATGTATATGTACTATTGCTCAGCAGAACCACGTCTCCTAATCCATCTGTCCATGTTACCCAGCCGCATCACATGTGTGTCCCACCCTGGGGCCTCCTCATGTACTGGTCCAGCAATACTGTCAGGTGGAACCAACCCAAGGGATGTTGTCCCCCCCTGGGGACACACATAAACATGTTCCTGTCCCCTGAGGGCAGGTCCAGGGTCTGTCCCATGACAGGCTCCACAGACACATGTGGGATGTGCTATATCACTCTGAGGTACCCAGTAAACATGCACATGGCCGACATGCTCCTCCTGCTCAGCCTGCAGGCCAGGCACCTTCAGGACGTGGACTACTGTTAGTAGCAGGGGTGGGAGGCTTGTTCCCATTGTGTCCATATTGGGGCCCATGGGGCGTCCATATCACAGACCACATAACCCATCCAGGGTGTTTACCCACCACATGTATCACATACCACCCCTGTAGAATGTCCTCTTTCTCTACCAACCCTGACCACCTCCACAACTATACCTGCCATACTTCCCCATATTCCTATTCCATACTTCACAGACAAGGGCAATGTGGTCCCAACAAGGGGTTCACATGTGACATACCCATCCATGTTGCACGCACTGCCAGCTGCAGATATCTGTGTGTATTGCTATGTGAGCGGTTTCCTCACACATAGCATGCAGCACTGTGGTAGTAATATAGGGGACATTTATTTACATACATATATGTTTGTGTGTGTGTTTGTATATATGTAGACATGTGCATATAGGTATATATCTATATATGTGCAGATATATGTGATGTTGTATATATGTGCTCATATATATGTCTACACATGGGTATCTGTATATTTGTCGGCATACATGTGTATATATATATATATATATATATATATATATATATATATATATATATATATATATATATATATATAGTTTTATATATTATATATGTGTACATGTGTGCACATATGCATACCTATATGTTGGGTACATTAAGACATCAGGTCCACAATCTCACAACCCCTTACTGCACAGCTGCACTGTTCTGCCTTGGTACGACACAGACAGGTGCCACATATGGACACAGCTCGACATTAGGGGGGTATAAGTAGGACCAGATTGCAGGTGTCCCTATTACACACCTATGGCATTCCTGCATGCTACATTACAAATTAACATGAGTATCCTGCAAGGGGTGGGCTGTGGATCCCATGTGTCCATCATAATGGCATTACTTCTACCACCAGCTACTGGCCACATAATATACATACTTCCCATTACACAACACACACTATGATGGCTTACATCCTGTCAGTCAGTGCTGATCTGCACAGTTGACTGCTATGGCCCACTACCCACAGGGACAGACACTATTGTCCATAGCAGTTGTTCAGTTGAACATCATTACAACAACACGTGATGGCACATATAAATCATTCCACATCATCTATCTCATTATTATGGACCAAGTACTACATTCAATTACATGCATATATACTTCACATACCTGTTGTGGGAATGATGTCTGTTCTGGATATTTTGCTGGATGTAATTATGTTCTTTTTTTTTTTTTTTGCTTTGGCTTTCACTCTCTCTCTCTCTATAAATATATATATATATATATATATATATATATATATATATCAGTGTCTCTCCAGTAAATGGATTGAGCTGCTTTGAATAGATTGCAGCATGGATTTTGTAGGTGATGCACATGATCAGATGATGGCCTCTGCACCAATCAGTGTCCCCCACTTGCTACCTGCATGCAGCATGATGAGTAGTACTTCCAATTACCACTGTATTGGCAACCACCTGCTATTAATCCCTACATTATGTGGGCGTGGTCCCTTTACCTTTCCTGTATGATGGACATACTTCCTGTGTGTGGGCCAGTGTTACAGACAGCAGGTAGCAATACCTCTTACAGGAGAACCTGCACACTCAGGCCAGCTACATATTTGTAGGAGGTCCCAGAACTACAGACAGAGTGTGAGTAGAGTTGTTGTATACATTGTATAGCACTGGTGTTATAGAGTTTGTGTGTACATATTAGTTTAACATGGAATGCAGTCTGTCTGCATAGCTCTCAACTGTGGGCCTATCCTCTTGATGGCCAGAGGTGTACCTATTATGTTTTGTCTGTCCACCACACAGGTGTTGTGTCAGATATGTCATTGGCAGTGTGTGTCTTGAGTGCTATCAGTACATGGCTACATCCATTTCTGTTTCTAACTTCATATTCCTGACTAAGGGTATGTTGCAGACTATCCTGTAACACCAGCGACTTGCCTAGTGTATGCCAACAGTTTTACATATATGGGCCTGTATTCCAGCCTCTGTCTTCCACCTACATACAAGGCTTTACACATATGACATGCTGTCAGGGGTTGTTCTGTAGTGGACTGTGAGTATGTCATGCTGCCCTTCCTGCCATCAGTCCACTGCTGTTGTGTCCCTCACACATACTGTGGGGTTGGAGCCATATATGTGTGGGCTTCACCTACACAATACATGTGTGCCCTTATGTACTCCAGAGGCCAGTGTATGTAACAGTGGTATATGGCCCTGTATTACTGAGTCTAGGGGGGATGCACCATAACTAACCTAGGCTGTTACAACATGTGGGGTAAAAAACAATGGTGTCACTGCTCAAAATATCCAACGCCTTAAGTAAACATATCTTAGATAAGGGTGAACAGCATAAATTTAAATTTAGGGCATTGGATACAGTACAAATGAATCTAAGGAAAGGTGATATGAATAATTTGTTGGAATTAAAAGAATATGAATGGATCATTAGATTACAGGCGGACATGAGCCCTGGCTTGAATAATGCGGTTAGTCTAAAACCAGTGTTAATGAAAAGACGAAGGGAGAAGCTATAAGTCAGATTTTTAATATGATAGATGAGTGTGAGAGAATGTATATACACTTTTATATATATATATATATATATATATATATATATATATATATATATATATATATAGATATATATATATATATATATATATATATATATATATGTGTGTGTATATGTGTGCATATATATATATATATATATGTATGTATGTGTCTGTGTGTGTGTGAGGGAGAGTGTGTGTGTAAATGAGAGTGTGTGTGCATATGTATATATTTGTTTGTATCTAAATGTGTATATATTTTATATGCATAATTGTGGGTATAATTGTATATATTTATGTATGTAAATGTTTAGAAGAGAATATAAGTATACAGTTTTATGTAATATTTATTTTAAATATTTTTGGAAATTAATACATTTACTTGAAAAGTTCCTTTAAGCTTTGATTGTCAATTAGTGTGATAGGTTGGCTGAAGCATGTGGTTTATTTTTATCTCCTATTTAAATACTGAATGCATTTAATTGACTTGTACTGATGAAGGGTGTAGACCCGAAAGCTTTGCAATAAAGTGTTTGGTGTGTTTTAGAGACAACATGTGAGGTATCAGGGGTAAGCTGCTTTAAGGTATCTGGATGTACATTACCATACAATCCACCTTGGGTAAATGCAGGTCTACTGCCTCCTGCCATACAGACTGTTCTGTTTGTCAGTGAGATTGTGATGGTGTCAGTTATGCCTTGTTATGTAACAGTTACATCCCATTGTGCCAACTGAGGTCTTTACCCCCTAGGGATTGAGTACAGAGTGTAGATAGAGGCTGCTAACCTTTACATCTGCACTACTTACTGTTGATTGTTCGGTATCCTGTTGCCCAATCTCTCTTTACTATTGTACTATTTGAAAGCCGCGGCCTGAACAGCAACATATGTAAACCAGACTACTGCATTAGTATAACTGTTTCACAGTTACATTATTCTGTGTATATGGATGTCAGTGTCTAAACAGCTATATGACATGGCATACACAACTGTAATAGTACACAAATAAAGATTTCCCATGTATGCAAACCTGTGTGTGGTGTTATATCCTTTGACCTCTCTATGGGTACATGTAGCAGGCAACGATTGTCATTTGTATGGGTGGCTCATACAGTGTCCATTTGGTAAGGTGGTAACTGTAAGCATAGTGGCTGTTCCATATTATGTGCACTTTCTACATATGTATCTTCCTATACATATCTCTATATGAATGTGTATATATATATATATATATATATATATATATATATATATATATATATATATGTATATATATGCATACATGTGTCTGTGTATATGTATCCTAGGGATGTTGATTGCTTTCAAATTGTACATTCCCTATGGGAGCCAGACTGTACTGCATGATATGTTACTGATACCAGGCTGACATCATACAGGTGGGATGGAGTACTGTTAACATCTTATGCCCATGTCATGTCAAGTCCTGGCTATGGAATCTGCAACAGCTGGTAGTGTATTACAGTGCAGACATGTTTGGCTGTGGGGGGGATACCTATTCATACAAGACGTATGTTGTTTGGGGCCTCTCAACCCCATTAACAGTGCATGTGGACATATATGTTTTTGTTATGTCCCCATTTTTATCTACAGGTGTATGTCCGTATATACCTATATAGATATATATAGCTGCTTACATATATATATATATATATATATATATATATATATATATATATATATATATATATATATATATATATATATATATATTTATATATATATATATATATATATGTATATATATATATATATATATATATATATATATATATATATATATACACACATATATGTGTTATATCTATTTATATATATATATATATATATATATATATATATATATATATATATATATATATATATATATATATATATATACACACACACACACACACATACATCTACATGTTGAAATCTATTCCTTGTACTGTTGAATCCTGGGCTGGTTGATATGTTTGTGAAAACATCAGGGTTATGTATATAGGTTCATAGGTTGGTACTGAGCTATCTGCCCGAAGGCATATATTAGCCTAGCCACGTTGTGCAGTATTCACCGCCCCTTTAGTAGTTCCCTAGAGCCTTGTACTAGCAGCTAGTATCCTTGGCCCCTATCTAGTATTGCTGTTGGTGTGATCCCCGGTGTGAACTTTCTGTTACCCATCCACTCATCAAGGTTCCTCTTAAAGAGTGATAGTGAGGGGCTCTGTCTTATGTAGATCGGGACCCTGTTCCCATAGTAAGGGAAGTCTCTGTGAATGGAATCTGCATGTTCTATTCATTGTTGTGTTGAGGTTTATATCCCTAGAGCATGTAGCTCAAGTAGATTTGGTTTTGCTAAGATGGAGCATGTTCAACAATTCTGGGTTGGACATGGCTCTGTACGTTAGACAGAGATCGCCTCTGAGAAAGTGGTATGCAACAGAGAACAGTCTTAGCTTTTTCAATCGTGCTGCATCGGGCAACTGTTTGAGGCCAGTAATTCTCTTGGTTAGGTACCTCTGTGGTCTCTCCAGCTGCTGGAGATGTCTAGCCAGGTACATTCCAATTGGTGCATTGTACTCAGTAATGGGTCTGATGAGGGAAGAGTAGAGGGGCACCATTACATCCTTAGATCTTGATGCGAACCCTTTCATGATCAGATGGGTCACATATAAGGATTTTCTAACCACTTTGGCAACATGGTTATCAAAGGAAAGCTGGCTATCTACTTGGGTCCCTAGATCCCTTATTTCTTCTTCAGATTTCAGGGGATTACCTCCTATGTTGTAGTTTGCGGGTATTCTGTTTTTTCCAAAGGGGATTACTACACATTTTTTTATTTAGCTTGAGACCATGGCTTTGACACCATGCATCAGTCTCATTTAGGCCCTTCTGGAGACATGGCTTAGTGGTAAATAACCTTGGGTATGGTGTGCAGGTTCCTGCGTTTCAGCTTTGCATAGACTGTTTATTAAATTGCTGGACAGAACAAGGGCCTTTGGATACACAGTGATTAAGGCACTTTTACGCAGTTGCAAGTGGGTTTGCATGGAGGTAAGCACTGCTAACTTCTGGTTACAGTTTCTTATACTCAGTTAGCTTTTCAATTGCTTAACCTGTGTAGGCATTGCTTACCCCCACTCAAACAGGCTTAAACCCACTTACTGCTGCTGAAAAGTGCTTACTCCCACTTACCCTCTTGCTAATTTCTTGAAAAGAAAAGAAAAAAGGGTTGATAGGAAAGTGGTAAAAAATGGGCACAAAGAGGGAAAGACAGTAGGGAAAATAGCTATGGGTGGGCAGAAAGGGTGTAGGGAAGGTCCAGAGCTGCCCATTTCTTCTACAGCAACAGCTGTGCATATACACTGGATTTGGAGGTAGATTTGGACACTCAAACCTCTGAGAGAGGGGTGAGGACAACAATAATATGTTGTGATGCAAATTAGACTAGATTACAATGATCCAGTGGACACATGTTCAAAATGGACAGTTATGTATGGGGCGAGATTTTTTTTTTGGGAACAGATTGCCCTTTTTTTTCAAGTGAGAAAGGGATGTTGTGGAGGGATAGGTATATTTAGGGAGGTTGGTTCGGTAGGTTAACAGACAAGACAAATGAGACATATACAGGGACAGTATATGAGACATGTGAGGGGTAGACTCCTTGATGAGGAGGGGTGTTGGGACATCAGAAGCCCATGAGCTCCCTAGTGAAAACAGTGGGACTGAGATCCCCACCCACGGGCAGTCACCACTGCATCTTCACAGCCCCGAAGGTGGCTGTGCTGGGGGCTGAGTCACAGAGTCAAGCCAACCCTCTATTTGCGACACATGGCCCTCGAGCTGGCATAGCAGATCTCCTACCTCTCTGCAGAGCTCGCTACGCACCATGACCCGGACCTGGCGACGGGTGATAAGTTCTTGTCCACACCTGCTTCCGGGGGAGGCAAGCCCCATCCCCTGAGCCAGTTCAACCCGAAGGTGGTGCAGGACCAATGGATGAAGAAGTCCCGGGTTGGGCCCCAGACGTGCTGGTGCCCTGTGCCATGGCCAGCTGAGGTGGGACAGGTGGGTCCACTGGGACTGGCCTTTCCAAACGTGCTATAGTTTAAATTTTATAATCATATTTGGGTTAGTAATAGTCAACACATTCTAGGGTTAGGTATAACAGCATGCATAGATATTCCCATTAACCCAGACACCAGATACAGAACAGTTGCATAGTAAACGGAACACATGCATAAATGGGACCACAGTGGTAATAACAAAAGCATACAGGTACATTGATGGCACCATGCCACCAAAGTTGGAATATTTCAATATAGCACATGCATGGAAACAGGTTTAAATAATTATCAGCCAATAGGACATAATCAGAACAGTGAAGTCATTACATACCAATTGAGGTGGGTATGTAGTTTATTGTTGGAGATATGGTGGTGGGGGGAGGAGAAATATGTCAATTAACAACTAGTATATTCCTGTAGTCCACATTACTTTCCTAGTCAGTGCTGTTATCTGTACCTTACAAGTATTACTACAGTACCCTATAGCCGTAGTTTGGACAGTGATATGGGTGTCGTCATCATTATACATGAACTGGTTTTACCTGCAGTATACACCACTTACCTGGTATACCTGTGGAGGAAATGTTTGTTAACACTAACTAACTGCTTCTACACATACTCACAGATTCCAGGTTGATGTTGTGCACATAGCTGTCCATCTCTTTCTGGCCATGTCTTGACCACATACAGTTGAACGGGGACATATCTAGACTATTGCCTTCTTCGACCTTTAGTGACTTACCACACTCTTATACAGGCTTTCTTACACAGTTATATTATGTAGCACAGTGTGGGTGACAGTGATCAGTGATACCTTATTATTCAGAGCAACTGCAACACTTACAATTCCATACAATACCAGAGTAAACAGTACCAGTACAGTATATCAAGCTTTTTTTTATCGGCACAGTGTTCGTATCCAACGTACCTGTGGGAGCAATGTTTGTTAGCACTACCTGAATATTGCCACACAAAGTACCAGATTCCACATTAGTATTATGCACATACATCTCACTCTGTTACTGTACACACTCTGGTCACAGCTTGACAACATGGGGGTGTAGATAGGACATACTTAGCTTATGACTCTCATAACAGTTTTGGGAATTCCTAGAGTGACAGGTTTGTTCTCATAGATGTGTGATAATCAGTTGTATTCCCTGTTTGCTGCCTAGACATCTAGGATCATCCCACAGACTTCTCAGGGGGACAGGGTGACAGGCAGCAGATATGGGCCCATACACTGGACATTCTGGTCTTATCTGCACAGTTGTGGGGTATGATTTTGTATGCAGCCTACTTCCGCTCCCAGGATTCAGACCATGGCTGTGTCTGCTACAACTTAAACACTTTCCATCAGAATTGTGTGTGCTATATAGATATTGCTGTATATCTCCTATCTGCTTTCTGTCTTATAATTCTCCTGTGGTTTTGCATTCTGACCTTGTATTACAACACTCTTATACAGGATTTCATAGACAGTTATACTTTGTAGGACAGTGTGGGTGACAGTGATGAATAATACCTTATTATTCAGAGCAACTGCATCAGTAATAATGCCATGCAATTCCAAAGTAAACAGTACCAGTACAGGGTATCATTCTTGTATTTCTGGGCACAGTGTTGGTATCTGACAGACCTGTGGGAGAAATGTTTGTTAGCACTACCTGAATGTTGCCACACACAGTACCAGATTCCACATTACTATTATGTACATACATTTCACTCTGTTACTGTACACACTCTAGCCACAGCTTGACAACATAGGGGTGTAAATGGGACATACGTGGCTTCTTACTCTCATAAGGTTTTGGGGAGTTGCTAGTGTGCCAGCTTTGTTCTAATAGATGTGTGTCAATCAGTTGTACTTCCTGTTTGTTGCCTATACATCTGGGATCATCCCACTGATTTCCCAGGGGGACTGGTTGACAGGCACCAGATATGGGTCTCTTTACTGGTCATTCTGGACATATCTGTACAGTTACGGGGTATGTTTCTGTATGCAGACTACTACCACTGCCAGGATTTGAACCATGGCTGTGTGTGCTAAAAATGCAGCAGTTTACTTCTCAGTTGCATGTGCTATTTGGATATTGTTGTCTGCCTTTTCACTGTTTTATGTCTATGTGCCTCTCAGTTGTACCAGTTGGCCTTTGGGGATTACACCAGTCATACATAGGCATTCCTACACATTATATTTATGGTACACAGTGTGGGTAACAGTGCTTAATACAACAGTACTATTATGTGATTGCAAATCTACATTATCATATGATACCAGAGTATACACATACAGTCCAGCAGTTAGACTTTTATTGTCAGGCTATTACACTTTTATTTACATACAAACTATATGAGACTCTTTCTGCCATATTTTCCAGTGTATGCAATACTTGCCTTAAACAATACAGGTTTTATACAGGCAATTCATTTACTAATACTTTTAGATTTATTTCCTATGACAGTACATGCAAGAGTATTACTGACCTGCCTCGCATCACAACCTCTCCAGGTGACTTCCGTGGGCCTCCTGGTTCATGGCCCACTAACATGCAGCTGTGGAGGACATAAGATGAATATTTAGCCATACCTATCCATGATATACATGAGCTGGCAATTATTATACACATAGTGGAGTGATACTTACACACAACTGGGACAGCCCCTGTCATTCTAGCCTCTTGGATCCACTGCTCCATGAGGTCCCCCTTACGCTGCTTCAGGTCAGCATAGTGATGCCTGACCTGCTCACCATTTCGGGGTATGCCAGTGGCACTGATGAGGTCATGGGCGAGATTGTCCCAGGCTTCCGCCTTGTATTGGGAACCCTGGTACTGGCCCTGCAGCAGTCTCTGCTCATGGTCTTTGACAAGGAGTCCTGCCATGACTCTGGACTCCTGGATGCACCAGCACTGTGCTCGGAAGTGCACACCTTCTCCCCTTTCTGCCATAGTGCCTGCAAGGGGAAGCTACAACCAGTTATGAGATGTATTCCCACCTGTTGGGTTTAAGTAGGGTGGTTTGCCCGCACTTTTCCATGAATGGTCAGTTTTGAAAAGGCTAGTCTATGGGCAAACCTGCTTACCTAAGGTTGGCATTGTTTAAAGGGGTATAACACAGGGCACATTGAGCTAGCTGGCCTACACATTGCTTATACCTCCTAAGCTGGCCTGTGCAATGCTTAGCATTGCTTACATTAGATTTTACATTAGATTTTCTTTTCTGCATTGATTTCTTATTCATTACATCATATATATATCTATCTATATATATATATATATATATATATATATATATATATATATATATATATATATATATATATATATATATATATATATATATATATATATATATATATATATATATATATATATATATGTATATATATATATATATATATATATATATATATATATATATATATATGCCTGTATGGTGCCCTTGTGTTTTATTAGGGACTTTGACACTATATTACAATTACACCTCACATCTGGGCTTACTGCTGTACTCCAGTTCACATATTTATGTTATGTAGTGGGTTATAGAACATGGGCGGCCACGGTGGTGCAGCGGTTAGCATTGCTGCCTCCCAGCAAGAGATTCTCCGGTTTGATTCTCAGCTGGGGTGCCTTCTGTGCAGAGTCTGCATGTCCTCCCTGTGGTCGCGTGGGTTTCCTCCAGGTGCTCCGGTTTCCTCCCACATCCCAAAGTCATGCAGTAGGTGGATTGGACACTCTAAATTGGCCCTAGGTGTGAGTGTGTGCATGTGTGTTCCTTCTGTGGAAGGTTGGGTGCCAGGCTGGCAACTTGATACCGTAAAACTCCACTGCCAATCATGAGCAGACAGATGATCCACTGTGGCGACCCCTAACTGGGAAATGCCGAAAGAAGAAGAAGTGGGTTATAGAACATATGACTGTATACTGATTCCTTTCACAGGTTCAGTTTGATTTTACTATAATGAGGACTTGTTTGGTGATACCTCATTCTTCTGTATTGCTGTGATGACTTGGTGGCTAACTACTGTGAATATAGTGTGCAGGGTTCAAGACCTGGAAGGCTGTTTATTTTGTTGCTGGGCAGAACAAGGGCCATTGGATACAGAGTGATTAAGGCACTTTTGAGCAGTTGTAAGCGGGTTTGCATGGGTTTGCACGAGGGTAAGCAATGCTAACCTCCAGTTAAATATACTCACAGAGAGTTAGCTTCAAAATTGCTTAACCTGTGTGCACATTGCTTACCCCCATGCAAATAAGCTTAAACTTGCTTACTAGTGCTTAAATATGCTTACTACTGCTTATTGGTGCTTACACTTGCTTACTAGTGCTTACTCCCGCTTACAATTGCACTGATTTATTCAGTAATATCTAATGGTTCTCGGGAAGGTAGGTGATTTGGAAGCTGTATGGAGTTGTCATTCATTGCACATTTTACCTTCCATTTGTATCCATGATTCCTGTGTACATATATTGTATGGGGCACATGTGCTTATCTGGGGACTTTGCAACATTATGACACTGATCCCTCACATGTGCATTTAATGCAGTACTCCAGTTCACAAATATATGTTATTTTGTGGGTTATTCAACTAAAATATTGGTCATAACGTGATTTGCCATGGAAAATGGAATGTGCTGTAGTGGGACTCGAACCGGG